>NW_027211900.1:0-301347 GCF_036971445.1 Narcine bancroftii | reverse complement strand
GGAAACCAAAGGGATCAGGGGGAACGGATTGGAAAAAGTGGTGAACCGTTCGGAACTTTGCACAACAGAGGGGAACCAAAGGAGCACGGGGAAGAGATTGGAAAAATTGGGAAACAGTGTGGAAAAATGCAGAAGAGTAAGGAAACAAAGGGAGCAGGGGGTATACATTGGAAAAATTGCGGAATCGTGGGGAACACTGCAGAACAGAGGGGAACCAAGGGAGCAGGTGGAACGAATTGGAAAAAGTGGGGAATCGCGAAGGACAATGCAGGACAGAGGGGAAAGAAAGGGCACAGGGGGAACGGATTGGAAAAAGTGGGGAATTGTGGGGAACACTGCAGAACAGAGGAGAACCAATGGGAGCAGGGCGAACAGATTGGAAAAAGTGGGGAACTGTGTGGAAAAATGCAGAAGAGTGGAGAAACAACGGGAGCAGGGTGAACGGATTGGAAAAAAGTGGGGAACCGTTAGGCACACTGCACAACAGAGGGGAAACAAAGGAGCACGGGGAAGAGATTGGAAAAATTGGGAAACAATGGAGGACTGTGCAGGACGGAGGGGAACCAAAGGGAGCAGGGGGAACAGATTGGAAAAAGTGCGGAACCGTGGCGAATACTGCAAAACAGTGGGGAACCAAACGGAGCAGCGGGAACGGATTGGAAAAAGTGGGGAACCGTGGGAAACACTGCAGAACAGTGGGGAATCAAAGGGAGCAGGGGGATCAGATTGGAAAAAGTGGCGAACAGTGTGGAAAAATGCAGAAGAGTGAGGAAACAAAGGGAGCAGGGGGAACAGATTGGATAAAGTGGGAAACTGTGTGGAAAAATGCAGAACAGTGGGGAACCGAAGGGAGCAGGAGGAACAGATTGGAAAAAGTCGGGAACCGTGGAGAACACTGCAGAACAGAGGGGAACCAAAGGGAGCAGGGGTAACGGATTGGAAAATGTGGGGAACTGTATAGAATACTGCAGAATAGAGGGGAAACCAAAGGGAGCAGAGGAAACAGATTGGAAAAAGTGCAAACTGTGGGGTAAACTGCAGAACAGAGGGGAGCCCAAGGAGAAGGGCGAACAGATTGGAAAAAGTGGGGAACGGTGTGGAAAAATTGAGAAGAGTGGAGAAACAATGGGAGCAGGGTGAACGGATTGGAAAAATTGGGGAACAGTGTGGAACACTGAAGAACAGAAGGGAATCAAAGGAAGCAGGGGGAACGGATTGGAAAAAGTGGGGAACCGTTCGGAACACTTCACAACAGAGGGGAACCAAAGGAGCACGGGGAAGAGATTGGAAAAATTGGGAAACCATGGAGGACAGTGCAGGACGGAGGGGAACCAAAGGGAGCAGGGGGAACAGGTTGTAAAAAGTGGGGAACTGTGGGGAACATTGTAGAACTGAGGGGAACCAAAGAGAGCACGGCGAACAGATTGCAAAAAGTGTGGAACCGTGGGGAATATTGCAGAAAAGTGGGGAAGCAAATGGAGCATGGGAACAGATTAGAAAAATTGGTGAACCGTGTGGAAAAATGCAGAACAGTGGGAAACCAAAGGGAGCAGGGAGAACGGATTGGAAAATGTGGGGAACCGTTGAGAGCACTGCAGTATAGAGGGGAACTAAAGGGAGCAGGGGGAACGCATTGGAAAAGTGGGGAACTGTGGGGGAAAATGCAGGACAGAGTGGAACCAAAGGGAGCAGGGGGAATGGATTGGAATAAGTGGGAAACCGTGGGGAACAGTGCAGGACAGAGGGGAACCAAAGGGAGCAGGGTGAACGGTTTGGAAAAAGTGGGTAACCGTGGGGAACACTGCAGAACACTGTAGAACCAAAGGGAGCAGGGGGAACAGCTCGGAAAAGTGGGGAACCTTGGGGAACACTGCAGAATAAAGGAGAACCAAACGGAGCAGGGGGAACAGATTGGAAAAAGTGGGGAATCGTGGGGAGTTCTGCAGAACAGTGGGGAACCAAAAGGAGCAGGGGGAATGGATTGGAAAAAGTGGGGAACCGTGGAGAACATTGCAGGACAGAGGGGAAACAAAGGGAGCAGGGTGAACTGATTGGAAAATGTGGGGAAACGTGGGGAACACTGCAGGACAGAGGGGAAACAAAGAGAGCAGGGTGAACAGATTCGAAAAAGTGTGCACCTTGGGGAACACTGCAGAATAGAGGGGAACTAAACGGAGCATGGGGAACAGATTGGAAAAAGTGCAGAATCATGGCGAACACTGCAAAACAGTGGGGAACCAAAGGGAGCAGCGGGAACGGATTGGAAAAAGTGGGGAACCGTGGGAAAACTGCAGAACAGAGGGGAACGAAATGGAGCACTCGAGCATATCGGAAAGAAGTTGAGAAGTGGGGAACACTGCAGGACAGAGGGGAACCAAAGGGAGCAGGGGGGAACGGATTGGATAACGTGGGGAACTGTGAAGAACAATGCAGACAGAGAGGAACAAAAGCGATCACGGCGAACAAATTCGAAAATAGTGGAAAAGTGGGGAATACTGCAGAACAGTGGGGAACCAAAGGGATCGGGGGAAACTGATTGGAAAAAGTGGGGAACAGTGTGGAAAAATGCAGAAGAGTGAGGAAACAAAGGGAGCAGGGGGTATACATTGGAAAAATTGGGGAACCATGGGGAACACTGAAGAAAAGAGGGGAACCAAAGGAGCAGGTGGAACGGATTTGAAAAAGTGGGGAATCGCGAAGGACAATGCAGGACAGAGGGGAAAGAAAGGGCACAGGGGGAACGGATTGGAAAAAGTGGGGAACTGTGGGGAACACTGCACAACAGAGGGGAACCAAAGGGAGCAGGGGGAACAGCTCGGAAAAGTGGGGAACCGTGGGAAACACTGCAGAATAAAGGAGAACCAAACGGAGCTGGGGGAACAGATTGGAAAAAGTGGGGTATCGTGGGGAGTTCTGCAGAACAGTGGGGAACCAAAAGGAGCAGGGGGAATGGATTGGAAAAAGTGGGGAACCGTGGAGAACAATGCAGGACAGAGGGGAAACAAAGGGAGCAGGGTGAACAGATTCGAAAAAGTGGGGAACTGTGTGGAACACTGCAGAACATAGGGGAACTAAAGGGAACATGGAGAATAGATTGGAAAAAGTGCGGAACCGTGGCGAACACTGCAAAACAGTGGGGAACGAAAGGGAGCAGTGCGAACGGATTGGAAAAAGTTGGGAACAGTGGGAAACACTGCAGAACAGAGGGGAACGAAAGGGAGCAGGACGAACATATCGGAAAAATGTTGAGAAGTGGGGAACACTGCAGAACAGTGGGGAATCAAAGGGAGCAGGGGGATCAGATTGGAAAAAGTGGGGAACTGTGTGGAAAAATGCAGAAGAGTGGGGAACCAAAGGGAGCAGGAGGAACAGATTGGAAAAAGTCGGGAACCGTGGAGAACCCTGCAGAACAGAGGGGAACCAAAGGGAGCAGGGGTAAGGGATTGGAAAATGTGGGGAACAGTATAGAAAACTGCAGAATAGAGGGGAACCAACGGGAGCAGGGGGAACAGATTGGAAAAAGTGGAAACTGTGGGGAAAACTGCAGAACAGAGGGGAGCCCAAGGAGAAGGGGGAACAGAATGGAAAAAGTGGGGAACGGTGTGGAAAATGCAGAAGAGTGGAGAAACAACGGGAGCAGGGTGAACGGATTGGAAAAAGTGGGGAACAGTGTGGAACACTGTAGAACAGAGGGGAATCAAAGGAAGCAGGGGGAATGGATTCGAAAAAGTGGGGAACCGTTCGGAACACTGAACAACAGAGGGGAACCAAAGGAGCACGGGGAAGAGATTGGAAAAATTGGGAAACCATGGAGGACAGTGCAGGACGCAGGGGAACCAAAGGGAGCAGGGGGAACAGATTGGAAAAAGTGGGGAACTGTGGGGAACACTGTAGAACAGAGAGGAACCAAAGAGAGCACGGATAACTGATTGGAAAAAGTGTGGAACCGTGGGGAACACTGCAGGACAGAGGGGAACCAAAGGGAACAGGAGGTACAGGTTGGAAAAAGTGGGGAACCGTTGGCGAACACTGCAGAACAGTGGGGAACCAAAGGAAGCAGGGGGAACAGATTGCAAAAAGTGGGGAACAGTGGGGAATATTGCAGAAAAGAGGGGAAGCAAATGGAGCATGGGAACAGATTGGAAAAATCGGGGAACCGTGTGGAAAAATGCAGAACAGTGGGAAACCAAAGGGAGCAGGGAGAACGGATTGGAAAATGTGGGGAACCGTGGGGAGCACTGCAGTACAGAGGGGAACTAAAGGGAGCAAGGGGAACGGATTGGAAAAGTGGGGAAATATGGGGGAAAATGCAGGACAGAGGGGAACCAAAGGGAGCAGGGGGAACGGTTTGAAAAAAGTGGGTAACCGTGGGGAACACTGCAGAACACTGCGGAACCAAAGGGAGCAGGGGGAACAGCTCGGAAAAGTGGGGAACCGTGGGGAACACTGCAGAATAGAGGGGAACTAAACGGAGCATGGGGAACAGATTGGAAAAAGTGCAGAATCACGGCGAACACTAGAAAACAGTGGGGAACCATAGGGAGCAGCGGGACGGATTGGAAAAAGTGGGGAACCGTGGGAAACACTGCAGAACAGAGGGGAACGAAATGGAGCACGGCGAGCATATCGGAAAGAAGTTGAGAAGTGGGGAACAATGCAGGACAGAGGGGAATCAAAGGGAGCAGGGGGATCAGATTGGAAAAAGTGGGGAACTGTGTGGAAAAATGCAGAAGAGTGGGAAACCAAAGGGAGCAGGAGGAACAGATTGGAAAAAGTCGGGAACCGTGGAGAACCCTGCAGAACAGAGGGGAACCAAAGGGAGCAGGAGGAACAGATTGGAAAAAGTCGGGAACCGTGGAGAACCCTGCAAAACAGAGGGGAAACAAAGGGAGCAGGGTGAACAGATCCGAAAAAGTGGGGAACTGTGTGGAACACTGCAGAACATAGGGGAACTAAAGGGAACATGGAGAATAGATTGGAAAAAGTGCGGAACCGTGGCGAACAATGCAAAACAGTGGGGAACGAAAGGGAGCAGTGCGAACGGATTGGAAAAAGTTGGGAACAGTGGGAAAACCTGCAGAACAGAGGGGAACGAAAGGGAGCAGGACGAACATATCGGAAAAAAGTTGAGAAGTGGGGAACACTGCAGAACAGTGGGGAACCAAAGGGAGCGGGGGAAACAGATTGGAAAAAGTGGGGAACAGTGTGGAAAAATGCAGAAGAGTGAGGAAACAAAGGGAGCAGGGGGTATACATTGGAAAAATTGCGGAACCGTGGGGAACACTGCAGAACAGAGGGGAACCAGTGGAGCAGGTGGAACGGATTAGAAAAAGTGGGGAATCGCGAAGGACAATGCAGGACAGAGGGGAAAGAAAGGGCACAGGGGGAACGGATTGGAAAAAGTGGGGAACTGTGGGGAACACTGCAGAACCGAGGGAAAAACAATGGGAGCAGGGTGAACAGATTGGAAAAAGTGGGGAACGGTGTGGAAAAATGCAGAAGAGTGGAGAAACAACGGGAGCAGGGTGAACGGATTGGAAAAAGTGGGGAAGTGTTTGGAACACTGCAGAACAGAGGGGAAACAAAGGAAGCAGGCGGAACGGATTGGAAAAAGTGGGGAACCGTTAGGAACACAGCACAACAGAGGGGAACCAAAGGAGCACGGGGAAGAGATTGGAAAAATTGGGAAACAATGGAGGACAGTGCAGGACGGAGGGGAACCAAAGAGAGCAGGGGGAACAGATTGGAAAAAGTGGGGAAGTGTGTGGAAAAATGCAGAAGAGTGGGGAACTAAAGGGAGCAGGAGGAACAGATTGGAAAAAGTCGGCAACCGTGGAGAACCCTGCAGAACAGAGGGGAACCAAAGAGAGCAGGGGTAAGGGATTGGAAAATGTGGGGAACTGTATAGAAAACTGCAGAATAGAGGGGAACCAACGGGAGCAGGGGGAACAGATTGGAAAAAGTGGAAACTGTGGGGAAAACTGCAGAACAGAGGGGAGCCCAAGGAGAAGGGGGAACAGATTGGAAAAAGTGGGGAACGGTGTGGAAAATGCAGAAGAGTGGAGAAACAACGGGAGCAGGGTGAGCGGATTGGAAAAAGTGGGGAACAGTGTGGAACACTGCAGAACAGAGGGGAATCAAAGGAAGCAGGGGGAACGGATTGGAAAAAGTGGGGAACCGTTCGGAACGCTGAACAACAGAGGGGAACCAAAGGAGCACGGGGAAGATATTGGAAAAATTGGGAAACCATGGAGGACAGTGCAGGACGAAGGGGAACCAAAGGGAGCAGGGGGTACAGATTGGAAAAAGTGGGGAACTGTGGGGAACATTGTAGAACAGAGAGGAACCAAAGAGAGCACGGAGAACAGAGTGGAAAAAGTGTGGAACCGTGGGGAACACTGCAGGACAGAGGGGAACCAAAGGGAACAGGAGGTACAGGTTGGAAAAAGTGGGAAACCGTTGGCGAACACTGCAGAACAGTGGGGAACCAAAGGGAGCAGGGGGAACAGATTGCAAAAAGTGGGGAACAGTGGGGAATATTGCAGAAAAGAGGGGAAGCAAATGGAGCATGGGAACAGATTGGAAAAATCGGGGAACCGTGTGGAAAAATGAAGAACAGTGGGAAACCAAAGGGAGCAGGGAGAACGGATTGGAAAATGTGGGGAACCGTGGGGAGCACTGCAGTACAGAGGGGAACTAAAGGGAGCAAGGGGAACGGGTTGGAAAAGTGGGGAAATATGGGGGAAAATGCAGGACAGAGGGGAACCAAACGGAGCAGGGGGAACGATTTGGAAAAAATGGGTAACCGTGGGAACACTGAAGAACACTGCGGAACCAAAGGGAGCAGGGGGAACAGCTCGGAAAAGTGGGGAACCGTGGGGAACACTGCAGAATAAAGGAGAACCAAACGGAGCAGGGGGAACAGATTGGAAAAAGTGGGGAATCGTGGGGAGTTCTGCAGAACAGTGGGGAACCAAAAGGAGCAGGGGGAATGGATTGGAAAAAGTGGGGAAACGTGGGGGAAAATGCAGGACAGAGGGGAACCAAAGGGAGCAGGGGGAATGGATTGGAATAAGAGGGTAACCGTGGGGAACACTGCAGGACAGAGGGGAACCAAAGGGAGCAGGGGGAACGGTTTGGAAAAAGTGGGTAACCGTGGGGAACACTGCAGAACACTGCAGAAGCAAAGGGAGCAGGGGGAACAGCTCGGAAAAGTGGGGAACCTTGGGGAACACTGCAGAATAAAGGAGAACCAAACGGAGCAGGGGGAACAAATTGGAAAAAGTGGGGAATCGTGGGGAGTTCTGCAGAACAGTGGGGAACCAAAAGGAGTAGGGGGAATGGATTGGAAAAAGTGGGGAACCGTGGAGAACATTGCAGGACAGAGGGGAACCAAAGGACCACGGGGAAGAGATTGGAAAAATTGGGAAACAATGGAGGACAGTTCAGGACGGAGGGGAACCAAAGGGAGCAGGGGGAATGGATTGGAATAAGAGGGTAACCGTGGGGAACACTGCAGGACAGAGGGGAACCAAAGGGAGCAGGGGGAACGGTTTGGAAAAAGTGGGTAACCGTGGGGAACACTGCAGAACACTGCAGAGGCAAAGGGAGCAGGGGGAACAGCTCGGAAAAGTGGGGAACCTTGGGGAACACTGCAGAATAAAGGAGAACCAAACGGAGCAGGGGGAACAGATTGGAAAAAGTGGGGAATCGTGGGGAGTTCTGCAGAACAGTGGGGAACCAAAAGGAGCAGGGGGAATGGATTGGAAAAAGTGGGGAACCGTGGAGAACATTGCAGGACAGAGGGGAAACAAAGGGAGCAGGGCGAACTGATTGGAAAAAGTGGAGAAACGTGGGGAACACTGCAGGACAGAGGGGAAACAAAGGGAGCAGGGTGAACAGATTCGAAAAAGTGTGCAAATTGGGGAACACTGCTGAATAGAGGAGAACCAAACGGAGCAGGGGGAACAGATTGGAAAAAGTGGGGAACTGTGTGGAAAAATGCAGAACAGTGGGGAACCAAAGGGAGCAGGAGGAACAGATTGGAAAAAGTGGGGAACTGTGGGGAACACTGCAGAACCGAGGGGAAACAATGGGAGCAGGGCGAACAGAGTGGAAAAAGTGGGGAACGGTGTGGAAAAATGCAGAAGAGTGGAGAAACAACGGGAGCAGGGTGAACGGATTGGAAAAAGTGGGGAAGTGTTTGGAACACTGCAGAACAGAGGGGAAACAAAGGAAGCAGGGGGAACGGATTGGAAAAAGTGGGGAACCGTTAGGAACACAGAAAAACAGAGGGGAACCAAAGGAGCACGGGGAAGAGATTGGAAAAATTGGGAAAAAATGGAGGACAGTGCAGGACGGAGGGGAACCAAAGGGAGCAGGGGGAATGGATTGGAAAAAGTGGGTAACCGTGGGGAACACTGCAGGACAGAGGGGAACCAAAGGGAGCAGGGGGAACGGTTTGGAAAAAGTGGGGAAACGTGGGGAACACTGCAGAATAAAGGAGAACCAAACGGAGCAGGGGGAACAGATTGGAAAAAGTGGGGAATCGTGGGGAGTTCTGCAGAACAGTGGGGAACCAAAAGGAGCAGGGGGAATGGATTGGAAAAAGTGGGGAACCGTGGAGAACATTGCAGGACAGAGGGGAAACAAAGGGAGCAGGGCGAACTGATTGGAAAAAGTGGGGAAACGTGGGGAACACTGCAGGACAGAGGGGAAACAAAGGGAGCAGGGTGAACAGATTCGAAAAAGTGTGCAACCTTGGAGAACACTGCAGAATAGAGGGGAACTAAACGGAGCATGGGGAACAGATTGGAAAAAGTGCAGAACCATGGCGAACACTGCAAAACAGTGGGGAACCAAAGGGAGCAGCGGGAAAGGATTGGAAAAAGTGGGGAACCGTGGGAAACACTGCAGAACAGAGGGGAACGAAATGGAGCACGGCGAGCATATCGGAAAGAAGTAGAGAAGAGGGGAACACTGCAGGACAGAGGGGAACCAAAGGGAGCAGGGGGAACGGATTGGATAAAGTGGGGAACTGTGAAGAACACTGCAGAAAGAGAGGAACCAAAGCGAACACGGCGAACAAATTCGAAAATAGTGGAAAAGTGGGGAATACTGCAGAACAGTGGGGAACCAAGGGAGCAGGTGGAACGGATTGGAAAAAGTGGGGATTCGCGAAGGACAATGCAGGACAGAGGGGAAAGAAAGGGCACGGGGGAACGGATTGGAAAAAGTGGGGAACTGTGGGGAACACTGCAGAACAGAGGGGAACCAATGGGAGCAGGGTGAACAGATTGGAAAAAGTGGGGAACGGTGTGGAAAAATGCAGAAGAGTGGAGAAACAACGGGAGCAGGGTGAACGGATTGGAAAAAAGTGGGGAGGTGTTTGGAACACGGCAGAACAGAGGGGAACCAAAGGCGCAGGGGGAACAGCTTTGAAAAAATTGGGGAACTGTCTGGAACACAGCAGAACAGAGGGGAAAATAATGGAGCATGGGAACAGATTGGAAAGAATGTGGAGAACTATGGGGAACACTGCAGAACAGAGAGGACTCAAAGGGAGCAGAGGGAAGAACTCGGAAAAGTGGGGAACCGTGGGGAACACTGCAGAATAGAGGGGAACCGAGAGAGCAGGGGTAACGGATTGGAAAAAGTGGGGAACTGTGAAGAACACTGCAGACAGAGAGGAACCAAAGCGAGCACGGCGAACAAATTGGAAAATAGTGGAGAAGTGGGGAACACTGCAGAACAGTGGGGAACCAAAGGGAGCGGGGGAAACAGATTGGAAAAAGTGGGGAGCAGTGTGGAAAATGCAGAAGAGTGAGGAAACAAAGGGAGCAGGGGGAACAGATTGGAAAAAGTGGGGAACGGTGTGGAAAATGCAGTAGACTGGGGAAAAAAAAGGGAGCAGGGGGAACAGATTGGAAAAAGTGGGTAACCGTGGGAAACACTGCAGGACAGAGGGGAACCAAAGGGAGCAGGGGGAACGGTTTGGAAAAAGTGGGTAACCGTGGGGAGTTCTGCAGAACAGTGGGGAACCAAAAGGAGTAGGGGGAATGGATTGCAAAAAGTGGGGAACCGTGGAGAACATTGCAGGACAGAGGGGAAAATAAGGTAGCAGGGGGAACGGATTGGATAAAGTGGGGAACTGTGAAGAACCCTGCAGACAGAGAGGAACCAAAGCAATCATGGCAAAAAAATTGGAAAATAGTGGAGAAGTGGGGAATACTGCTGAACAGTGGGGAACCAAAGGGAGCGGGGAAAACACAGTGGAAAAAGTGGGGAACAGTGTGGAAAAATGCAGAAGAGTGAGGAAACAAAGGGAGCAGGGGTTATACATTGGAAAAATTGGGGAACCATGGGGAACACTGCAGAACAGAGGGGAACCAAGGGAGCAGGTGGAACGGATTGGAAAAAGTGGGGAACTGTGTGGAAAAATGCAGAAGAGTGGGGAACCAAAGGGAGAAGGAGGAACAGATTGGAAAAAGTCGGGGACCGTGAAGAACACTGCAGAACAGAAGGGAACCAAACGGAGCAGGGGTAACGGATTGGAAAATGTGGGGAACTGTATAGAAAACTGCAGAATAGAGGGGAACCAACGGGAGCAGGGGGAACAGATTGGAAAAAGTGGAAACTGTGGGGAAAACTGCAGAACAGAGGGGAGCCCAAGGAGAAGGGGGAACAGATTGGAAAAAGTGGGGAACGGTGCGGAAAATGCAGAAGAGTGGAGAAACAACGGGAGCAGGGTGAATGGATTGGAAAAAGTGGGGAACAGTGTGGAACAGTGCAGAACAGAGGGGAATCAAAGGAAGCAGTGGGAACTGATTGGAAAAAGTGGGGAACAGTGGGGAACACTGCAGAACAGAGGAGAACCAAAGAGAGCACGGCGAACAGATTGGAAAAAGTGTGGAGCCGTGGGGAACACTGCAGGACAGAGGGGAACCAAAGGGAGCAGGGGGAATGGATTGGAAAAATTGGGTAACCGTGAGGAACACTGCAGAACACTGCGGAGCCAAAGGGAGCAGGGGGAACAGCTCGGAAAAGTGGGGAACCGTGGGGAAAACTGCAGAATAAAGGAGAACCAAACGGAGCAGGGGGAACAGATTGGTAAAAGTGGGGAATCGTGGGGAGTTCTGCAGAACAGTGGGGAACCAAAAGGAGCAGGGGGAGTGGATTGGAAAAAGTGGGGAACCGTGGAGAACATTGCAGGACAGAGGGGAAACAAAGGAAGCAGGGCGAACTGATTGGAAAAAGTGGGGAAACGTGGGGAACACTGCAGGACAGAGGGGAAACAAAGGGAGCAGGGTGAACAGATTCGAAAAAGTGTGCAACCTTGGGGAACACTGCAGAATAGAGGGGAACTAAACGGAGCAAAGGGAACAGATTGGAAAAAGTGCAGAACCATGGCGAACACTGCAAAACAGTGGGGAACCAAAGGGAGCAGCGGGAACAGATTGGAAAAAGTGGGGAACCGTGGGAAACACTGCAGAACAGAGGGGAACGAAATGGAGCACGGCGAGTATATCGGAAAGAAGTTGAGAAGTGGGGAACACTGCAGGACAGAGGGGAACCAAATGGAGCAGGGGGAACGGATTGGATAAAGTGGGGAACTGTGAAGAACACTGCAGAAAGAGAGGAACCAAAGCGATCACGGCGAACAAATTCGAAAATAGTGGAGAAGTGGGGAATACTGCAGAACAGTGGGGAACCAAAAGGAGTAGGGGGAATGGATTGCAAAAAGTGGGGAACCGTGGAGAACATTGCAGGACAGAGGGGAAACAAAGGTAGCAGGGGGAACGGATTGGATAAAGTGGGGAACTGTGAAGAACCCTGCAGACAGAGAGGAACCAAAGCGATCATGGCAAAAAAATTGGAAAATAGTGGAGAAGTTGGGAATACTGCAGAACAGTGGGGAACCAAAGGGAGCGGGGAAAACAGAGTGGAAAAAGTGGGGAACAGTGTGGAAAAATGCAGAAGAGTGAGGAAACAAAGGGAGCAGGGGTTATACATTGGAAAAATTGGGGAACCATGGGGAACACTGCAGAACAGAGGGGAACCAAGGGAGCAGGTGGAACGGATTGGAAAAAGTGGGGAACTGTGTGGAAAAATGCAGAAGAGTGGGGAACCAAAGGGAGAAGGAGGAACAGATTGGAAAAAGTCGGGGACCGTGTAGAACACTGCAGAACAGAAGGGAACCAAACGGAGCAGGGGTAACGGATTGGAAAATGTGGGGAACTGTATAGAAAACTGCAGAATAGAGGGGAACCAACGGGAGCAGGGGGAACAGATTGGAAAAAGTGGAAACTGTGGGGAAAACTGCAGAACAGAGGGGAGCCCAAGGAGAAGGGGGAACAGATTGGAAAAAGTGGGGAACGGTGCGGAAAATGCAGAAGAGTGGAGAACCAACGGGAGCAGGGTGAATGGATTGGAAAAAGTGGGGAACAGTGTGGAACAGTGCAGAACAGAGGGGAATCAAAGGAAGCAGTGGGAACTGATTGGAAAAAGTGGGGAACAGTGGGGAACACTGCAGAACAGAGGAGAACCAAAGAGAGCACGGCGAACAGATTGGAAAAAGTGTGGAGCCGTGGGGAACAGTGCAGGACAGAGGGGAACCAAAGGGAGCAGGGAGAACAGATTGGAAAAGTGGGGAAATATGGGGGAAAATGCAGGACAGAGGGGAACCAAAGGGAGCAGGGGGAATGGATTGGAAAAAGTGGGTAACCGTGGGGAACACTGCAGGGCAGAGGGGAACCAAAGGGAGCAGGGGGAACGGTTTGGAAAAATTGGGTAACCGTGGGGAACACTGCAGAACACTGCGGAGCCAAAGGGAGCAGGGGGGAACAGCTCGGAAAAGTGGGGAACCGTGGGGAACACTGCAGAATAAAGGAGAACCAAACGGAGCAGGGGGAACAGATTGGTAAAAGTGGGGAATCGTGGGGAGTTCTGCAGAACAGTGGGGAACCAAAAGGAGCAGGGGGAGTGGATTGGAAAAAGTGGGGAACCGTGGAGAACATTGCAGGACAGAGGGGAAACAAAGGAAGCAGGGCGAACTGATTGGAAAAAGTGGGGAAACGTGGGGAACACTGCAGGACAGAGGGGAAACAAAGGGAGCAGGGTGAACAGATTCGAAAAAGTGTGCAACCTTGGGGAACACTGCAGAATAGAGGGGAACTAAACGGAGCAAAGGGAACAGATTGGAAAAAGTGCAGAACCATGGCGAACACTGCAAAACAGTGGGGAACCAAAGGGAGCAGCGGGAACGGATTGGAAAAAGTGGGGAACCGTGGGAAACACTGCAGAACAGAGGGGAACGAAATGGAGCACGGCGAGTATATCGGAAAGAAGTTGAGAAGTGGGGAACACTGCAGGACAGAGGGGAACCAAAGGGAGCAGGGGGAACGGATTGGATAAAGTGGGGAACTGTGAAGAACACTGCAGAAAGAGAGGAACCAAAGCGATCACGGCGAACAAATTCGAAAATAGTGGAAAAGTGGGGAATACTGCAGAACAGTGGGGAACCAAAGGGAGCGGGGGAAACAGATTGGAAAAAGTGGGGAACAGTGTGGAAAAATGCAGAAGAGTGAGAAAACAAAGGGAGCAGGGGGTATACATTGGAAAAATTGCGGAACCGTGGGGAACACTGCAGAACAGAGGGGAACCAATGGAGCAGGTGGAACGGATTGGAAAAAGTGGGGAATCGCGAAGGACAATGCAGGACAGAGGGGAACCAAAGGGAGCAGGGGGAACGGTTTGGAAAAAGTGGGTAACCGTGCCGAACACTGCAGAACACTGCGGAACGAAAGGGAGCAGGGGGAACAGCTCGGAAAATTGGGGAACCGTGGGGAACACTGCAGAATAAAGGAGAACCAAACGGAGCAGGGGGAACAGAGTCGAAAAAGTGGGGAATCGTGGGGAGTTCTGCAGAACAGTGGGGAACCAAAAGGAGTAGGGGGAATGGATTGGAAAAATTGGGGAACCATGGAGAACATTGCAGGACAGAGGGGAAACAAAGGGAGCAGGGGGAACGGATTGGATAAAGTGGGCAACGGTGTGGAAACTGCAGAAGTGAGTGGAACCAAAGGAGCAGGGGGAAGAGATTGGAAAAAAGTGGGGAACCGTGGAGAACACTGCAGAACAGAGGGGGAAAAAAGGGAGAAGGGGAATAGATTGGAAAAAATGTGAAGAACCGTGGGGAATACTGCAGAACAGAGGGGAACCAAAGGAGCAAGGGCAACTGATTAGAAAAAGAGGGGAACCATGGGGAACACTGCAGAACAGAGGGGAACCGAATGGAGTACGGGGTACAGATTCGAAAAATTGGGGGATTATGTGGAAATGTACAGAACAGTGGGGAACCAAAGGGAGCAGGGGGAACGGAGTGGAAAAAATGGGGAAACGTGGGGAACACTGCAGAACAAAGGGGAACCAAACGGAGCAGGGGGAACGGATTGGATAAAGTGGGGAACTGTGAAGAACACTGCAGACAGAGAGGAACCAAAGCGATCATGGTGAACAAATTGGAAAATAGTGGAGAAGTGGGGAATACAGCAGAACAGTGGGGAACCAAATGGAGCGGGGAAAACAGAGTGGAAAAAGTGGGGAACAGTGTGGAAAAATGCAGAAGAGTGAGGAAACAAAGGGAGCAGGGGGTATACATTGGAAAAATTGGGGAACCATGGGGAACACTGCAGAACAGAGGGGCACCAAGGGAGCAGGTGGAACGGATTGGAAAAAGTGGGGAACTGTGTGGAAAAATGCAGAACAGTGGGGAACCAAAGGGAGCAGGAGGAACAGAATGGAAAAAGTCGTGGACCGTGGAGAACACTGCAGAACAGAGGGGAACCAAAGGGAGCAGGGGTAACGGATTGGAAAATGTGGGGAACTGTATAGAAAACTGCAGAACAGAGGGGAGCCCAAGGAGAAGGGGGAACAGATTGGAAAAAGTGGGGAACGGTGTGGAAAATTCAGAAGAGTGGAGAAACAACGGGAGCAGGGTGAACGGATTGGAAAAAGTGGGGAACAGTGTGGAACACTGCAGAACAGAGGGGAATCAAAGGAAGTAGGGGGAACGGATTGGAAAAAGTGGGGAACTGTGGGGAACACTGTAAAACAGAGAGGAAGCAAAGAGAGCACGGCGAACAGATTGGAAAAAGTGTGGAACCGTGGGGAACACTGCAGGACAGAGGGGAACCAAAGGGAATAGGAGGTACAGGTTGGAAAAAGTGGGGAACCGTTGGCGAACACTGCAGAACAGTGGGGAACCAAAGGGAGCTGGGGGAACAGATTGCAAAAAGTGGGGAACAGTGGGGAATATTGCAGAAAAGAGGGGAAGCAAATGGAGCATGGGAACAGATTGGAAAAATCGGGGAACCGTGTGGAAAAATGCAGAACAGTGGGAAACAAAGGGAGCAGGGAGAACGGATTGGAAAATGTGGGGAACCGTGGGGAGCACTGCAGTATAGAGGGGAACCAAAGGGAGCAGGGAGAACAGATTGGAAAAGTGGGGAAATATGGGGGAAAGTGCAGGACAGAGGGGAACCAAAGGGAGCAGGGGGAATGGATTGGAAAAAGAAGGTAACCGTGGGGAACACTGCAGGACAGAGGGGAACCAAAGGGAGCAGGGGGAACGGTTTGGAAAAAGTGGGTAACCGTGGGGAACACTGCAGAACACTGCGGAACCAAAGGGAGCAGGGGGAATGGATTGGAAAAAGTGGGTAACCGTGGGGAACACTGCAGGACAGAGGGGAACCAAAGGGAGCAGGGGGAACGGTTTGGAAAAAGTGGGGAACCGTGGGGAACACTGCAGAATAAAGGAGAACCAAACGGAGCAGGGGGAACAGATTGGAAAAAGTGGGGAATCGTGGGGAGTTCTGCAGAACAGTGGGGAACCAAAAGGAGTAGGGGGAATGGATTGGAATAAGTGGGGAACCGTGGAGAACAATGTAGGACAGAGGGGAAACAAAGGGAGCAGGGTGAACAGATTCGAAAAAGTGGGGAACTGTGTGGAACACTGCAGTACATAGGGGAACTAAAGGGAACATGGAGAATAGATTGGAAAACGTGCGGAACCGTGGCGAACACTGCAAAACAGTGGGGAACGAAAGGGAGCAGTGGGAACGGATTGGAAAAAGTTGGGAACCGTGGGAAACACTGCACAACAGAGGGGAACGAAAGGGAGCAGGACGAACATATCGGAAAAAGGTTGAGAAGTGGGGAAAACTGCAGAACAGTGGGGAATCAAAGGGAGCAGGGGGATCAGATTGGAAAAAGTGGGGAACTGTGTGGAAAAATGCAGAAGAGTGGGGAACCAAAGGGAGCAGGAGGAACAGATTGGAAAAAGTCGGGAACCGTGGAGAACCCTGCAGAACAGAGGGGAACCAAAGGGAGCAGGGGTAAGGGATTGGAAAATGTGGGGAACAGTATAGAAAACTGCAGAATAGAGCGGAACCAACGGGAGCAGGGGGAACAGATTGGAAAAAGTGGAAACTGTGGGGAAATCTGCAGAACAGAGGGGAATCAAAGGGAGCAGGGGGATCAGATTGGAAAAAGTGGGGAACTGTGTGGAAAAATGCAGAAGAGTGGGGAACCAAAGGGAGCAGGAGGAACAGATTGGAAAAAGTCGGGAACCGTGGAGAACCCTGCAGTACAGAGGGGAACCAAAGGGAGCAGGGGTAAGGGATTGGAAAATGTGGGGAACTGTATAGAAAACTGCAGAATAGAGGGGAACCAACGGGAGCGGGGGAAACGGATTGGAAAAAGTGGAAACTGTGGGGAAAACTGCAGAACAGAGGGGAGCCCAAGGAGAAGGGGGAACAGATTGGAAAAAGTGGGGAACGGTGTGGAAAATGCAGAAGAGTGGAGAAACAACGGGAGCAGGGTGAACGGATTGGAAAATGTGGGGAACTGTATAGAAAACTGCAGAATAGAGGGGAACCAACGGGAGCAGGGGGAACAGATTGGAAAAAGTGGAAACTGTGGGGAAAACTGCAGAACAGAGGGGAGCCCAAGGAGAAGGGGGAACAGATTGGAAAAAGTGGGGAACGGTGTGGAAAATGCAGAAGAGTGGAGAAACAACGGGAGCAGGGTGAACGGATTGGAAAAAGTGGGGAACAGTGTGGAACACTGCAGAACAGAGGGGAATCAAAGGAAGTAGGGGGAATGGATTGGAAAAAGTGGGGAACTGTGGGGAACACTGTAAAACAGAGAGGAACCAAAGAGAGCACGGCGAACAGATTGGAAAAAGTGTGGAACCGTGGGGAACACTGCAGGACAGAGGGGAACCAAAGGGAATAGGAGGTACAGGTTGGAAAAAGTGGGGAACCGTTGGCGAACACTGCAGAACAGTGGGGAACCAAAGGGAGCAGGGGGAACAGATTGCAAAAAGTGGGGAACAGTGGGGAATATTGCAGAAAAGAGGGGAAGCAAATGGAGCATGGGAACAGATTGGAAAAATCGGGGAACCGTGTGGAAAAATGCAGAACAGTGGGAAACAAAGGGAGCAGGGAGAACGGATTGGAAAATGTGGGGAACCGTGGGGAGCACTGCAGTATAGAGGGGAACCAAAGGGAGCAGGGAGAACAGATTGGAAAAGTGGGGAAATATGGGGGAAAGTGCAGGACAGAGGGGAACCAAAGGGAGCAGGGGGAATGGATTGGAAAAAGTGGGTAACCGTGGGGAACACTGCAGGACAGAGGGGAACCAAAGGGAGCAGGGGGAACGGTTTGGAAAAAGTGGGTAACCGTGGGGAACACTGCAGAACACTGCGGAACCAAAGGGAGCAGGGGGAATGGATTGGAAAAAGTGGGTTACCGTGGGGAACACTGCAGGACAGAGGGGAACCAAAGGGAGCAGGGGGAACGGTTTGGAAAAAGTGGGGAACCGTGGGGAACACTGCAGAATAAAGGAGAACCAAACGGAGCAGGAGGAACAGATTGGAAAAAGTGGGTAATCGTGGGGAGTTCTGAAGAACGGTGGGGAACCAAAAGGAGCAGGGGGAATGGATTGGAAAAAGTGGGGAACCGTGGAGAACAATGCAGGACAGAGGGGAAACAAAGGGAGCTGGGTGAACAGATTCGAAAAAGTGGGGAACTGTGTGGAACACTGCAGAACATAGGGGAACTAAAGGGAACATGGAGAATAGATTGGAAAAATGCGGAACCGTGGCAAACACTGCAAAACAGTGGGGAATGAAAGGGAGCAGTGGGAACGGATTGGAAAAAGTTGGGAACCGTGGGAAACACTGCACAACAGAGGGGAACCAAAGGGAGCAGGGGTAAGGGATTGGAAAATGTGGGGAACTGTATAGAAAACTGCAGAATAGAGGGGAACCAACGGGAGTAGGGGGAACAGATTGGAAAAAGTGGAAACTGTGGGGAAAACTGCAGAACAGAGGGGAGCCCAAGGAGAAGGGGGAACAGATTGGAAAAAGTGGGGAACGGTGTGGAAAATGCAGAAGAGTGGAGAAACAACGGGAGCAGGGTGAATGGATTGGAAAAAGTGGGGAATCGTGGGGAGTTCTGCAGAACAGTGGGGAACCAAAAGGAGCAGGGGGAGTGGATTGGAAAAAGTGGGGAACCGTGGAGAACATTGCAGGACAGAGGGGAAACAAAGGAAGCAGGGCGAACTGATTGGAAAAAGTGGGGAAACGTGGGGAACACTGCAGGACAGAGGGGAAACAAAGGGAGCAGGGTGAACAGATTCGAAAAAGTGTGCAACCTTGGGGAACACTGCAGAATAGAGGGGAACTAAACGGAGCAAAGGGAACAGATTGGAAAAAGTGCAGAACCATGGCGAACACTGCAAAACAGTGGGGAACCAAAGGGAGCAGCGGGAACGGATTGGAAAAAGTGGGGAACCGTGGGAAACACTGCAGAACAGAGGGGAACGAAATGGAGCACGGCGAGTATATCGGAAAGAAGTTGAGAAGTGGGGAACACTGCAGGACAGAGGGGAACCAAAGGGAGCAGGGGGAACGGATTGGATAAAGTGGGGAACTGTGAAGAACACTGCAGAAAGAGAGGAACCAAAGCGATCACGGCGAACAAATTCGAAAATAGTGGAAAAGTGGGGAATACTGCAGAACAGTGGGGAACCAAAGGGAGCGGGGGAAACAGATTGGAAAAAGTGGGGAACAGTGTGGAAAAATGCAGAAGAGTGAGAAAACAAAGGGAGCAGGGGGTATACATTGGAAAAATTGCGGAACCGTGGGGAACACTGCAGAACAGAGGGGAACCAATGGAGCAGGTGGAACGGATTGGAAAAAGTGGGGAATCACGAAGGACAATGCAGGACAGAGGGGAACCAAAGGGAGCAGGGGGAACGGTTTGGAAAAAGTGGGTAACCGTGGCGAACACTGCAGAACACTGCGGAACGAAAGGGAGCAGGGGGAACAGCTCGGAAAATTGGGGAACCGTGGGGAACACTGCAGAATAAAGGAGAACCAAACGGAGCAGGGGGAACAGAGTCGAAAAAGTGGGGAATCGTGGGGAGTTCTGCAGAACAGTGGGGAACCAAAAGGAGTAGGGGGAATGGATTGGAAAAATTGGGGAACCATGGAGAACATTGCAGGACAGAGGGGAAACAAAGGGAGCAGGGGGAACGGATTGGATAAAGTGGGCAACGGTGTGGAAACTGCAGAAGTGAGTGGAACCAAAGGAGCAGGGGGAAGAGATTGGAAAAAAGTGGGGAACCGTGGAGAACACTGCAGAACAGAGGGGGAAAAAAGGGAGAAGGGGAATAGATTGGAAAAAATGTGAAGAACCGTGGGGAATACTGCAGAACAGAGGGGAACCAAAGGAGCAAGGGCAACTGATTAGAAAAAGAGGGGAACCATGGGGAACACTGCAGAACAGAGGGGAACCGAATGGAGTACGGGGTACAGATTCGAAAAATTGGGGGATTATGTGGAAATGTACAGAACAGTGGGGAACCAAAGGGAGCAGGGGGAACGGAGTGGAAAAAATGGGGAAACGTGGGGAACACTGCAGAACAAAGGGGAACCAAACGGAGCAGGGGGAACGGATTGGATAAAGTGGGGAACTGTGAAGAACACTGCAGACAGAGAGGAACCAAAGCGATCATGGTGAACAAATTGGAAAATAGTGGAGAAGTGGGGAATACAGCAGAACAGTGGGGAACCAAATGGAGCGGGGAAAACAG
This sequence comes from Narcine bancroftii, assembly GCF_036971445.1. Classification (NCBI taxonomy): domain Eukaryota; kingdom Metazoa; phylum Chordata; class Chondrichthyes; order Torpediniformes; family Narcinidae; genus Narcine; species Narcine bancroftii. The sequence goes on along the minus strand of NW_027211900.1, from coordinate 281,187 downwards.
AGTGGAAAAAGTGGGGAACAGTGTGGAAAAATGCAGAAGAGTGAGGAAACAAAGGGAGCAGGGGGTATACATTGGAAAAATTGGGGAACCATGGGGAACACTGCAGAACAGAGGGGCACCAAGGGAGCAGGTGGAACGGATTGGAAAAAGTGGGGAACTGTGTGGAAAAATGCAGAACAGTGGGGAACCAAAGGGAGCAGGAGGAACAGAATGGAAAAAGTCGTGGACCGTGGAGAACACTGCAGAACAGAGGGGAACCAAAGGGAGCAGGGGTAACGGATTGGAAAATGTGGGGAACTGTATAGAAAACTGCAGAACAGAGGGGAGCCCAAGGAGAAGGGGGAACAGATTGGAAAAAGTGGGGAACGGTGTGGAAAATTCAGAAGAGTGGAGAAACAACGGGAGCAGGGTGAACGGATTGGAAAAAGTGGGGAACAGTGTGGAACACTGCAGAACAGAGGGGAATCAAAGGAAGTAGGGGGAACGGATTGGAAAAAGTGGGGAACTGTGGGGAACACTGTAAAACAGAGAGGAAGCAAAGAGAGCACGGCGAACAGATTGGAAAAAGTGTGGAACCGTGGGGAACACTGCAGGACAGAGGGGAACCAAAGGGAATAGGAGGTACAGGTTGGAAAAAGTGGGGAACCGTTGGCGAACACTGCAGAACAGTGGGGAACCAAAGGGAGCTGGGGGAACAGATTGCAAAAAGTGGGGAACAGTGGGGAATATTGCAGAAAAGAGGGGAAGCAAATGGAGCATGGGAACAGATTGGAAAAATCGGGGAACCGTGTGGAAAAATGCAGAACAGTGGGAAACAAAGGGAGCAGGGAGAACGGATTGGAAAATGTGGGGAACCGTGGGGAGCACTGCAGTATAGAGGGGAACCAAAGGGAGCAGGGAGAACAGATTGGAAAAGTGGGGAAATATGGGGGAAAGTGCAGGACAGAGGGGAACCAAAGGGAGCAGGGGGAATGGATTGGAAAAAGTGGGTAACCGTGGGGAACACTGCAGGACAGAGGGGAACCAAAGGGAGCAGGGGGAACCGTTTGGAAAAAGTGGGTAACCGTGGGGAACACTGCAGAACACTGCGGAACCAAAGGGAGCAGGGGGAATGGATTGGAAAAAGTGGGTAACCGTGGGGAACACTGCAGGACAGAGGGGAACCAAAGGGAGCAGGGGGAACGGTTTGGAAAAAGTGGGGAACCGTGGGGAACACTGCAGAATAAAGGAGAACCAAACGGAGCAGGGGGAACAGATTGGAAAAAGTGGGGAATCGTGGGGAGTTCTGCAGAACAGTGGGGAACCAAAAGGAGCAGGGGGAATGGATTGGAATAAGTGGGGAACCGTGGAGAACAATGTAGGACAGAGGGGAAACAAGGGGAGCAGGGTGAACAGATTCGAAAAAGTGGGGAACTGTGTGGAACACTGCAGTACATAGGGGAACTAAAGGGAACATGGAGAATAGATTGGAAAAAGTGCGGAACCGTGGCGAACACTGCAAAACAGTGGGGAACGAAAGGGAGCAGTGGGAACGGATTGGAAAAAGTTGGGAACCGTGGGAAACACTGCACAACAGAGGGGAACGAAAGGGAGCAGGACGAACATATCGGAAAAAGGTTGAGAAGTGGGGAAAACTGCAGAACAGTGGGGAATCAAAGGGAGCAGGGGGATCAGATTGGAAAAAGTGGGGAACTGTGTGGAAAAATGCAGAAGAGTGGGGAACCAAAGGGAGCAGGAGGAACAGATTGGAAAAAGTCGGGAACCGTGGAGAACCCTGCAGAACAGAGGGGAACCAAAGGGAGCAGGGGTAAGGGATTGGAAAATGTGGGGAACAGTATAGAAAACTGCAGAATAGAGCGGAACCAACGGGAGCAGGGGGAACAGATTGGAAAAAGTGGAAACTGTGGGGAAATCTGCAGAACAGAGGGGAATCAAAGGGAGCAGGGGGATCAGATTGGAAAAAGTGGGGAACTGTGTGGAAAAATGCAGAAGAGTGGGGAACCAAAGGGAGCAGGAGGAACAGATTGGAAAAAGTCGGGAACCGTGGAGAACCCTGCAGTACAGAGGGGAACCAAAGGGAGCAGGGGTAAGGGATTGGAAAATGTGGGGAACTGTATAGAAAACTGCAGAATAGAGGGGAACCAACGGGAGCGGGGGAAACGGATTGGAAAAAGTGGAAACTGTGGGGAAAACTGCAGAACAGAGGGGAGCCCAAGGAGAAGGGGGAACAGATTGGAAAAAGTGGGGAACGGTGTGGAAAATGCAGAAGAGTAGAGAAACAACGGGAGCAGGGTGAACGGATTGGAAAATGTGGGGAACTGTATAGAAAACTGCAGAATAGAGGGGAACCAACGGGAGCAGGGGGAACAGATTGGAAAAAGTGGAAACTGTGGGGAAAACTGCAGAACAGAGGGGAGCCCAAGGAGAAGGGGGAACAGATTGGAAAAAGTGGGGAACGGTGTGGAAAATGCAGAAGAGTGGAGAAACAACGGGAGCAGGGTGAACGGATTGGAAAAAGTGGGGAACAGTGTGGAACACTGCAGAACAGAGGGGAATCAAAGGAAGTAGGGGGAACGGATTGGAAAAAGTGGGGAACTGTGGGGAACACTGTAAAACAGAGAGGAACCAAAGAGAGCACGGCGAACAGATTGGAAAAAGTGTGGAACCGTGGGGAACACTGCAGGACAGAGGGGAACCAAAGGGAATAGGAGGTACAGGTTGGAAAAAGTGGGGAACCGTTGGCGAACACTGCAGAACAGTGGGGAACCAAAGGGAGCAGGGGGAACAGATTGCAAAAAGTGGGGAACAGTGGGGAATATTGCAGAAAAGAGGGGAAGCAAATGGAGCATGGGAACAGATTGGAAAAATCGGGGAACCGTGTGGAAAAATGCAGAACAGTGGGAAACAAAGGGAGCAGGGAGAACGGATTGGAAAATGTGGGGAACCGTGGGGAGCACTGCAGTATAGAGGGGAACCAAAGGGAGCAGGGAGAACAGATTGGAAAAGTGGGGAAATATGGGGGAAAGTGCAGGACAGAGGGGAACCAAAGGGAGCAGGGGGAATGGATTGGAAAAAGTGGGTAACCGTGGGGAACACTGCAGGACAGAGGGGAACCAAAGGGAGCAGGGGGAACGGTTTGGAAAAAGTGGGTAACCGTGGGGAACACTGCAGAACACTGCGGAACCAAAGGGAGCAGGGGGAATGGATTGGAAAAAGTGGGTTACCGTGGGGAACACTGCAGGACAGAGGGGAACCAAAGGGAGCAGGGGGAACGGTTTGGAAAAAGTGGGGAACCGTGGGGAACACTGCAGAATAAAGGAGAACCAAACGGAGCAGGAGGAACAGATCGGAAAAAGTGGGTAATCGTGGGGAGTTCTGAAGAACGGTGGGGAACCAAAAGGAGCAGGGGGAATGGATTGGAATAAGTGGGGAACCGTGGAGAACAATGCAGGACAGAGGGGAAACAAAGGGAGCTGGGTGAACAGATTCGAAAAAGTGGGGAACTGTGTGGAACACTGCAGAACATAGGGGAACTAAAGGGAACATGGAGAATAGATTGGAAAAATGCGGAACCGTGGCAAACACTGCAAAACAGTGGGGAATGAAAGGGAGCAGTGGGAACGGATTGGAAAAAGTTGGGAACCGTGGGAAACACTGCACAACAGAGGGGAACCAAAGGGAGCAGGGGTAAGGGATTGGAAAATGTGGGGAACTGTATAGAAAACTGCAGAATAGAGGGGAACCAACGGGAGTAGGGGGAACAGATTGGAAAAATTGGAAACTGTGGGGAAAACTGCAGAACAGAGGGGAGCCCAAGGAGAAGGGGGAACAGATTGCAAAAAGTGGGGAACGGTGTGGAAAATGCAGAAGAGTGGAGAAACAACGGGAGCAGGGTGAACGGATTGGAAAAAGTGGGGAACAGTGTGGAACACTGCGGAACAGAGGGGAATCAAAGGAAGCAGGGGGAACGGATTGGAAAAAGTGGGGAACTGTGGGGAACACTGTAAAACAGAGAGGAACCAAAGAGAGCACGGCGAACAGATTGGAAAAAGTATGGAACCGTGGTGAACACTGCAGGACAGAGGGGAACCAAAGGGAATAGGAGGTACAGGTTGGAAAAAGTGGGTAACCGTTGGCGAACACTGCAGAACAGTGGGGAACCAAAGGGAGCAGGGGTAAGGGATTGGAAAATGTGGGGAACTGTATAGAAAACTGCAGAATAGAGGGGAACCAACGGGAGTAGGGGGAACAGAATGGAAAAAGTGGAAACTGTGGGGAAAAACGGAGAACAGAGGGGAGCCCAAGGAGAAGGGGGAACGGATTGGAAAATGTGGGGAACCGTGGGGAGCACTGCAGTACAGAGGGGAACTAAAGGGAGCAAAGGGAACGGGTTGGAAAAGTGGGGAAATATGGGGGAAAATGCAGGACAGAGGGGAACCAAAGGGAGCAGGGGGAACGGTTTGGAAAAAGTGGGTAACCATGGGGAACACTGCAGAACACTGCGGAACCAAAGGGAGCAGGGGGAACAGCTCGGAAAAGTGGGGAACCGTGGGGAACACTGCAGAATAAAGGAGAACCAAACGGAGCAGGGGGAACAGATTGGAAAAAGTGGAGAATCGTGGGGAGTTCTGCAGAACAGTGGGGAACCAAAAGGAGTAGGGGGAATGGATTGGAAAAAGTGGGGAACAGTGGGGGAAAATGCAGGACAGAGGGGAACCAAAGGGAGCAGGGGGAATGGATTGGAATAAGAGGGTAACCGTGGGGAACACTGCAGAACAGTGGGGAAACAAAGGGAGCAGGAGGAACAGAATGGAAAAAGTCGTGGACCGTGGAGAACACTGCAGAACAGAGGGGAACCAAAGGGAGCAGGGGTAACGGATTGGAAAATGTGGGGAACTGTATAGAAAACTGCAGAATAGAGGGGAACCAACGGGAGCAGGGGGAACAGATTGGAAAAAGTGGAAACTGTGGGGAAAACTGCAGAACAGAGGGGAGCCCAAGGAGAAGGGGGAACAGATTGGAAAAAGTGGGGAACGGTGTGGAAAATGCAGAAGAGTGGAGAAACAACGGGAGCAGGGTGAACGGATTGGAAAAAGTGGGGAACAGTGTGGAACACTGCAGAACAGAGGGGAATCAAAGGAAGTAGGGGGAACGGATTGGAAAAAGTGGGGAACTGTGGGGAACACTGTAAAACAGAGAGGAAGCAAAGAGAGCACGGCGAACAGATTGGAAAAAGTGTGGAACCGTGGGGAACACTGCAGGACAGAGGGGAACCAAAGGGAATAGGAGGTACAGGTTGGAAAAAGTGGGGAACCGTTGGCGAACACTGCAGAACAGTGGGGAACCAAAGGGAGCTGGGGGAACAGATTGCAAAAAGTGGGGAACAGTGGGGAATATTGCAGAAAAGAGGGGAAGCAAATGGAGCATGGGAACAGATTGGAAAAATCGGGGAACCGTGTGGAAAAATGCAGAACAGTGGGAAACAAAGGGAGCAGGGAGAACGGATTGGAAAATGTGGGGAACCGTGGGGAGCACTGCAGTATAGAGGGGAACCAAAGGGAGCAGGGAGAACAGATTGGAAAAGTGGGGAAATATGGGGGAAAGTGCAGGACAGAGGGGAACCAAAGGGAGCAGGGGGAATGGATTGGAAAAAGTGGGTAACCGTGGGGAACACTGCAGGACAGAGGGGAACCAAAGGGAGCAGGGGGAACGGTTTGGAAAAAGTGGGTAACGGTGGGGAACACTGCACAACACTGCAGAACCAAAGGGAGCAGGGGGAATGGATTGGAAAAAGTGGGTAACCGTGGGGAACACTGCAGGACAGAGGGGAACCAAAGGGAGCAGGGGGAACGGTTTGGAAAAAGTGGGGAACCGTGGGGAACACTGCAGAATAAAGGAGAACCAAACGGAGCAGGGGGAACAGATTGGAAAAAGTGGGGAATCGTGGGGAGTTCTGCAGAACAGTGGGGAACCAAAAGGAGCAGGGGGAATGGATTGGAATAAGTGGGGAACCGTGGAGAACAATGTAGGACAGAGGGGAAACAAAGGGAGCAGGGTGAACAGATTCGAAAAAGTGGGGAACTGTGTGGAACACTGCAGTACATAGGGGAACTAAAGGGAACATGGAGAATAGATTGGAAAAAGTGCGGAACCGTGGCGAACACTGCAAAACAGTGGGGAACGAAAGGGAGCAGTGGGAACGGATTGGAAAAAGTTGGGAACCGTGGGAAACACTGCACAACAGAGGGGAACGAAAGGGAGCAGGACGAACATATCGGAAAAAGGTTGAGAAGTGGGGAAAACTGCAGAACAGTGGGGAATCAAAGGGAGTAGGGGGATCAGATTGGAAAAAGGGGGGAACTGTGTGGAAAAATGCAGAAGAGTGGGGAACCAAAGGGAGCAGGAGGAACAGATTGGAAAAAGTCGGGAACCGTGGAGAACCCTGCAGAACAGAGGGGAACCAAAGGGAGCAGGGGTAAGGGATTGGAAAATGTGGGGAACAGTATAGAAAACTGCAGAATAGAGGGGAACCAACGGGAGCAGGGGGAACAGATTGGAAAAAGTGGAAACTGTGGGGAAATCTGCAGAACAGAGGGGAATCAAAGGGAGCAGGGGGATAAGATTGGAAAAAGTGGGGAACTGTGTGGAAAAATGCAGAAGAGTGGGGAACCAAAGGGAGCAGGAGGAACAGATTGGAAAAAGTCGGGAACCGTGGAGAACCCTGCAGTACAGAGGGGAACCAAAGGGAGCAGGGGTAAGGGATTGGAAAATGTGGGGAACTGTATAGAAAACTGCAGAATAGAGGGGAACCAACGGGAGCGGGGGAAACGGATTGGAAAAAGTGGAAACTGTGGGGAAAACTGCAGAACAGAGGGGAGCCCAAGGAGAAGGGGGAACAGATTGGAAAAAGTGGGGAAATATGGGGGAAAGTGCAGGACAGAGGGGAACCAAAGGGAGCAGGGGGAATGGATTGGAAAAAGTGGGTAACCGTGGGGAACACTGCAGGACAGAGGGGAACCAAAGGGAGCAGGGGGAACGGTTTGGAAAAAGTGGGTAACCGTGGGGAACACTGCAGAACACTGCGGAACCAAAGGGAGCAGGGGGAATGGATTGGAAAAAGTGGGTTACCGTGGGGAACACTGCAGGACAGAGGGGAACCAAAGGGAGCAGGGGGAACGGTTTGGAAAAAGTGGGGAACCGTGGGGAACACTGCAGAATAAAGGAGAACCAAACGGAGCAGGAGGAACAGATTGGAAAAAGTGGGTAATCGTGGGGAGTTCTGAAGAACGGTGGGGAACCAAAAGGAGCAGGGGGAATGGATTGGAATAAGTGGGGAACCGTGGAGAACAATGCAGGACAGAGGGGAAACAAAGGGAGCTGGGTGAACAGATTCGAAAAAGTGGGGAACTGTGTGGAACACTGCAGAACATAGGGGAACTAAAGGGAACATGGAGAATAGATTGGAAAAATGCGGAACCGTGGCAAACACTGCAAAACAGTGGGGAATGAAAGGGAGCAGTGGGAACGGATTGGAAAAAGTTGGGAACCGTGGGAAACACTGCACAACAGAGGGGAACCAAAGGGAGCAGGGGTAAGGGATTGGAAAATGTGGGGAACTGTATAGAAAACTGCAGAATAGAGGGGAACCAACGGGAGTAGGGGGAACAGATTGGAAAAATTGGAAACTGTGGGGAAAACTGCAGAACAGAGGGGAGCCCAAGGAGAAGGGGGAACAGATTGCAAAAAGTGGGGAACGGTGTGGAAAATGCAGAAGAGTGGAGAAACAACGGGAGCAGGGTGAACGGATTGGAAAAAGTGGGGAACAGTGTGGAACACTGCGGAACAGAGGGGAATCAAAGGAAGCAGGGGGAACGGATTGGAAAAAGTGGGGAACTGTGGGGAACACTGTAAAACAGAGAGGAACCAAAGAGAGCACGGCGAACAGATTGGAAAAAGTATGGAACCGTGGTGAACACTGCAGGACAGAGGGGAACCAAAGGGAATAGGAGGTACAGGTTGGAAAAAGTGGGTAACCGTTGGCGAACACTGCAGAACAGTGGGGAACCAAAGGGAGCAGGGGTAAGGGATTGGAAAATGTGGGGAACTGTATAGAAAACTGCAGAATAGAGGGGAACCAACGGGAGTAGGGGGAACAGAATGGAAAAAGTGGAAACTGTGGGGAAAAACGGAGAACAGAGGGGAGCCAGAGGAGAAGGGGGAACGGATTGGAAAATGTGGGGAACCGTGGGGAGCACTGCAGTACAGAGGGGAACTAAAGGGAGCAAAGGGAACGGGTTGGAAAAGTGGGGAAATATGGGGGAAAATGCAGGACAGAGGGGAACCAAAGGGAGCAGGGGGAACGGTTTGGAAAAAGTGGGTAACCGTGGGGAACACTGCAGAACACTGCGGAACCAAAGGGAGCAGGGGGAACAGCTCGGAAAAGTGGGGAACCGTGGGGAACACTGCAGAATAAAGGAGAACCAAACGGAGCAGGGGGAACAGATTGGAAAAAGTGGAGAATCGTGGGGAGTTCTGCAGAACAGTGGGGAACCAAAAGGAGTAGGGGGAATGGATTGGAAAAAGTGGGGAACAGTGGGGGAAAATGCAGGACAGAGGGGAACCAAAGGGAGCAGGGGGAATGGATTGGAATAAGAGGGTAACCGTGGGGAACACTGCAGAACAGTGGGGAAACAAAGGGAGCAGGAGGAACAGAATGGAAAAAGTCGTGGACCGTGGAGAACACTGCAGAACAGAGGGGAACCAAAGGGAGCAGGGGTAACGGATTGGAAAATGTGGGGAACTGTATAGAAAACTGCAGAATAGAGGGGAACCAACGGGAGCAGGGGGAACAGATTGGAAAAAGTGGAAACTGTGGGGAAAACTGCAGAACAGAGGGGAGCCCAAGGAGAAGGGGGAACAGATTGGAAAAAGTGGGGAACGGTGTGGAAAATGCAGAAGAGTGGAGAAACAACGGGAGCAGGGTGAACGGATTGGAAAAAGTGGGGAACAGTGTGGAACACTGCAGAACAGAGGGGAATCAAAGGAAGTAGGGGGAACGGATTGGAAAAAGTGGGGAACTGTGGGGAACACTGTAAAACAGAGAGGAAGCAAAGAGAGCACGGCGAACAGATTGGAAAAAGTGTGGAACCGTGGGGAACACTGCAGGACAGAGGGGAACCAAAGGGAATAGGAGGTACAGGTTGGAAAAAGTGGGGAACCGTTGGCGAACACTGCAGAACAGTGGGGAACCAAAGGGAGCTGGGGGAACAGATTGCAAAAAGTGGGGAACAGTGGGGAATATTGCAGAAAAGAGGGGAAGCAAATGGAGCATGGGAACAGATTGGAAAAATCGGGGAACCGTGTGGAAAAATGCAGAACAGTGGGAAACAAAGGGAGCAGGGAGAACGGATTGGAAAATGTGGGGAACCGTGGGGAGCACTGCAGTATAGAGGGGAACCAAAGGGAGCAGGGAGAACAGATTGGAAAAGTGGGGAAATATGGGGGAAAGTGCAGGACAGAGGGGAACCAAAGGGAGCAGGGGGAATGGATTGGAAAAAGTGGGTAACCGTGGGGAACACTGCAGGACAGAGGGGAACCAAAGGGAGCAGGGGGAACGGTTTGGAAAAAGTGGGTAACGGTGGGGAACACTGCACAACACTGCAGAACCAAAGGGAGCAGGGGGAATGGATTGGAAAAAGTGGGTAACCGTGGGGAACACTGCAGGACAGAGGGGAACCAAAGGGAGCAGGGGGAACGGTTTGGAAAAAGTGGGGAACCGTGGGGAACACTGCAGAATAAAGGAGAACCAAACGGAGCAGGGGGAACAGATTGGAAAAAGTGGGGAATCGTGGGGAGTTCTGCAGAACAGTGGGGAACCAAAAGGAGCAGGGGGAATGGATTGGAATAAGTGGGGAACCGTGGAGAACAATGTAGGACAGAGGGGAAACAAAGGGAGCAGGGTGAACAGATTCGAAAAAGTGGGGAACTGTGTGGAACACTGCAGTACATAGGGGAACTAAAGGGAACATGGAGAATAGATTGGAAAAAGTGCGGAACCGTGGCGAACACTGCAAAACAGTGGGGAACGAAAGGGAGCAGTGGGAACGGATTGGAAAAAGTTGGGAACCGTGGGAAACACTGCACAACAGAGGGGAACGAAAGGGAGCAGGACGAACATATCGGAAAAAGGTTGAGAAGTGGGGAAAACTGCAGAACAGTGGGGAATCAAAGGGAGTAGGGGGATCAGATTGGAAAAAGGGGGGAACTGTGTGGAAAAATGCAGAAGAGTGGGGAACCAAAGGGAGCAGGAGGAACAGATTGGAAAAAGTCGGGAACCGTGGAGAACCCTGCAGAACAGAGGGGAACCAAAGGGAGCAGGGGTAAGGGATTGGAAAATGTGGGGAACAGTATAGAAAACTGCAGAATAGAGGGGAACCAACGGGAGCAGGGGGAACAGATTGGAAAAAGTGGAAACTGTGGGGAAATCTGCAGAACAGAGGGGAATCAAAGGGAGCAGGGGGATAAGATTGGAAAAAGTGGGGAACTGTGTGGAAAAATGCAGAAGAGTGGGGAACCAAAGGGAGCAGGAGGAACAGATTGGAAAAAGTCGGGAACCGTGGAGAACCCTGCAGTACAGAGGGGAACCAAAGGGAGCAGGGGTAAGGGATTGGAAAATGTGGGGAACTGTATAGAAAACTGCAGAATAGAGGGGAACCAACGGGAGCGGGGGAAACGGATTGGAAAAAGTGGAAACTGTGGGGAAAACTGCAGAACAGAGGGGAGCCCAAGGAGAAGGGGGAACAGATTGGAAAAAGTGGGGAACGGTGTGGAAAATGCAGAAGAGTGGAGAAACAACGGGAGCAGGGTGAACGGATTGGAAAATGTGGGGAACTGTATAGAAAACTGCAGAATAGAGGGGAACCAACGGGAGCAGGGGGAACAGATTGGAAAAAGTGGAAACTGTGGGGAAAACTGCAGAACAGAGGGGAGCCCAAGGAGAAGGGGGAACGGATTGGAAAAAGTGGGGAACTGTGGGGAACACTGTAAAACAGAGAGGAACCAAAGAGAGCACGGCGAACAGATTGGAAAAAGTGTGGAACCGTGGGGAACACTGCAGGACAGAGGGGAACCAAAGGGAGCAGGGGGAACGGTTTGGAAAAAGTGGGTAACCGTGGGGAACACTGCAGGACAGAGGGGAACCAAAGGGAGCAGGGGGAACGGTTTGGAAAAAGTGGGTAACCGTGGGGAACACTGCAGAACACTGCGGAACCAAAGGGAGCAGGGGGAATGGATTGGAAAAAGTGGGTTACCGTGGGGAACACTGCAGGACAGAGGGGAACCAAAGGGAGCAGGGGGAACGGTTTGGAAAAAGTGGGGAACCGTGGGGAACACTGCAGAATAAAGGAGAACCAAACGGAGCAGGAGGAACAGATCGGAAAAAGTGGGTAATCGTGGGGAGTTCTGAAGAACGGTGGGGAACCAAAAGGAGCAGGGGGAATGGATTGGAATAAGTGGGGAACCGTGGAGAACAATGCAGGACAGAGGGGAAACAAAGGGAGCTGGGTGAACAGATTCGAAAAAGTGGGGAACTGTGTGGAACACTGCAGAACATAGGGGAACTAAAGGGAACATGGAGAATAGATTGGAAAAATGCGGAACCGTGGCAAACACTGCAAAACAGTGGGGAATGAAAGGGAGCAGTGGGAACGGATTGGAAAAAGTTGGGAACCGTGGGAAACACTGCACAACAGAGGGGAACCAAAGGGAGCAGGGGTAAGGGATTGGAAAATGTGGGGAACTGTATAGAAAACTGCAGAATAGAGGGGAACCAACGGGAGTAGGGGGAACAGATTGGAAAAATTGGAAACTGTGGGGAAAACTGCAGAACAGAGGGGAGCCCAAGGAGAAGGGGGAACAGATTGCAAAAAGTGGGGAACGGTGTGGAAAATGCAGAAGAGTGGAGAAACAACGGGAGCAGGGTGAACGGATTGGAAAAAGTGGGGAACAGTGTGGAACACTGCGGAACAGAGGGGAATCAAAGGAAGCAGGGGGAACGGATTGGAAAAAGTGGGGAACTGTGGGGAACACTGTAAAACAGAGAGGAACCAAAGAGAGCACGGCGAACAGATTGGAAAAAGTATGGAACCGTGGTGAACACTGCAGGACAGAGGGGAACCAAAGGGAATAGGAGGTACAGGTTGGAAAAAGTGGGTAACCGTTGGCGAACACTGCAGAACAGTGGGGAACCAAAGGGAGCAGGGGTAAGGGATTGGAAAATGTGGGGAACTGTATAGAAAACTGCAGAATAGAGGGGAACCAACGGGAGTAGGGGGAACAGAATGGAAAAAGTGGAAACTGTGGGGAAAAACGGAGAACAGAGGGGAGCCCAAGGAGAAGGGGGAACGGATTGGAAAATGTGGGGAACCGTGGGGAGCACTGCAGTACAGAGGGGAACTAAAGGGAGCAAAGGGAACGGGTTGGAAAAGTGGGGAAATATGGGGGAAAATGCAGGACAGAGGGGAACCAAAGGGAGCAGGGGGAACGGTTTGGAAAAAGTGGGTAACCATGGGGAACACTGCAGAACACTGCGGAACCAAAGGGAGCAGGGGGAACAGCTCGGAAAAGTGGGGAACCGTGGGGAACACTGCAGAATAAAGGAGAACCAAACGGAGCAGGGGGAACAGATTGGAAAAAGTGGAGAATCGTGGGGAGTTCTGCAGAACAGTGGGGAACCAAAAGGAGTAGGGGGAATGGATTGGAAAAAGTGGGGAACAGTGGGGGAAAATGCAGGACAGAGGGGAACCAAAGGGAGCAGGGGGAATGGATTGGAATAAGAGGGTAACCGTGGGGAACACTGCAGAACAGTGGGGAAACAAAGGGAGCAGGAGGAACAGAATGGAAAAAGTCGTGGACCGTGGAGAACACTGCAGAACAGAGGGGAACCAAAGGGAGCAGGGGTAACGGATTGGAAAATGTGGGGAACTGTATAGAAAACTGCAGAATAGAGGGGAACCAACGGGAGCAGGGGGAACAGATTGGAAAAAGTGGAAACTGTGGGGAAAACTGCAGAACAGAGGGGAGCCCAAGGAGAAGGGGGAACAGATTGGAAAAAGTGGGGAACGGTGTGGAAAATGCAGAAGAGTGGAGAAACAACGGGAGCAGGGTGAACGGATTGGAAAAAGTGGGGAACAGTGTGGAACACTGCAGAACAGAGGGGAATCAAAGGAAGTAGGGGGAACGGATTGGAAAAAGTGGGGAACTGTGGGGAACACTGTAAAACAGAGAGGAAGCAAAGAGAGCACGGCGAACAGATTGGAAAAAGTGTGGAACCGTGGGGAACACTGCAGGACAGAGGGGAACCAAAGGGAATAGGAGGTACAGGTTGGAAAAAGTGGGGAACCGTTGGCGAACACTGCAGAACAGTGGGGAACCAAAGGGAGCTGGGGGAACAGATTGCAAAAAGTGGGGAACAGTGGGGAATATTGCAGAAAAGAGGGGAAGCAAATGGAGCATGGGAACAGATTGGAAAAATCGGGGAACCGTGTGGAAAAATGCAGAACAGTGGGAAACAAAGGGAGCAGGGAGAACGGATTGGAAAATGTGGGGAACCGTGGGGAGCACTGCAGTATAGAGGGGAACCAAAGGGAGCAGGGAGAACAGATTGGAAAAGTGGGGAAATATGGGGGAAAGTGCAGGACAGAGGGGAACCAAAGGGAGCAGGGGGAATGGATTGGAAAAAGTGGGTAACCGTGGGGAACACTGCAGGACAGAGGGGAACCAAAGGGAGCAGGGGGAACGGTTTGGAAAAAGTGGGTAACGGTGGGGAACACTGCACAACACTGCAGAACCAAAGGGAGCAGGGGGAATGGATTGGAAAAAGTGGGTAACCGTGGGGAACACTGCAGGACAGAGGGGAACCAAAGGGAGCAGGGGGAACGGTTTGGAAAAAGTGGGGAACCGTGGGGAACACTGCAGAATAAAGGAGAACCAAACGGAGCAGGGGGAACAGATTGGAAAAAGTGGGGAATCGTGGGGAGTTCTGCAGAACAGTGGGGAACCAAAAGGAGCAGGGGGAATGGATTGGAATAAGTGGGGAACCGTGGAGAACAATGTAGGACAGAGGGGAAACAAAGGGAGCAGGGTGAACAGATTCGAAAAAGTGGGGAACTGTGTGGAACACTGCAGTACATAGGGGAACTAAAGGGAACATGGAGAATAGATTGGAAAAAGTGCGGAACCGTGGCGAACACTGCAAAACAGTGGGGAACGAAAGGGAGCAGTGGGAACGGATTGGAAAAAGTTGGGAACCGTGGGAAACACTGCACAACAGAGGGGAACGAAAGGGAGCAGGACGAACATATCGGAAAAAGGTTGAGAAGTGGGGAAAACTGCAGAACAGTGGGGAATCAAAGGGAGTAGGGGGATCAGATTGGAAAAAGGGGGGAACTGTGTGGAAAAATGCAGAAGAGTGGGGAACCAAAGGGAGCAGGAGGAACAGATTGGAAAAAGTCGGGAACCGTGGAGAACCCTGCAGAACAGAGGGGAACCAAAGGGAGCAGGGGTAAGGGATTGGAAAATGTGGGGAACAGTATAGAAAACTGCAGAATAGAGGGGAACCAACGGGAGCAGGGGGAACAGATTGGAAAAAGTGGAAACTGTGGGGAAATCTGCAGAACAGAGGGGAATCAAAGGGAGCAGGGGGATAAGATTGGAAAAAGTGGGGAACTGTGTGGAAAAATGCAGAAGAGTGGGGAACCAAAGGGAGCAGGAGGAACAGATTGGAAAAAGTCGGGAACCGTGGAGAACCCTGCAGTACAGAGGGGAACCAAAGGGAGCAGGGGTAAGGGATTGGAAAATGTGGGGAACTGTATAGAAAACTGCAGAATAGAGGGGAACCAACGGGAGCGGGGGAAACGGATTGGAAAAAGTGGAAACTGTGGGGAAAACTGCAGAACAGAGGGGAGCCCAAGGAGAAGGGGGAACAGATTGGAAAAAGTGGGGAAATATGGGGGAAAGTGCAGGACAGAGGGGAACCAAAGGGAGCAGGGGGAATGGATTGGAAAAAGTGGGTAACCGTGGGGAACACTGCAGGACAGAGGGGAACCAAAGGGAGCAGGGGGAACGGTTTGGAAAAAGTGGGTAACCGTGGGGAACACTGCAGAACACTGCGGAACCAAAGGGAGCAGGGGGAATGGATTGGAAAAAGTGGGTTACCGTGGGGAACACTGCAGGACAGAGGGGAACCAAAGGGAGCAGGGGGAACGGTTTGGAAAAAGTGGGGAACCGTGGGGAACACTGCAGAATAAAGGAGAACCAAACGGAGCAGGAGGAACAGATTGGAAAAAGTGGGTAATCGTGGGGAGTTCTGAAGAACGGTGGGGAACCAAAAGGAGCAGGGGGAATGGATTGGAATAAGTGGGGAACCGTGGAGAACAATGCAGGACAGAGGGGAAACAAAGGGAGCTGGGTGAACAGATTCGAAAAAGTGGGGAACTGTGTGGAACACTGCAGAACATAGGGGAACTAAAGGGAACATGGAGAATAGATTGGAAAAATGCGGAACCGTGGCAAACACTGCAAAACAGTGGGGAATGAAAGGGAGCAGTGGGAACGGATTGGAAAAAGTTGGGAACCGTGGGAAACACTGCACAACAGAGGGGAACCAAAGGGAGCAGGGGTAAGGGATTGGAAAATGTGGGGAACTGTATAGAAAACTGCAGAATAGAGGGGAACCAACGGGAGTAGGGGGAACAGATTGGAAAAATTGGAAACTGTGGGGAAAACTGCAGAACAGAGGGGAGCCCAAGGAGAAGGGGGAACAGATTGCAAAAAGTGGGGAACGGTGTGGAAAATGCAGAAGAGTGGAGAAACAACGGGAGCAGGGTGAACGGATTGGAAAAAGTGGGGAACAGTGTGGAACACTGCGGAACAGAGGGGAATCAAAGGAAGCAGGGGGAACGGATTGGAAAAAGTGGGGAACTGTGGGGAACACTGTAAAACAGAGAGGAACCAAAGAGAGCACGGCGAACAGATTGGAAAAAGTATGGAACCGTGGTGAACACTGCAGGACAGAGGGGAACCAAAGGGAATAGGAGGTACAGGTTGGAAAAAGTGGGTAACCGTTGGCGAACACTGCAGAACAGTGGGGAACCAAAGGGAGCAGGGGTAAGGGATTGGAAAATGTGGGGAACTGTATAGAAAACTGCAGAATAGAGGGGAACCAACGGGAGTAGGGGGAACAGAATGGAAAAAGTGGAAACTGTGGGGAAAAACGGAGAACAGAGGGGAGCCAGAGGAGAAGGGGGAACGGATTGGAAAATGTGGGGAACCGTGGGGAGCACTGCAGTACAGAGGGGAACTAAAGGGAGCAAAGGGAACGGGTTGGAAAAGTGGGGAAATATGGGGGAAAATGCAGGACAGAGGGGAACCAAAGGGAGCAGGGGGAACGGTTTGGAAAAAGTGGGTAACCGTGGGGAACACTGCAGAACACTGCGGAACCAAAGGGAGCAGGGGGAACAGCTCGGAAAAGTGGGGAACCGTGGGGAACACTGCAGAATAAAGGAGAACCAAACGGAGCAGGGGGAACAGATTGGAAAAAGTGGAGAATCGTGGGGAGTTCTGCAGAACAGTGGGGAACCAAAAGGAGTAGGGGGAATGGATTGGAAAAAGTGGGGAACAGTGGGGGAAAATGCAGGACAGAGGGGAACCAAAGGGAGCAGGGGGAATGGATTGGAATAAGAGGGTAACCGTGGGGAACACTGCAGAACAGTGGGGAAACAAAGGGAGCAGGAGGAACAGAATGGAAAAAGTCGTGGACCGTGGAGAACACTGCAGAACAGAGGGGAACCAAAGGGAGCAGGGGTAACGGATTGGAAAATGTGGGGAACTGTATAGAAAACTGCAGAATAGAGGGGAACCAACGGGAGCAGGGGGAACAGATTGGAAAAAGTGGAAACTGTGGGGAAAACTGCAGAACAGAGGGGAGCCCAAGGAGAAGGGGGAACAGATTGGAAAAAGTGGGGAACGGTGTGGAAAATGCAGAAGAGTGGAGAAACAACGGGAGCAGGGTGAACGGATTGGAAAAAGTGGGGAACAGTGTGGAACACTGCAGAACAGAGGGGAATCAAAGGAAGTAGGGGGAACGGATTGGAAAAAGTGGGGAACTGTGGGGAACACTGTAAAACAGAGAGGAAGCAAAGAGAGCACGGCGAACAGATTGGAAAAAGTGTGGAACCGTGGGGAACACTGCAGGACAGAGGGGAACCAAAGGGAATAGGAGGTACAGGTTGGAAAAAGTGGGGAACCGTTGGCGAACACTGCAGAACAGTGGGGAACCAAAGGGAGCTGGGGGAACAGATTGCAAAAAGTGGGGAACAGTGGGGAATATTGCAGAAAAGAGGGGAAGCAAATGGAGCATGGGAACAGATTGGAAAAATCGGGGAACCGTGTGGAAAAATGCAGAACAGTGGGAAACAAAGGGAGCAGGGAGAACGGATTGGAAAATGTGGGGAACCGTGGGGAGCACTGCAGTATAGAGGGGAACCAAAGGGAGCAGGGAGAACAGATTGGAAAAGTGGGGAAATATGGGGGAAAGTGCAGGACAGAGGGGAACCAAAGGGAGCAGGGGGAATGGATTGGAAAAAGTGGGTAACCGTGGGGAACACTGCAGGACAGAGGGGAACCAAAGGGAGCAGGGGGAACGGTTTGGAAAAAGTGGGTAACGGTGGGGAACACTGCACAACACTGCAGAACCAAAGGGAGCAGGGGGAATGGATTGGAAAAAGTGGGTAACCGTGGGGAACACTGCAGGACAGAGGGGAACCAAAGGGAGCAGGGGGAACGGTTTGGAAAAAGTGGGGAACCGTGGGGAACACTGCAGAATAAAGGAGAACCAAACGGAGCAGGGGGAACAGATTGGAAAAAGTGGGGAATCGTGGGGAGTTCTGCAGAACAGTGGGGAACCAAAAGGAGCAGGGGGAATGGATTGGAATAAGTGGGGAACCGTGGAGAACAATGTAGGACAGAGGGGAAACAAAGGGAGCAGGGTGAACAGATTCGAAAAAGTGGGGAACTGTGTGGAACACTGCAGTACATAGGGGAACTAAAGGGAACATGGAGAATAGATTGGAAAAAGTGCGGAACCGTGGCGAACACTGCAAAACAGTGGGGAACGAAAGGGAGCAGTGGGAACGGATTGGAAAAAGTTGGGAACCGTGGGAAACACTGCACAACAGAGGGGAACGAAAGGGAGCAGGACGAACATATCGGAAAAAGGTTGAGAAGTGGGGAAAACTGCAGAACAGTGGGGAATCAAAGGGAGTAGGGGGATCAGATTGGAAAAAGGGGGGAACTGTGTGGAAAAATGCAGAAGAGTGGGGAACCAAAGGGAGCAGGAGGAACAGATTGGAAAAAGTCGGGAACCGTGGAGAACCCTGCAGAACAGAGGGGAACCAAAGGGAGCAGGGGTAAGGGATTGGAAAATGTGGGGAACAGTATAGAAAACTGCAGAATAGAGGGGAACCAACGGGAGCAGGGGGAACAGATTGGAAAAAGTGGAAACTGTGGGGAAATCTGCAGAACAGAGGGGAATCAAAGGGAGCAGGGGGATAAGATTGGAAAAAGTGGGGAACTGTGTGGAAAAATGCAGAAGAGTGGGGAACCAAAGGGAGCAGGAGGAACAGATTGGAAAAAGTCGGGAACCGTGGAGAACCCTGCAGTACAGAGGGGAACCAAAGGGAGCAGGGGTAAGGGATTGGAAAATGTGGGGAACTGTATAGAAAACTGCAGAATAGAGGGGAACCAACGGGAGCGGGGGAAACGGATTGGAAAAAGTGGAAACTGTGGGGAAAACTGCAGAACAGAGGGGAGCCCAAGGAGAAGGGGGAACAGATTGGAAAAAGTGGGGAACGGTGTGGAAAATGCAGAAGAGTGGAGAAACAACGGGAGCAGGGTGAACGGATTGGAAAATGTGGGGAACTGTATAGAAAACTGCAGAATAGAGGGGAACCAACGGGAGCAGGGGGAACAGATTGGAAAAAGTGGAAACTGTGGGGAAAACTGCAGAACAGAGGGGAGCCCAAGGAGAAGGGGGAACGGATTGGAAAAAGTGGGGAACTGTGGGGAACACTGTAAAACAGAGAGGAACCAAAGAGAGCACGGCGAACAGATTGGAAAAAGTGTGGAACCGTGGGGAACACTGCAGGACAGAGGGGAACCAAAGGGAATAGGAGGTACAGGTTGGAAAAAGTGGGGAACCGTTGGCGAACACTGCAGAACAGTGGGGAACCAAAGGGAGCAGGGGGAACAGATTGCAAAAAGTGGGGAACAGTGGGGAATATTGCAGAAAAGAGGGGAAGCAAATGGAGCATGGGAACAGATTGGAAAAATCGGGGAACCGTGTGGAAAAATGCAGAACAGTGGGAAACAAAGGGAGCAGGGAGAACGGATTGGAAAATGTGGGGAACCGTGGGGAGCACTGCAGTATAGAGGGGAACCAAAGGGAGCAGGGAGAACAGATTGGAAAAGTGGGGAAATATGGGGGAAAGTGCAGGACAGAGGGGAACCAAAGGGAGCAGGGGGAATGGATTGGAAAAAGTGGGTAACCGTGGGGAACACTGCAGGACAGAGGGGAACCAAAGGGAGCAGGGGGAACGGTTTGGAAAAAGTGGGTAACCGTGGGGAACACTGCAGAACACTGAAGAACCAAAGGGAGCAGGGGGAATGGATTGGAAAAAGTGGGTTACCGTGGGGAACACTGCAGGACAGAGGGGAACCAAAGGGAGCAGGGGGAACGGTTTGGAAAAAGTGGGGAACCGTGGGGAACACTGCAGAATAAAGGAGAACCAAACGGAGCAGGAGGAACAGATTGGAAAAACTGGGGAATCGTGGGGAGTTCTGAAGAACGGTGGGGAACCAAAAGGAGCAGGGGGAATGGATTGGAATAAGTGGGGAACCGTGGAGAACAATGCAGGACAGAGGGGAAACAAAGGGAGCTGGGTGAACAGATTCGAAAAAGTGGGGAACTGTGTGGAACACTGCAGAACATAGGGGAACTAAAGGGAACATGGAGAATAGATTGGAAAAAGTGCGGAACCGTGGCGAACACTGCAAAACAGTGGGGAACGAAAGGGAGCAGTGGGAACGGATTGGAAAAAGTTGGGAACCGTGGGAAACACTGCACAACAGAGGGGAACGAAAGGGAGCAGGACGAACATATCGGAAAAAAGTTGAGAAGTGGGGAAAACTGCTGAACAGTGGGGAATCAAAGGGAGCAGGGGGATCAGATTGGAAAAAGTGGGAAACTGTGTGGAAAAATGCAGAAGAGTGGGGAACCAAAGGGAGCAGGAGGAACAGATTGGAAAAAGTCGGGAACCGTGGAGAACCCTGCAGAACAGAGGGGAACCAAAGGGAGCAGGGGTAAGGGATTGGAAAATGTGGGGAACTGTATAGAAAACTGCAGAATAGAGGGGAACCAACGGGAGTAGGGGGAACAGATTGGAAAAAGTGGAAACTGTGGGGAAAACTGCAGAACAGAGGGGAGCCCAAGGAGAAGGGGGAACAGATTGGAAAAAGTGGGGAACGGTGTGGAAAATGCAGAAGAGTGGAGAAACAACGGGAGCAGGGTGAACGGATTGGAAAATGTGGGGAACTGTATAGAAAACTGCAGAATAGAGGGGAACCAACGGGAGCAGGGGGAACAGATTGGAAAAATTGGAAACTGTGGGGAAAACTGCAGAACAGAGGGGAGCCCAAGGAGAAGGGGGAACAGATTGCAAAAAGTGGGGAACGGTGTGGAAAATGCAGAAGAGTGGAGAAACAACGGGAGCAGGGTGAACGGATTGGAAAAAGTGGGGAACAGTGTGGAACACTGCGGAACAGAGGGGAATCAAAGGAAGCAGGGGGAACGGATTGGAAAAAGTGGGGAACTGTGGGGAACACTGTAAAACAGAGAGGAACCAAAGAGAGCACGGCGAACAGATTGGAAAAAGTATGGAACCGTGGTGAACACTGCAGGACAGAGGGGAACCAAAGGGAATAGGAGGTACAGGTTGGAAAAAGTGGGGAACCGTTGGCGAACACTGCAGAACAGTGGGGAACCAAAGGGAGCAGGGGGAACAGATTGCAAAAAGTGGGGAACAGTGGGGAATATTGCAGAAAAGAGGGGAAGCAAATGGAGCATGGGAACAGATTGGAAAAATTGGGGAACGGTGTGGAAAATGCAGAAGAGTGGAGAAACAACGGGAGCAGGGTGAACGGATTGGAAAAAGTGGGGAACAGTGTGGAACACTGCAGAACAGAGGGGAATCAAAGGAAGCAGGGGGAACGGATTGGAAAAAGTGGGGAACCGTTCGGAACACTGAACAACAGAGGGGAACCAAAGGAGCACGGGGAAGAGATTGGAAAAATTGGGAAACCATGGAGGACAGTGCAGGACGCAGGGGAACCAAAGGGAGCAGGGGGAACAGATTGGAAAAAGTGGGGAACTGTGGGGAACACTGTAGAACAGAGTGGAACCAAAGAGAGCACGGAGAACAGATTGGAAAAGTGGGGAACCGTGGGGAACACTGCAGAATAAAGGAGAACCAAACGGAGCAGGGGGAACAGATTGGAAAAAGTGGGGAATCGTGGGGAGTTCTGCAGAACAGTGGGGAACCAAAAGGAGCAGGGGGAATGGATTGGAAAAAGTGGGGAACCGTGGGGGAAAATGCAGGACAGAGGGGAACCAAAGGGAGCAGGGGGAATGGATTGGAATAAGAGGGTAACCGTGGGGAACACTGCAGGACAGAGGGGAACCAAAGGGAGCAGGGGGAACGGTTTGGAAAAAGTGGGTAACCGTGGGGAACACTGCAGAACACTGCAGAAGCAAAGGGAGCCAGGGGGAACAGCTCCGAAAAGTGGGGAACCTTGGGGAACACTGCAGAATAAAGGAGAACCAAACGGAGCAGGGGGAACAGATTGGAAAAAGTGGGGAATCGTGGGGAGTTCTGCAGAACAGTGGGGAACCAAAAGGAGCAGGGGGAATGGATTGGAAAAAGTGGGGAACCGTGGAGAACATTGCAGGACAGAGGGGAAACAAAGGGAGCAGGGCGAACTGATTGGAAAAAGTGGGGAAACGTGGGGAACACTGCAGGACAGAGGGGAAACAAAGGGAGCAGGGTGAACAGATTCGAAAAAGTGTGCAAATTGGGGAACACTGCTGAATAGAGGGGAACTAAACGGAGCATAGGGAACAGATTGGAAAAAGTGCAGAACCATGGCGAACACTGCAAAACAGTGGGGAACCAAAGGGAGCAGCGGGAACGGATTGGAAAAAGTGGGGAACCGTGGGAAACACTGCAGAACAGAGGGGAACGAAATGGAGCACGGCGAGCATATCGGAAAGAAGTTGAGAAGTGGGGAACACTGAAGGACAGAGGGGAACCAAAGGGAGCAGGGGGAACGGATTGGATAAAGTGGGGAACTGTGAAGAACACTGCAGAAAGAGAGGAACCAAAGCGATCACGGCGAACAAATTCGAAAATAGTGGAAAAGTGGGGAATACTGCAGAACAGTGGGGAACCAAAGGGAGCGGGGGAAACAGATTGGAAAAAGTGGGGAACAGTGTGGAAAAATGCAGAAGAGTGAGGAAACAAAGGGAGCAGGGGGAACAGATTGGAAAAAGTGGGGAACTGTGTGGAAAAATGCAGAACAGTGGGGAACCAAAGGGAGCAGGAGGAACAGATTGGAAAAAGTCGGGAACCGTGGAGGACAATGCAGGACAGAGGGGAAAGAAAGGGCACAGGGGGAACGGATTGGAAAAAGTGGGGAACTGTGGGGAACACTGCAGAACCGAGGGGAAACAATGGGAGCAGGGCGAACAGAGTGGAAAAAGTGGGGAACGGTGTGGAAAAATGCAGAAGAGTGGAGAAACAACGGGAGCAGGGTGAACGGATTGGAAAAAGTGGGGAAGTGTTTGGAACACTGCAGAACAGAGGGGAAACAAAGGAAGCAGGGGGAACGGATTGGAAAAAGTGGGGAACCGTTAGGAACACAGCAAAACAGAGGGGAACCAAAGGAGCACGGGGAAGAGATTGGAAAAATTGGGAAACAATGGAGGACAGTGCAGGACGGAGGGGAACCAAAGGGAGCAGGGGGAACAGATTGGAAAAAGTGGGGAACTGTGGGGAACACTGTTGAACAGAGGGGAACCAAAGAGAGCACGGCGAACAGATTGGAAAAAGTGTGGAGGCGTGGGGAACACTGCAGGACAGAGGGGAACCAAAGGGAGCAGGGAGAACAGATTGGAAAAATTGGGGAATCCTGGGAAACACTGCAGAAAAGAGGGGAACCAAAGGGAGCAGGGGGAACAGATTGGAAAAAATGTGAAGAACCGTGGGGAAACTGCAGAACAGAGGGGAACCAAAGGGAGCGGGGGAAAAAGATTGGAAAAAGTGGGGAACAGTGTGGAAAATGCAGAAGAGTGAGGAAACAAAGGGACCAGGGGGTATACATTGGAAAAAGTGGGGAACTGTGGGGAACACTGTAGAACGGAGGGGAACCAAAGAGAGCACGGCGAACAGATTGTAAAAAGTGTGGAGCCATGGCGAACACTGCAGGACAGAGGGGAACCAAAGGGAGCAGGGAGAACAGATTGGAAAAAGTGGGGAATCTTGGGGAACACTGCAGAAAAGAGGGGAACCAAAGGGATCAGGGGGAACAGATTGGAAAAATTTGGAGAACCGTGGGGAAACTGCAGAACAGAGGGGAACCAAAGGGAGCGGGGGAAAAAGATTGGAAAAAGTGGGGAACAGTGTGGAAAATGCAGAAGAGTGAGGAAACAAAGGGACCAGGGGGTATACATTGGAAAAAGTGGGGAACTGTGGGGAACACTGTAGAACGGAGGGGAACCAAAGAGAGCACGGCGAACAGATTGTAAAAAGTGTGGAGCCATGGCGAACACTGCAGGACAGAGGGGAACCAAAGGGAGCAGGGAGAACAGATTGGAAAAAGTGGGGAATCTTGGGGAACACTGCAGAAAAGAGGGGAACCAAAGGGATCAGGGGGAACAGATTGGAAAAATTTGGAGAACCGTGGGGAAACTGCAGAACAGAGGGGAACCAAAGGCGCAGGGTTAACAGATTGGAAAAAATTGGGGAACTGTCTGGAACACAGCAGAACAGAGGGGAAAAAAAGGGCGCATGGGAACAGATTGGAAAAAATGTGGAGAACCATGGGGAACACTGCAGAACAGAGAGGACTCAAAGGGAGCAGGGGGAAGAACTCGGAAAAGTGGGGAACCGTGGGGAACACTGCAGAATAGAGGGGAACCGAGAGAGCAGGGGGAACGGATTGGAAAAAGTGGGGAACTGTGAAGAACACTGCAGACAGAGAGGAACCAAAGCGAGCACGGCGAACAAATTGGAAAATAGTGGAGAAGTGGGGAACACTGCAGAACAGTGGGGAACCAAAGGGAGCGGGGGAAACAGATTGGAAAAAGTGGGGAACAGTGTGGAAAATGCAGAAGAGTGAGGAAACAAAGGGAGCAGGGGGAACAGATTGGAAAAAGTGGGGAACGGTGTGGAAAATGCAGAAGAGTGAGGAAAAAAAAGGGAGCAGGGGGAACAGATTGGAAAAAGTGGGCAACGGTGTGGAAACTGCAGAAGTGAGTGGAACCAAAGGAGCAGGGGGAACAGATTGGAAAAAAGTGGGGAACCGTGGAGAACACTGCAGAACAGAGGGGGAAAAAAGGGAGAAGGGGAACAAATTGGAAAAAATGTGAAGAACCGTGGGGAACACTGCAGAACAGAGGGGAACCAAAGGAGCAAGGGCAACTGATTAGAAAAAGAGGGGAAACATGGGGAACACTGTAGAACAGAGGGGAACCGAATGGAGTACGGGGTACAGATTCGAAAAATTGGGGGATTATGTGGAAATGTACAGAACAGTGGGGAACCAAAGGGAGCGGGAACGGTGTGGAAAAAATGGGGAACCGTGGGGAACACTGCAGAACAGAGGGGAACCAAACGGAGCAGGGGGAACGGATTGGATAAAGTGGGGAACTGTGAAGAACACTGCAGACAGAGAGGAACCAAAGCGATCATGGCGAACAAATTGGAAAATAGTGGAGAAGTGGGAAATACTGCAGAACAGTGGGGAACCAAAGGGAGCGGGGAAAACAGATTGGAAAAAGTGGGGAACAGTGTGGAAAAATGCAGAAGAATGAGGAAACAAAGGGAGCAGGGGGTATACATTGGAAAAATTGGGGAACTATGGGGAACACTGCAGAACAGAGGGGCACCAAGGGAGTTGGTGGAACGGATTGGAAAAAGTGGGGAACTGTGTGGAAAAATGCAGAACAGTGGGGAACCAAAGGGAGCAGGAGGAACAGAATGGAAAAAGTCGTCGACCGTGGAGAACACTGCAGAACAGAGGGGAACCAAAGGGAGCAGGGGTAACGGATTGGAAAATGTGGGGAACTGTATAGAAAACTGCAGAATAGAGGGGAACACACGGGAGCAGGGGGAACAGATTGGAAAAAGTGGAAACTGTGGGGAAAACTGCAGAACAGAGGGGAGCCCAAGGAGAAGGGGGAACAGATTGGAAAAAGTGGGGAACGGTGTGGAAAATGCAGAAGAGTGGAGAAACAACGGGAGCAGGGTGAACGGATTGGAAAAAGTGGGGAACAGTGTGGAACACTGCAGAACAGAGGGGAATCAAAGGAAGCAGGGGGAACGGATTGGAAAAAGTGGGGAACTGTGGGGAACACTGTAAAACAGAGAGGAACCAAAGAGAGAACGGCGAACAGATTGGAAAAAGTGTGGAACCGTGGGGAACACTGCAGGACAGAGGGGAACCAAAGGGAATAGGAGGTACAGGTTGGAAAAAGTGGGGAACCGTTGGCGAACACTGCAGAACAGTGGGGAACCAAAGGGAGCAGGGGGAACAGATTGCAAAAAGTGGGGAACAGTGGGGAATATTGCAGAAAAGAGGGGAAGCAAATGGAGCATGGGAACAGATTGGAAAAATCGGGGAACCGTGTGGAAAAATGCAGAACAGTGGGAAACAAAGGGAGCAGGGAAAACGGATTGGAAGATGTGGGGAACCGTGGGGAGCACTGCAGTATAGAGGGGAACCAAAGGGAGCAGGGAGAACAGATTGGAAAAGTGGGGAAATATGGGGGAAAGTGCAGGACAGAGGGGAACCAAAGGGAGCAGGGGGAATGGATTGGAAAAAGTGGGTAACCGTGGGGAACACTGCAGGACAGAGGGGAACCAAAGGGAGCAGGGGGAACGGTTTGGAAAAAGTGGGTAACCGTGGGGGACACTGCAGAACACTGCGGAACCAAAGGGAGCAGGGGGAATGGATTGGAAAAAGTGGGTAACCGTGGGGAACACTGCAGGACAGAGGGGAACCAAAGGGAGCAGGGGGAACGGTTTGGAAAAAGTGGGGAACCGTGGGAAACACTGCAGAATAAAGGAGAACCAAACGGAGCAGGGGGAACAGATTGGAAAAAGTGGGGTATCGTGGGGAGTTCTGCAGAACAGTGGGGAACCAAAAGGAGTAGGGGGAATGGATTGGAAAAAGTGGGGAACCGTGGAGAACATTGCAGGACAGAGGGGAAACAAAGGGAGCAGGGCGAACTGATTGGAAAAAGTGGGGAAACGTGGGGAACACTGCAGGACAGAGGGGAAACAAAGGGAGCAGGGTGAACAGATTCGAAAAAGTGTGCAACCTTGGGGAACACTGAAGAATAGAGGGGAACTAAACGGAGCATGGGGAACAGATTGGAAAAAGTGCAGAACCATGGCGAACACTGCAAAACAGTGGGGAACCAAAGGGAGCAGCGGGAACGGATTGGAAAAAGTGGGGAACCGTGGGAAACTGCAGAACAGAGGGGAACGAAATGGAGCACGGCGAGCATATCGGAAAGAAGTTGAGAAGTGGGGAACACTGCAGGACAGAGGGGAACCAAAGGGAGCAGGGGGAACGGATTGGATAAAGTGGGGAACTGTGAAGAACACTGCAGAAAGAGAGGAACCAAAGCGATCACGGCGAACAAATTCGAAAATAGTGGAAAAGTGGGGAATACTGCAGAACAGTGGGGAACCAAAGGGAGCGGGGGAAACAGATTGGAAAAAAGTTGGGAACAGTGTGGAAAAATGCAGAAGAGTGAGGAAACAAAGGGAGCAGTGGGTATACATTGGAAAAATTGCGGAACCGTGGGGAACACTGCAGAACAGAGGGGAACCAAGGGAGCAGGTGGAACGGATTGGAAAAAGTGGGGATTCGCGAAGGACAATGCAGGACAGAGGGGAAAGAAAGGGCACAGGGGGAACGGATTGGAAAAAGTGGGGAACTGTGGGGAACACTGCAGAACAGAGGGGAACCAATGGGAGCAGGGTGAACAGATTGGAAAAAGTGGGGAACGGTGTGGAAAATGCAGAAGAGTGGAGAAACAACAGTAGCAGGGTGAACGAATTGGAAAATGTGGGGAACAGTGTGGAACACTGCAGAACAGAGGGGAATCAAAGGAAGCAGGGGGAACGGATTGGAAAAAGTGGGGAACCGTTCGGAACACTGAACAACAGAGGGGAACCAAAGGAGCACGGGGAAGAGATTGGAAAAATTGGGAAACTATGGAGGACAGTGCAGGACGCAGGGGAACCAAAGGGAGCAGGGGGAACAGAATGGAAAAAGTGGGGAACTGTGGGGAACACTGTAGAACAGAGAGGAACCAAAGAGAGCACGGAGAACAGATTGGAAAAAGTGGGGAACGGTGTGGAAAATGCAGAAGAGTGGAGAAACAACAGTAGCAGGGTGAACTAATTGGAAAATGTGGGGAACAGTGTGGAACACTGCAGAACAGAGGGGAATCAAAGGAAGCAGTGGGAACTGATTGGAAAAAGTGGGGAACAGTGGGGAACACTGCAGAACAGAGGGGAGCCCAAGGAGAAGGGGGAACAGATTGGAAAAAGTGAGGAACGGTGTGGAAAATGCAGAAGAGTGGAGAAACAACGGGAGCAGTGTGAACGGATTGGAAAAAGTGGGGAACAGTGTGGAACACTGCAGAACAGAGGGGAATCAAAGGAAGGAGGGGGAACGGATTGGAAAAAGTGGGGAACTGTGGGGAACACTGTAAAACAGAGAGGAACTAAAGAGAGCACGGCAAACAGATAGGAAAAAGTGTGGAACCGTGGGGAACACTGCAGGACAGAGGGGAACCAAAGGGAATAAGAGGTACAGGTTGGAAAAAGTGGGGAACCGTTGGCGAACACTGCAGAACAGTGGGGAACCAAAGGGAGCAGGGGGAACAGATTGCAAAAAGTGGGGAACAGTGGGGAATATTGCAGAAAAGAGGGGAAGCAAATGGAGCATGGGAACAGATTGGAAAAATCGGGGAACCGTGTGGAAAAATGCAGAAGAGTGGAGAAACAACGGGAGCAGGGTGAACGGAATGGAAAAAGTGGGGAAGTGTTTGGAACACTGCAGAACAGAGGGGAAACAAAGGAAGCAGGGGGAACCGATTGGAAAAAGTGGGGAACCGTTAGGAACACAGCACAACAGAGGGGAACCAAAGGAGCACGGGGAAGAGATTGGAAAAATTGGGAAACAATGGAGGACAGTGCAGGACGGAGGGGAACCAAAGGGAGCAGGGGGAACAGATTGGAAAAAGTGGGGGACTGTGGGGAACACTGCAGAACAGAGGGGAACGAAATGGAGCACGGCGAGCATATCGGAAAGAAGTTGAGAAGTGGGGAACACTGCAGGACAGAGGGCAACCACAGGGAGCAGGGGGAACGGATTGGATAAAGTGGGGAACTGTGAAGAACACTGCAGAAAGAGAAGAACCAAAGCAATCACGGCGAACAAATTCGAAAATAGTGGAATAGTGGGGAATACTGCAGAACAGTGGGGAACCAAAGGGAGCGGGGGAAACAGATTGGAAAAAGTGGGGAACAGTGTGGAAAAATGCAGAAGAGTGAGGAAACAAAGGGAGCAGGGGGTATACATTGGAAAAATTGCGGAACCGTGGGGAACACTGCAGAACAGAGGGGAACCAAGGGAGCAGGTGGAACGGATTGGAAAAAGTGGGGAATCGCGAAGGACAATGCAGGACAGAGGGGAAAGAAAGGGCACAGGGGGAACGGAATGGAAAAAGTGGGGAACTGTGGGGAACACTGCCGAGCAGTGGAGAAACAACGGGAGCAGGGTGAACGGATTGGAAAAAGTGGGGAATTGTTTGGAACACTGCAGAACAGAGGGGTAACAAAGGAAGCAGGGGGAACGGATTGGAAAAAGTGGGGAACTGTGTGGAAAAATGCAGAAGAGTAGGGAACCAAAGGGAGCAGGAGGAACAGATTGGAAAAAGTGGAAACTGTGGGGAAAACTGCAGAACAGAGGGGAGCCCAAGGAGAAGGGGGAACAGATTGGAAAAAGTGGGGAACGGTGTGGAAAATGCAGAAGAGTGGAGAATCAATGGGAGCAGGGTGAACGGATTGGAAAAAGTGGGGAACAGTGTGGAACACTGCAGAACAGAGGGGAATCAAAGGAAGCTGGGGGAACGGATTGGAAAAAGTGGGGAACCGTTCGGAACACTGCACAACAGAGGGGAACCAAAGGAGCACGGGGAAGAGATTGTTAAAATTGGGAAATCATGGAGGACAGTGCAGGACGGAGGGGAACCAAAGGGAGCAGGGGGAACAGATTGGAAAAAGTGGGGAACAGTGGGGAACACTGTAGAACAGGGGGGAACCAAAGAGAGCACGGCGAACAGATTGGAAAAAGTGTGGAGCCGTGGGGAACACTGCAGGACAGAGGGGAACCAAAGGGAGCAGGGAGAACAGATTGGAAAAGTCGGGAAATATGTGGGAAAATGCAGGACAGAGGGGAACCAAAGGGAGCAGGGGGAATGGATTGGAAAAAGTGGGTAACCGTGGGGAACACTGCAGGACAGAGGGGAACCAAAGGGAGCAGGGGGAACGGTTTGGAAAAAGTGGGTAACCGTGGGGAACACTGCAGAACACTGCGGAACCAAAGGCAACAGGGGGAACAGCTCGGAAAAGTGGGGAACCGTGGGGAACACTGCAGGACAGAGGGGAACCAAAGGGAGCAGGGAGGACAGATTGGAAAAGTCGGGAAATATGGGGGAAAATGCAGGACAGAGGGGAACCAAAGGGAGCAGGGGGAATGGATTGGAAAAAGTGGGTAACAGTGGGGAACACTGCAGGACAGAGGAGAACCAAACGGAGCAGGGGGAACAGATTGGAAAAAGTGGGGAATCGTGGGGAGTTCTGCAGAACAGTGGGGAACCAAAAGGAGCAGGGGGAATGGATTGGAAAAAGTGGGGAACCGTGGAGAACATTGCAGGACAGAGGGGAACCAAAGGGAGCAGGGCAAACTGATTGGAAAAAGTGGGGAAACGTGGGGAACACTGCAGGACAGAGGGGAAACAAAGGGAGCAGGGTGAAAAGATTCGAAAAAGTGTGCAAACGTGGGGAACACTGCAGAATAGAGAGGAACTAAACGGAGCAAAGGGAACAGATTGGAAAAAGTGCAGAACCATGGCGAACACTGCAAAACAGTGGGGAACCAAAGGGAGCAGCGGGAACGGATTGGAAAAAGTGGGGAACCGTGGGAAACACTGCAGAACAGAGGGGAACGAAATGGGGCACGGCGAGCATATCGGAAAGAAGTTGAGAAGTGGGGAACACTGCAGGACAGAGGGGAACCAAAGAGAGCAGGGGGAACAGATTGGATAAAGTGGGGAACTGTGAAGAACACTGCAGAAAGAGAGGAACCAAAGCAATCACGGCGAACAAATTCGAAAATAGTGGAAAAGTGGGGAATACTGCAGAACAGTGGGGAACCAAAGGGAGCGGGGGAAACAGATTGGAAAAAGTGGGGAACAGTGTGCAAAAATGCAGAAGAGTGAGGAAACAAAGGGAGCAGGGTGTATACATTGGAAAAATTGCAGAACCGTGGGGAACACTGCAGAACAGAGGGGAACCAAGGGAGCAGGTGGAACGGATTGGAAAAAGTGGGGAATCGCGAAAAACAATGCAGGACAGAGGGGAAAGAAAGGCACAGGGGGAACGGATTGGAAAAAGTGGGGAACTGTGGGGAACACTGCCGAACAGAGGGGAAACAATGGGAGCAGGGCGAACAGATTGGAAAAAGTGGGGAACGGTGTGGAAAAATGCAGAAGAGTGGAGAAACAACGGGAGCAGGGTGAACGGAATGGAAAAAGTGGGGAAGTGTTTGGAACACTGCAGAACAGAGGGGAAACAAAGGAAGCAGGGGGAACCGATTGGAAAAAGTGGGGAACCGTTAGGAACACAGCACAACAGAGGGGAACCAAAGGAGCACGGGGAAGAGATTGGAAAAATTGGGAAACAATGGAGGACAGTGCAGGACGGAGGGGAACCAAAGGGAGCAGGGGGAACAGATTGGAAAAAGTGGGGGACTGTGGGGAACACTGCAGAACAGAGGGGAACGAAATGGAGCACGGCGAGCATATCGGAAAGAAGTTGAGAAGTGGGGAACACTGCAGGACAGAGGGCAACCAAAGGGAGCAGGGGGAACGGATTGGATAAAGTGGGGAACTGTGAAGAACACTGCAGAAAGAGAAGAACCAAAGCAATCACGGCGAACAAATTCGAAAATAGTGGAATAGTGGGGAATACTGCAGAACAGTGGGGAACCAAAGGGAGCGGGGGAAACAGATTGGAAAAAGTGGGGAACAGTGTGGAAAAATGCAGAAGAGTGAGGAAACAAAGGGAGCAGGGGGTATACATTGGAAAAATTGCGGAACCGTGGGGAACACTGCAGAACAGAGGGGAACCAAGGGAGCAGGTGGAACGGATTGGAAAAAGTGGGGAATCGCGAAGGACAATGCAGGACAGAGGGGAAAGAAAGGGCACAGGGGGAACGGAATGGAAAAAGTGGGGAACTGTGGGGAACACTGCCGAGCAGTGGAGAAACAACGGGAGCAGGGTGAACGGATTGGAAAAAGTGGGGAATTGTTTGGAACACTGCAGAACAGAGGGGTAACAAAGGAAGCAGGGGGAACGGATTGGAAAAAGTGGGGAACTGTGTGGAAAAATGCAGAAGAGTAGGGAACCAAAGGGAGCAGGAGGAACAGATTGGAAAAAGTGGAAACTGTGGGGAAAACTGCAGAACAGAGGGGAGCCCAAGGAGAAGGGGGAACAGATTGGAAAAAGTGGGGAACGGTGTGGAAAATGCAGAAGAGTGGAGAATCAATGGGAGCAGGGTGAACGGATTGGAAAAAGTGGGGAACAGTGTGGAACACTGCAGAACAGAGGGGAATCAAAGGAAGCTGGGGGAACGGATTGGAAAAAGTGGGGAACCGTTCGGAACACTGCACAACAGAGGGGAACCAAAGGAGCACGGGGAAGAGATTGTTAAAATTGGGAAATCATGGAGGACAGTGCAGGACGGAGGGGAACCAAAGGGAGCAGGGGGAACAGATTGGAAAAAGTGGGGAACAGTGGGGAACACTGTAGAACAGGGGGGAACCAAAGAGAGCACGGCGAACAGATTGGAAAAAGTGTGGAGCCGTGGGGAACACTGCAGGACAGAGGGGAACCAAAGGGAGCAGGGAGAACAGATTGGAAAAGTCGGGAAATATGTGGGAAAATGCAGGACAGAGGGGAACCAAAGGGAGCAGGGGGAATGGATTGGAAAAAGTGGGTAACCGTGGGGAACACTGCAGGACAGAGGGGAACCAAAGGGAGCAGGGGGAACGGTTTGGAAAAAGTGGGTAACCGTGGGGAACACTGCAGAACACTGCGGAACCAAAGGCAACAGGGGGAACAGCTCGGAAAAGTGGGGAACCGTGGGGAACACTGCAGGACAGAGGGGAACCAAAGGGAGCAGGGAGAACAGATTGGAAAAGTCGGGAAATATGGGGGAAAATGCAGGACAGAGGGGAACCAAAGGGAGCAGGGGGAATGGATTGGAAAAAGTGGGTAACAGTGGGGAACACTGCAGGACAGAGGAGAACCAAACGGAGCAGGGGGAACAGATTGGAAAAAGTGGGGAATCGTGGGGAGTTCTGCAGAACAGTGGGGAACCAAAAGGAGCAGG
Source organism: Narcine bancroftii (assembly GCF_036971445.1). Taxonomy (NCBI): domain Eukaryota; kingdom Metazoa; phylum Chordata; class Chondrichthyes; order Torpediniformes; family Narcinidae; genus Narcine; species Narcine bancroftii. The sequence continues at coordinate 248,103 of NW_027211900.1, read as the reverse complement.
GGGAATGGATTGGAAAAAGTGGGGAACCGTGGAGAACATTGCAGGACAGAGGGGAACCAAAGGGAGCAGGGCAAACTGATTGGAAAAAGTGGGGAAACGTGGGGAACACTGCAGGACAGAGGGGAAACAAAGGGAGCAGGGTGAAAAGATTCGAAAAAGTGTGCAAACTTGGGGAACACTGCAGAATAGAGAGGAACTAAACGGAGCAAAGGGAACAGATTGGAAAAAGAGCAGAACCATGGCGAACACTGCAAAACAGTGGGGAACCAAAGGGAGCAGCGGTAACGGATTGGAAAAAGCGGGGAACCGTGGGAAACACTGCAGAACAGAGGGGAACGAAATGGAGCACTGCGAGCATATCGGAAAGAAGTTGAGAAGTGGGGAACACTGCAGGACACAGGGGAACGAAAGGGAGCAGGGGGAACGGATTGGATAAAGTGGGGAACTGTGAAGAACACTGCAGAAAGAGAGGAACCAAAGCAATCACGGCGAACAAATTCGAAAATAGTGGAAAAGTGGGGAATAGTGCAGAACAGTGGGGAACCAAAGGGAGCGGGGGAAACAGATTGGAAAAAGTGGGGAACAGTGTGGAAAAATGCAGAAGAGTGAGGAAACAAAGGGAGCAGGGGGTATACATTGGAAAAATTGCGGAACCGTGGGGAACACTGCAGAACAGAGGGGAACCAAGGGAGCAGGTGGAACGGATTGGAAAAAGTGGGGAATCGCGAAGGACAATGCAGGACAGAGGGGAAAGAAAGGCACAGGGGGAACGGATTGGAAAAAGTGGGGAACTGTGGGGAACACTGCCGAACAGAGGGGAAACAATGGGAACAGGGCGAACAGATTGGAAAAAGTGGGGAACGGTGTGGAAAAATGCAGAACATAGGGGAAACAAAGGAAGCAGGGGGAACGGATTCGAAAAAGTGGAAACTGTGGGGAAAACTGCAGAACAGAGGGGAGCCCAAGGAGAAGGGGGAACAGATTGGAAAAAGTGGGGAACGGTGTGGAAAATGCAGAAGAGTGGAGAAACAATGGGAGCAGGGTGAACGGATTGGAAAAAGTGGGGAACAGTGTGGAACACTGCAGAACAGAGGGGAATCAAAGGAAGCAGGGGGAACGGATTGGAAAATGTGGGGAACCGTTCGGAACACTGCACAACAGAGGGGAACCAAAGGAGCACGGGGAAGAGATTGTGAAAATTGGGAAATCATGGAGGTCAGTGCAGGACGGAGGGGAACCAAAGGGAGCAGGGGGAACAGATTGGAAAAAGTGGGGAACAGTGGGGAACACTGTCGAACAGAGGGGAACCAAAGAGAGCACGGCGAACAGATTGGAAAAAGTGTGGAGCCGTGGGGAACACTGCAGGACAGAGGGGAACCAAAGGGAGCAGGGAGAACAGATTGGAAAAGTCGGGAAATATGGGGGAAAATGCAGGACAGAGGGGAACCAAAGGGAGCAGGGGGAATGGATTGGAAAAAGTGGGTAACCGTGGGGAACACTGCAGGACAGAGGGGAACCAAAGGGAGCAGGGGGAACGGTTTGGAAAAAGTGGGTAACCGTGGGGAACACTGCAGAACACTGCGGAACCAAAGGCAGCAGGGGGAACAGCTCGGAAAAGTGGGGAACCGTTGGGAACACTGCAGAATAAAGGAGAACCAAACGGAGCAGGGGGAACAGATTGGAAAAAGTGGGGAATCGTGGGGAGTTCTGCAGAACAGTGGGGAACCAAAAGGAGCAGGGGGAATGGATTGGAAAAAGTGGGGGACTGTGGGGAACACTGCAGAACAGAGGGGAACGAAATGGAGCACGGCGAGCATATCGGAAAGAAGTTGAGAAGTGGGGAACACTGCAGGACAGAGGGCAACCAAAGGGAGCAGGGGGAACGGATTGGATAAAGTGGGGAACTGTGAAGAACACTGCAGAAAGAGAAGAACCAAAGCAATCACGGCGAACAAATTCGAAAATAGTGGAATAGTGGGGAATACTGCAGAACAGTGGGGAACCAAAGGGAGCGGGGGAAACAGATTGGAAAAAGTGGGGAACAGTGTGGAAAAATGCAGAAGAGTGAGGAAACAAAGGGAGCAGGGGGTATACATTGGAAAAATTGCAGAACCGTGGGGAACACTGCAGAACAGAGGGGAACCAAGGGAGCAGGTGGAACGGATTGGAAAAAGTGGGGAATCGTGAAGGACAATGCAGGACAGAGGGGAAAGAAAGGGCACAGGGGGAACGGAATGGAAAAAGTGGGGAACTGTGGGGAACACTGCCGAGCAGTGGAGAAACAACGGGAGCAGGGTGAACGGATTGGAAAAAGTGGGGAATTGTTTGGAACACTGCAGAACAGAGTGGTAACAAAGGAAGCAGGGGGAACGGATTGGAAAAAGTGGGGAACTGTGTGGAAAAATGCAGAAGAGTAGGGAACCAAAGGGAGCAGGAGGAACAGATTGGAAAAAGTGGAAACTGTGGGGAAAACTGCAGAACAGAGGGGAGCCCAAGGAGAAGGGGGAACAGATTGGAAAAAGTGGGGAACGGTGTGGAAAATGCAGAAGAGTGGAGAATCAATGGGAGCAGGGTGAACGGATTGAAAAAAGTGGGGAACAGTGTGGAACACTGCAGAACAGAGGGGAATCAAAGGAAGCAGGGGGAACGGATTGGAAAAAGTGGGGAACCGTTCGGAACACTGCACAACAGAGGGGAACCAAAGGAGCACGGGGAAGAGATTGTTAAAATTGGGAAATCATGGAGGACAGTGCAGGACGGAGGGGAACCAAAGGGAGCAGGGGGAACAGATTGGAAAAAGTGGGGAACAGTGGGGAACACTGTAGAACAGGGGGGAACCAAAGAGAGCACGGCGAACAGATTGGAAAAAGTGTGGAGCCGTGGGGAACACTGCAGGACAGAGGGGAACCAAAGGGAGCAGGGAGAACAGATTGGAAAAGTCGGGAAATATGGGGGAAAATGCAGGACAGAGGGGAAGCAAAGGGAGCAGGGGGAATGGATTGGAAAATGTGGGTAACCGTGGGGAACACTGCAGGACAGAGGGGAACCAAAGGGAGCAGGGGGAACGGTTTGGAAAAAGTGGGTAACCGTGGGGAACACTGCAGAACACTGCGGAACCAAAGGCAACAGGGGGAACAGCTCGGAAAAGTGGGGAACCGTGGGGAACACTGCAGAACAGAGGGGAATCAAAGGAAGCAGGGGGAACGGATTGGAAAAAGTGGGGAACCGTTCGGAACACTGCACAACAGAGGGGAACCAAAGGAGCACGGGGAAGAGATTGTTAAAATTGGGAAATCATGGAGGACAGTGCAGGACGGAGGGGAACCAAAGGGAGCAGGGGGAACAGATTGGAAAAAGTGGGGAACAGTGGGGAACACTGTAGAACAGGGGGGAACCAAAGAGAGCACGGCGAACAGATTGGAAAAAGTGTGGAGCCGTGGGGAACACTGCAGGACAGAGGGGAACCAAAGGGAGCAGGGAGAACAGATTGGAAAAGTCGGGAAATATGGGGGAAAATGCAGGACAGAGGGGAAGCAAAGGGAGCAGGGGGAATGGATTGGAAAATGTGGGTAACCGTGGGGAACACTGCAGGACAGAGGGGAACCAAAGGGAGCAGGGGGAACGGTTTGGAAAAAGTGGGTAACCGTGGGGAACACTGCAGAACACTGCGGAACCAAAGGCAACAGGGGGAACAGCTCGGAAAAGTGGGGAACCGTGGGGAACACTGCAGAATAAAGGAGAACCAAACGGAGCAGGGGGAACAGATTGGAAAAAGTGGGGAATCGTGGGGAGTTCTGCAGAACAGTGGGGAACCAAAAGGAGCAGGGGGAATGGATTGGAAAAAGTGGGGAACCGTGGAGAACATTGCAGGACAGAGGGGAACCAAAGGGAGCAGGGCAAACTGATTGGAAAAAGTGGGGAAACGTGGGGAACACTGCAGGACAGAGGGGAAACAAAGGGAGCAGGGTGAAAAGATTCGAAAAAGTGTGCAAACTTGGGGAACACTGCAGAATAGAGAGGAACTAAACGGAGCAAAGGGAACAGATTGGAAAAAGTGCAGAACCATGGCGAACACTGCAAAACAGTGGGGAACCAAAGGGAGCAGCGGGAACGGATTGTAAAAAGTGGGGAACCGTGGGAAACACTGCAGAACAGAGGGGAACGAAATGGGGCACGGCGAGCATATCGGAAAGAAGTTGAGAAGTGGGGAACACTGCAGGACAGAGGGGAAACAAAGGAAGCAGGGGGAACGGATTGGAAAAAGTGGGGAACCGTTAGGAACACAGCACAACAGAGGGGAACCAAAGGAGTACGGGGAAGAGATTGGAAAAATTGGGAAACAATGGAGGACAGTGCAGGACGGAGGAGAACCAAAGGGAGCAGGGGGAACAGATTGGAAAAAGTGGGGGACAGTGGGGAACACTGCAGAACAGAGGGGAACGAAATGGAGCACGGCGAGCATATCGGAAAGAAGTTGAGAAGTGGGGAACACTGCAGGACAGAGGGCAACCAAAGGGAGCAGGGGGAACGGATTGGATAAAGTGGGGAACTGTGAAGAACACTGCAGAAAGAGAAGAACCAAAGCAATCACGGCGAACAAATTCGAAAATAGTGGAAAAGTGGGGAATACTGCAGAACAGTGGGGAACCAAATCGAGCGGGGGAAACAGATTGGAAAAAGTGGGGAACAGTGTGGAAAAATGCAGAAGAGTGAGGAAACAAAGGGAGCAGGGGGTATACATTGGAAAAATTGCGGAACCGTAGGGAACACTGCAGAACAGAGGGGAACCAAGGGAGCAGGTGGAACGGATTGGGAAAAGTGGGGAATCGCGAAGGACAATGCAGGACAGAGGGGAAAGAAAGGGCACAGGGGGAACGGAATGGAAAAAGTGGGGAACTGTGGGGAACACTGCCGAACAGAGGGGAAACAATGGAAGCAGGGCGAACAGATTGGAAAAAGTGGAGAACGGTGTGGAAAAATGCAGAAGAGTGGAGAAACAACGGGAGCAGGGTGAACGGATTGGAAAAAGTGGGGAATTGTTTGGAACACTGCAGAACAGAGGGGTAACAAAGGAAGCAGGGGGAACGGATTGGAAAAAGTGGGGAACTGTGTGGAAAAATGCAGAAGAGTAGGGAACCAAAGGGAGCAGGAGGAACAGATTGGAAAAAGTGGAAACTGTGGGGAAAACTGCAGAACAGAGGGGAGCCCAAGGAGAAGGGGGAACAGATTGGAAAAAGTGGGGAATGGTGTGGAAAATGCAGAAGAGTGGAGAATCAATGGGAGCAGGGTGAACGGATTGGAAAAAGTGGGGAACAGTGTGGAACACTGCAGAACAGAGGGGAATCAAAGGAAGCAGGGGGAACGGATTGGAAAAAGTGGGGAACCGTTCGGAACACTGCACAACAGAGGGGAACCAAAGGAGCACGGGGAAGAGATTGTTAAAATTGGGAAACCATGGAGGACAGTGCAGGACGGAGGGGAACCAAAGGGAGCAGGGGGAACAGATTGGAAAAAGTGGGGAACAGTGGGGAACACTGTAGAACAGAGGGGAACCAAAGAGAGCACGGCGAACAGATTGGAAAAAGTGTGGAGCCGTCGGGAACACTGCAGGACCGAGGGGAACCAAAGGGAGCAGCGAGAACAGATTGGAAAAGTCGGGAAATATGGGGGAAAATGCAGGACAGAGGGGAACCAAAGGGAGCAGGGGGAATGGATTGGAAAAAGTGGGTAACCGTGGGGAACACTGCAGGACAGAGGGGAACCAAAGGGAGCAGGGGGAACGGTTTGGAAAAAGTGGGTAACCGTGGGGAACACTGCAGAACACTGCGGAACCAAAGGGAGCAGGGGGAACAGCTCGGAAAAGTGGGGAACCGTGGGGAACACTGCAGAATAAAGAAGAACCAAACGGAGCAGGGGCAACAGATTGGAACACTGCAGGACAGAGGGGAACCAAAGGAGCAAGGACAACTGATTAGAAAAAGAGGGGAACCGTGGGGAACACTGCAGAACAGAGGGGAACCGAATGGAGTACGGGGTACAGATTGGAAAAATTGTGGGATTATGTGGAAATGTACAGAACAGTGGGGAACCAAAGGGAGCAGGGGGAACGGAGTGGAAAAAATGGGGAACCGTGGGGAACACTGCAGAGCAGAGGGGAACTAAACGGAGCAGGGGGAACGGATTGGATAAAGTGGGGAACTGTGAAGAACACTGCAGACAGAGAGGAACCAAAGCGATCATGGCGAACAAATTGGAAAATAGTGCAGAAGTGGGGAATACTGCAGAACTGTGGGGAACCAAAGGGAGTGGGGAAAACAGAGTGGAAAAAGTGGGGAACTGTGTGGAAAAATGCAGAACAGTGGGGAACCAAAGGGAGCAGGAGGAACAGATTGGAAAATGTGGTGAACTGTATAGAAAACTGCAGAATAGAGGGGAACCAACGGGAGCAGGGGGAACAGATTGGAAAAAGTGGAAACTGTGGGGAAAACTGCAGAACAGAGGGGAGCCCAAGGAGAAGGGGGAACAGATTGGAAAAAGTGGGGAACGGTGTGGAAAATGCAGAAGAGTGGAGAAACAACGGGAGCACGGTGAACGGATTGGAAAAAGTGTGGAACAGTGTGGAACACTGCAGAACAGAGGGGATTCAAAGGAAGCAGGGGGCATGGATTGGAAAAAGTGGGGAACCGTTCGGAACACTGCACAACAGAGGGGAACCAAAGGAGCACGGGGAAGAGATTGGAAAAATTGGGAAACCATGGAGGACAGTGCAGGACGCAGGGGAAGCAAAGGGAGCAGGGGGAACAGATTGGAAAAAGTGGGGAACTGTGGGGAACACTCTAAAACAGAGAGGAACCAAAGAGAGCACGGCGAACAGATTGGAAAAAGTATGGAACCGTGAGGAACACTTCAGGAAAGAGGGGAACTAAACGGAGCAAAGGGAACAGATTGGAAAAAGTGCAGCACCATGGTGAACACTGCAAAACAGTGGGGAACCAAAGGGAGCAGCGGGAACGGATTGGAAAAAGTGGGGAACCGTGGGAAACACTGCAGAACAGAGGGGAACGAAATGGAGCATGGCGAGCATATCGGAAAGAAGTTGAGAAGTGGGGAACACTGCAGGACAGAGGGGAACCAAAGGGCGCAGGGGGAACGGATTGGATAAAGTGGGGAACTGTGAAGAACACTGCAGAAAGAGAGGAACCAAAGCGATCACGGCGAACAAATTCGAAAATAGTGGAAATGTGGGGAATACTGCAGAACAGTGGGGAACCAAAGGGAGCGGGGGAAACAGATTGGAAAAAGTGGGGAACAGTGTGGAAAAATGCTGAAGAGTGAGGAAACAAAGGGAGCAGGGGGTATACATTAAAAAAATTGCGGAACCGTGGGGAACACTGCAAAACAGAGGGGAACCAAGGGAGCAGGTGGAACGGATTGGAAAAAGTGGGGAATCGCGAAGGACAATGCAGGACAGAGGGGAAAGAAAGAGCACAGGGGGAACGGATTGGAAAAAGTGGGAAACTATGGGGAACACTGCAGAACAGAGGGGAAACAATGAGAGCCGGGCGAACAGATTGGACAAAGTGGGGAACGGTGTGGAAAAATGCAGAAGAGTGGAGAAACAACGGGAGCAGGGTGAACGGAATGGAAAAAGTGGGGAACAGTGTGGAACACTGCAGAACAGATGGGAATCAAAGGAAGCAGGGGGAACGGATTGGAAAAAGTGGGGAACCGTTCGGAACACTGCACAACAGAGGGGAACCAAAGGAGCACGGGGAAGAGATTGTTAAAATTGGGAAATCATGGAGGACAGTGCAGGACGGAGGGGAACCAAAGGGAGCAGGGGGAACAGATTGGAAAAAGTGGGGAACAGTGGGGAACACTGTAGAACAGGGGGGAACCAAAGAGAGCACGGCGAACAGATTGGAAAAAGTGTGGAGCCGTGGGGAACACTGCAGGACAGAGGGGAACCAAAGGGAGCAGGGAGAACAGATTGGAAAAGTCGGGAAATATGTGGGAAAATGCAGGACAGAGGGGAACCAAAGGGAGCAGGGGGAATGGATTGGAAAAAGTGGGTAACCGTGGGGAACACTGCAGGACAGAGGGGAACCAAAGGGAGCAGGGGGAACGGTTTGGAAAAAGTGGGTAACCGTGGGGAACACTGCAGAACACTGCGGAACCAAAGGCAACAGGGGGAACAGCTCGGAAAAGTGGGGAACCGTGGGGAACACTGCAGGACAGAGGGGAACCAAAGGGAGCAGGGAGGACAGATTGGAAAAGTCGGGAAATATGGGGGAAAATGCAGGACAGAGGGGAACCAAAGGGAGCAGGGGGAATGGATTGGAAAAAGTGGGTAACAGTGGGGAACACTGCAGGACAGAGGAGAACCAAACGGAGCAGGGGGAACAGATTGGAAAAAGTGGGGAATCGTGGGGAGTTCTGCAGAACAGTGGGGAACCAAAAGGAGCAGGGGGAATGGATTGGAAAAAGTGGGGAACCGTGGAGAACATTGCAGGACAGAGGGGAACCAAAGGGAGCAGGGCAAACTGATTGGAAAAAGTGGGGAAACGTGGGGAACACTGCAGGACAGAGGGGAAACAAAGGGAGCAGGGTGAAAAGATTCGAAAAAGTGTGCAAACTTGGGGAACACTGCAGAATAGAGAGGAACTAAACGGAGCAAAGGGAACAGATTGGAAAAAGTGCAGAACCATGGCGAACACTGCAAAACAGTGGGGAACCAAAGGGAGCAGCGGGAACGGATTGGAAAAAGTGGGGAACCGTGGGAAACACTGCAGAACAGAGGGGAACGAAATGGGGCACGGCGAGCATATCGGAAAGAAGTTGAGAAGTGGGGAACACTGCAGGACAGAGGGGAACCAAAGAGAGCAGGGGGAACAGATTGGATAAAGTGGGGAACTGTGAAGAACACTGCAGAAAGAGAGGAACCAAAGCAATCACGGCGAACAAATTCGAAAATAGTGGAAAAGTGGGGAATACTGCAGAACAGTGGGGAACCAAAGGGAGCGGGGGAAACAGATTGGAAAAAGTGGGGAACAGTGTGCAAAAATGCAGAAGAGTGAGGAAACAAAGGGAGCAGGGTGTATACATTGGAAAAATTGCAGAACCGTGGGGAACACTGCAGAACAGAGGGGAACCAAGGGAGCAGGTGGAACGGATTGGAAAAAGTGGGGAATCGCGAAAAACAATGCAGGACAGAGGGGAAAGAAAGGCACAGGGGGAACGGATTGGAAAAAGTGGGGAACTGTGGGGAACACTGCCGAACAGAGGGGAAACAATGGGAGCAGGGCGAACAGATTGGAAAAAGTGGGGAACGGTGTGGAAAAATGCAGAAGAGTGGAGAAACAACGGGAGCAGGGTGAACGGAATGGAAAAAGTGGGGAAGTGTTTGGAACACTGCAGAACAGAGGGGAAACAAAGGAAGCAGGGGGAACCGATTGGAAAAAGTGGGGAACCGTTAGGAACACAGCACAACAGAGGGGAACCAAAGGAGCACGGGGAAGAGATTGGAAAAATTGGGAAACAATGGAGGACAGTGCAGGACGGAGGGGAACCAAAGGGAGCAGGGGGAACAGATTGGAAAAAGTGGGGGACTGTGGGGAACACTGCAGAACAGAGGGGAACGAAATGGAGCACGGCGAGCATATCGGAAAGAAGTTGAGAAGTGGGGAACACTGCAGGACAGAGGGCAACCAAAGGGAGCAGGGGGAACGGATTGGATAAAGTGGGGAACTGTGAAGAACACTGCAGAAAGAGAAGAACCAAAGCAATCACGGCGAACAAATTCGAAAATAGTGGAATAGTGGGGAATACTGCAGAACAGTGGGGAACCAAAGGGAGCGGGGGAAACAGATTGGAAAAAGTGGGGAACAGTGTGGAAAAATGCAGAAGAGTGAGGAAACAAAGGGAGCAGGGGGTATACATTGGAAAAATTGCGGAACCGTGGGGAACACTGCAGAACAGAGGGGAACCAAGGGAGCAGGTGGAACGGATTGGAAAAAGTGGGGAATCGCGAAGGACAATGCAGGACAGAGGGGAAAGAAAGGGCACAGGGGGAACGGAATGGAAAAAGTGGGGAACTGTGGGGAACACTGCCGAGCAGTGGAGAAACAACGGGAGCAGGGTGAACGGATTGGAAAAAGTGGGGAATTGTTTGGAACACTGCAGAACAGAGGGGTAACAAAGGAAGCAGGGGGAACGGATTGGAAAAAGTGGGGAACTGTGTGGAAAAATGCAGAAGAGTAGGGAACCAAAGGGAGCAGGAGGAACAGATTGGAAAAAGTGGAAACTGTGGGGAAAACTGCAGAACAGAGGGGAGCCCAAGGAGAAGGGGGAACAGATTGGAAAAAGTGGGGAACGGTGTGGAAAATGCAGAAGAGTGGAGAATCAATGGGAGCAGGGTGAACGGATTGGAAAAAGTGGGGAACAGTGTGGAACACTGCAGAACAGAGGGGAATCAAAGGAAGCTGGGGGAACGGATTGGAAAAAGTGGGGAACCGTTCGGAACACTGCACAACAGAGGGGAACCAAAGGAGCACGGGGAAGAGATTGTTAAAATTGGGAAATCATGGAGGACAGTGCAGGACGGAGGGGAACCAAAGGGAGCAGGGGGAACAGATTGGAAAAAGTGGGGAACAGTGGGGAACACTGTAGAACAGGGGGGAACCAAAGAGAGCACGGCGAACAGATTGGAAAAAGTGTGGAGCCGTGGGGAACACTGCAGGACAGAGGGGAACCAAAGGGAGCAGGGAGAACAGATTGGAAAAGTCGGGAAATATGTGGGAAAATGCAGGACAGAGGGGAACCAAAGGGAGCAGGGGGAATGGATTGGAAAAAGTGGGTAACCGTGGGGAACACTGCAGGACAGAGGGGAACCAAAGGGAGCAGGGGGAACGGTTTGGAAAAAGTGGGTAACCGTGGGGAACACTGCAGAACACTGCGGAACCAAAGGCAACAGGGGGAACAGCTCGGAAAAGTGGGGAACCGTGGGGAACACTGCAGGACAGAGGGGAACCAAAGGGAGCAGGGAGAACAGATTGGAAAAGTCGGGAAATATGGGGGAAAATGCAGGACAGAGGGGAACCAAAGGGAGCAGGGGGAATGGATTGGAAAAAGTGGGTAACAGTGGGGAACACTGCAGGACAGAGGAGAACCAAACGGAGCAGGGGGAACAGATTGGAAAAAGTGGGGAATCGTGGGGAGTTCTGCAGAACAGTGGGGAACCAAAAGGAGCAGGGGGAATGGATTGGAAAAAGTGGGGAACCGTGGAGAACATTGCAGGACAGAGGGGAACCAAAGGGAGCAGGGCAAACTGATTGGAAAAAGTGGGGAAACGTGGGGAACACTGCAGGACAGAGGGGAAACAAAGGGAGCAGGGTGAAAAGATTCGAAAAAGTGTGCAAACTTGGGGAACACTGCAGAATAGAGAGGAACTAAACGGAGCAAAGGGAACAGATTGGAAAAAGAGCAGAACCATGGCGAACACTGCAAAACAGTGGGGAACCAAAGGGAGCAGCGGGAACGGATTGGAAAAAGTGGGGAACCGTGGGAAACACTGCAGAACAGAGGGGAACGAAATGGGGCACGGCGAGCATATCGGAAAGAAGTTGAGAAGTGGGGAACACTGCAGGACAGAGGGGAACAAAGGGAGCAGGGGGAACGGATTGGAAAAAGTGGGGAATCGCGAAGGACAATGCAGGACAGAGGGGAACCAAAGGGAGCAGGGGGAACGGTTTGGAAAAAGTGGGTAACAGTGGGGAACACTGCAGAACACTGCGGAACGAAAGGGAGCAGGGGGAACAGCTCGGAAAATTGGGGAACCGTGGGGAACACTGCAGAATAAAGGAGAACCAAACGGAGCAGGGGGAACAGAGTCGAAAAAGTGGGGAATCGTGGGGAGTTCTGAAGAACCGTGGGGAACCAAAAGGAGTAGGGAAAATGGATTGGAAAAGGTGGAGAACCGTGGAGAACATTGCAGGACAGAGGGGAAACAAAGGGAGCAGGGGGAACGGATTGGATAAAGTGGGGAACTGTGAAGAACACTGCAGACAGAGAGGAACCAAAGCGATCATGGCGAACAAATTGGAAAATAGTGTAGAAGTGGGGAATACTGCAGAACAGTGGGGAACCAAAGGGAGCGGGAAAACAGAGTGGAAAAAGTGGGGAACAGTGTGGAAAAATGCAGAAGAGTGAGGAAATAAAGAGAGCAGGGGGTATACATTGGAAAAATTGGGAAACCATGGGGAACACTGCTGAACAGAGGGGAACCAAGGGAGCAAGTGGAACGGATTGGAAAATGTGGGGAACTGTGTGGAAAAATGCAGAAGAGTAGGGAACCAAATGGAGCAGGAGGAACAGATTGTAAAAAGTGAAAACTGTGGGGAAAACTGCAGAACAGAGGGGAGCCCAAGGAGAAGGGGGAACAGATTGGAAAAAGTGGGGAACGGTGTGGAAAATGCAGAAGTGTGGACAAACAATGGGAGCAGGGTGAACGGATTGGAAAAAGTGGGGAACAGTGTGGAACACTGCAGAACAGAGGGGAATCAAAGGAAGCAGGGGGAACGGATTGGAAAAAGTGGGGAACCGTTCGGAACACTGCACAACAGAGGGGAACCAAAGGAGCACGGAGAAGAGATTGTTAAAATTGGGAAACCATGGAGGACAGTGCAGGACGGAGGGGAACCAAAGGGAGCAGGAGGAACAGATTGGAAAAAGTGGGGAACAGTGGGGAACACTGTAGAACAGAGGGGAACCAAACAGAGCAAGGCGAACAGATTGGAAAAAGTCTGGAGCCGTGGGGAACACTGCAGGACAGAGGGGAACCAAAGGGAGCAGGGAGAACAGATTGGAAAAGTCGGGAAATATGGGGGAAAATGCAGGACAGAGGGGAACCAAAGGGAGCAGGGGGAATGGATTGGAAAAAGTGGGTAACCGTGGGGAACACTGCAGAACACTGCGGAACCAAAGGGAGCAGGGGGAACAGCTCGGAAAAGTGGGGAACCGTGGGGAACACTGCAGAATAAAGGAGAACCAAACGGAGCAGGGGGAACAGATTGGAAAAAGTGGGGAATCGTGGGGAGTTCTGCAGAACAGTGGGGAACCAAAAGGAGCAGGGGGAATGGATTGGAAAAAGTGGGGAACCGTGGAGAACATTGCAGGACAGAGGGGAAACAAAGGGAGCAGGGCAAATTGATTGGAAAAAGTGGGGAAACGTGGGGAACACTGCAGGACAGAGGGGAAACAAAGGGAGCAGGGTGAACAGATTCGAAAAAGTGTGCAAACTTGGGGAACACTGCAGAATAGAGAGGAACTAAACGGAGCAAAGGGAACAGATTGGAAAAAGAGCAGAACCATGGCGAACACTGCAAAACAGTGGGGAACCAAAGGGAGCAGCGGTAACGGATTGGAAAAAGCGGGGAACCGTGGGAAACACTGCAGAACAGAGGGGAACGAAATGGAGCACTGCGAGCATATCGGAAAGAAGTTGAGAAGTGGGGAACACTGCAGGACACAGGGGAACGAAAGGGAGCAGGGGGAACGGATTGGATAAAGTGGGGAACTGTGAAGAACACTGCAGAAAGAGAGGAACCAAAGCAATCACGGCGAACAAATTCGAAAATAGTGGAAAAGTGGGGAATAGTGCAGAACAGTGGGGAACCAAAGGGAGCGGGGGAAACAGATTGGAAAAAGTGGGGAACAGTGTGGAAAAATGCAGAAGAGTGAGGAAACAAAGGGAGCAGGGGGTATACATTGGAAAAATTGCGGAACCGTGGGGAACACTGCAGAACAGAGGGGAACCAAGGGAGCAGGTGGAACGGATTGGAAAAAGTGGGGAATCGCGAAGGACAATGCAGGACAGAGGGGAAAGAAAGGCACAGGGGGAACGGATTGGAAAAAGTGGGGAACTGTGGGGAACACTGCCGAACAGAGGGGAAACAATGGGAACAGGGCGAACAGATTGGAAAAAGTGGGGAACGGTGTGGAAAAATGCAGAACATAGGGGAAACAAAGGAAGCAGGGGGAACGGATTCGAAAAAGTGGAAACTGTGGGGAAAACTGCAGAACAGAGGGGAGCCCAAGGAGAAGGGGGAACAGATTGGAAAAAGTGGGGAACGGTGTGGAAAATGCAGAAGAGTGGAGAAACAATGGGAGCAGGGTGAACGGATTGGAAAAAGTGGGGAACAGTGTGGAACACTGCAGAACAGAGGGGAATCAAAGGAAGCAGGGGGAACGGATTGGAAAATGTGGGGAACCGTTCGGAACACTGCACAACAGAGGGGAACCAAAGGAGCACGGGGAAGAGATTGTGAAAATTGGGAAATCATGGAGGTCAGTGCAGGACGGAGGGGAACCAAAGGGAGCAGGGGGAACAGATTGGAAAAAGTGGGGAACAGTGGGGAACACTGTCGAACAGAGGGGAACCAAAGAGAGCACGGCGAACAGATTGGAAAAAGTGTGGAGCCGTGGGGAACACTGCAGGACAGAGGGGAACCAAAGGGAGCAGGGAGAACAGATTGGAAAAGTCGGGAAATATGGGGGAAAATGCAGGACAGAGGGGAACCAAAGGGAGCAGGGGGAATGGATTGGAAAAAGTGGGTAACCGTGGGGAACACTGCAGGACAGAGGGGAACCAAAGGGAGCAGGGGGAACGGTTTGGAAAAAGTGGGTAACCGTGGGGAACACTGCAGAACACTGCGGAACCAAAGGCAGCAGGGGGAACAGCTCGGAAAAGTGGGGAACCGTTGGGAACACTGCAGAATAAAGGAGAACCAAACGGAGCAGGGGGAACAGATTGGAAAAAGTGGGGAATCGTGGGGAGTTCTGCAGAACAGTGGGGAACCAAAAGGAGCAGGGGGAATGGATTGGAAAAAGTGGGGGACTGTGGGGAACACTGCAGAACAGAGGGGAACGAAATGGAGCACGGCGAGCATATCGGAAAGAAGTTGAGAAGTGGGGAACACTGCAGGACAGAGGGCAACCAAAGGGAGCAGGGGGAACGGATTGGATAAAGTGGGGAACTGTGAAGAACACTGCAGAAAGAGAAGAACCAAAGCAATCACGGCGAACAAATTCGAAAATAGTGGAATAGTGGGGAATACTGCAGAACAGTGGGGAACCAAAGGGAGCGGGGGAAACAGATTGGAAAAAGTGGGGAACAGTGTGGAAAAATGCAGAAGAGTGAGGAAACAAAGGGAGCAGGGGGTATACATTGGAAAAATTGCAGAACCGTGGGGAACACTGCAGAACAGAGGGGAACCAAGGGAGCAGGTGGAACGGATTGGAAAAAGTGGGGAATCGTGAAGGACAATGCAGGACAGAGGGGAAAGAAAGGGCACAGGGGGAACGGAATGGAAAAAGTGGGGAACTGTGGGGAACACTGCCGAGCAGTGGAGAAACAACGGGAGCAGGGTGAACGGATTGGAAAAAGTGGGGAATTGTTTGGAACACTGCAGAACAGAGTGGTAACAAAGGAAGCAGGGGGAACGGATTGGAAAAAGTGGGGAACTGTGTGGAAAAATGCAGAAGAGTAGGGAACCAAAGGGAGCAGGAGGAACAGATTGGAAAAAGTGGAAACTGTGGGGAAAACTGCAGAACAGAGGGGAGCCCAAGGAGAAGGGGGAACAGATTGGAAAAAGTGGGGAACGGTGTGGAAAATGCAGAAGAGTGGAGAATCAATGGGAGCAGGGTGAACGGATTGAAAAAAGTGGGGAACAGTGTGGAACACTGCAGAACAGAGGGGAATCAAAGGAAGCAGGGGGAACGGATTGGAAAAAGTGGGGAACCGTTCGGAACACTGCACAACAGAGGGGAACCAAAGGAGCACGGGGAAGAGATTGTTAAAATTGGGAAATCATGGAGGACAGTGCAGGACGGAGGGGAACCAAAGGGAGCAGGGGGAACAGATTGGAAAAAGTGGGGAACAGTGGGGAACACTGTAGAACAGGGGGGAACCAAAGAGAGCACGGCGAACAGATTGGAAAAAGTGTGGAGCCGTGGGGAACACTGCAGGACAGAGGGGAACCAAAGGGAGCAGGGAGAACAGATTGGAAAAGTCGGGAAATATGGGGGAAAATGCAGGACAGAGGGGAAGCAAAGGGAGCAGGGGGAATGGATTGGAAAATGTGGGTAACCGTGGGGAACACTGCAGGACAGAGGGGAACCAAAGGGAGCAGGGGGAACGGTTTGGAAAAAGTGGGTAACCGTGGGGAACACTGCAGAACACTGCGGAACCAAAGGCAACAGGGGGAACAGCTCGGAAAAGTGGGGAACCGTGGGGAACACTGCAGAATAAAGGAGAACCAAACGGAGCAGGGGGAACAGATTGGAAAAAGTGGGGAATCGTGGGGAGTTCTGCAGAACAGTGGGGAACCAAAAGGAGCAGGGGGAATGGATTGGAAAAAGTGGGGAACCGTGGAGAACATTGCAGGACAGAGGGGAACCAAAGGGAGCAGGGCAAACTGATTGGAAAAAGTGGGGAAACGTGGGGAACACTGCAGGACAGAGGGGAAACAAAGGGAGCAGGGTGAAAAGATTCGAAAAAGTGTGCAAACTTGGGGAACACTGCAGAATAGAGAGGAACTAAACGGAGCAAAGGGAACAGATTGGAAAAAGTGCAGAACCATGGCGAACACTGCAAAACAGTGGGGAACCAAAGGGAGCAGCGGGAACGGATTGTAAAAAGTGGGGAACCGTGGGAAACACTGCAGAACAGAGGGGAACGAAATGGGGCACGGCGAGCATATCGGAAAGAAGTTGAGAAGTGGGGAACACTGCAGGACAGAGGGGAAACAAAGGAAGCAGGGGGAACGGATTGGAAAAAGTGGGGAACCGTTAGGAACACAGCACAACAGAGGGGAACCAAAGGAGTACGGGGAAGAGATTGGAAAAATTGGGAAACAATGGAGGACAGTGCAGGACGGAGGAGAACCAAAGGGAGCAGGGGGAACAGATTGGAAAAAGTGGGGGACTGTGGGGAACACTGCAGAACAGAGGGGAACGAAATGGAGCACGGCGAGCATATCGGAAAGAAGTTGAGAAGTGGGGAACACTGCAGGACAGAGGGCAACCAAAGGGAGCAGGGGGAACGGATTGGATAAAGTGGGGAACTGTGAAGAACACTGCAGAAAGAGAAGAACCAAAGCAATCACGGCGAACAAATTCGAAAATAGTGGAAAAGTGGGGAATACTGCAGAACAGTGGGGAACCAAATCGAGCGGGGGAAACAGATTGGAAAAAGTGGGGAACAGTGTGGAAAAATGCAGAAGAGTGAGGAAACAAAGGGAGCAGGGGGTATACATTGGAAAAATTGCGGAACCGTAGGGAACACTGCAGAACAGAGGGGAACCAAGGGAGCAGGTGGAACGGATTGGGAAAAGTGGGGAATCGCGAAGGACAATGCAGGACAGAGGGGAAAGAAAGGGCACAGGGGGAACGGAATGGAAAAAGTGGGGAACTGTGGGGAACACTGCCGAACAGAGGGGAAACAATGGAAGCAGGGCGAACAGATTGGAAAAAGTGGAGAACGGTGTGGAAAAATGCAGAAGAGTGGAGAAACAACGGGAGCAGGGTGAACGGATTGGAAAAAGTGGGGAATTGTTTGGAACACTGCAGAACAGAGGGGTAACAAAGGAAGCAGGGGGAACGGATTGGAAAAAGTGGTGAACTGTGTGGAAAAATGCAGAAGAGTAGGGAACCAAAGGGAGCAGGAGGAACAGATTGGAAAAAGTGGAAACTGTGGGGAAAACTGCAGAACAGAGGGGAGCCCAAGGAGAAGGGGGAACAGATTGGAAAAAGTGGGGAATGGTGTGAAAAATGCAGAAGAGTGGAGAATCAATGGGAGCAGGGTGAACGGATTGGAAAAAGTGGGGAACAGTGTGGAACACTGCAGAACAGAGGGGAATCAAAGGAAGCAGGGGGAACGGATTGGAAAAAGTGGGGAACCGTTCGGAACACTGCACAACAGAGGGGAACCAAAGGAGCACGGGGAAGAGATTGTTAAAATTGGGAAACCATGGAGGACAGTGCAGGACGGAGGGGAACCAAAGGGAGCAGGGGGAACAGATTGGAAAAAGTGGGGAACAGTGGGGAACACTGTAGAACAGAGGGGAACCAAAGAGAGCACGGCGAACAGATTGGAAAAAGTGTGGAGCCGTCGGGAACACTGCAGGACCGAGGGGAACCAAAGGGAGCAGCGAGAACAGATTGGAAAAGTCGGGAAATATGGGGGAAAATGCAGGACAGAGGGGAACCAAAGGGAGCAGGGGGAATGGATTGGAAAAAGTGGGTAACCGTGGGGAACACTGCAGGACAGAGGGGAACCAAAGGGAGCAGGGGGAACGGTTTGGAAAAAGTGGGTAACCGTGGGGAACACTGCAGAACACTGCGGAACCAAAGGGAGCAGGGGGAACAGCTCGGAAAAGTGGGGAACCGTGGGGAACACTGCAGAATAAAGAAGAACCAAACGGAGCAGGGGCAACAGATTGGAACACTGCAGGACAGAGGGGAACCAAAGGAGCAAGGACAACTGATTAGAAAAAGAGGGGAACCGTGGGGAACACTGCAGAACAGAGGGGAACCGAATGGAGTACGGGGTACAGATTGGAAAAATTGTGGGATTATGTGGAAATGTACAGAACAGTGGGGAACCAAAGGGAGCAGGGGGAACGGAGTGGAAAAAATGGGGAACCGTGGGGAACACTGCAGAGCAGAGGGGAACTAAACGGAGCAGGGGGAACGGATTGGATAAAGTGGGGAACTGTGAAGAACACTGCAGACAGAGAGGAACCAAAGCGATCATGGCGAACAAATTGGAAAATAGTGCAGAAGTGGGGAATACTGCAGAACTGTGGGGAACCAAAGGGAGTGGGGAAAACAGAGTGGAAAAAGTGGGGAACTGTGTGGAAAAATGCAGAACAGTGGGGAACCAAAGGGAGCAGGAGGAACAGATTGGAAAATGTGGTGAACTGTATAGAAAACTGCAGAATAGAGGGGAACCAACGGGAGCAGGGGGAACAGATTGGAAAAAGTGGAAACTGTGGGGAAAACTGCAGAACAGAGGGGAGCCCAAGGAGAAGGGGGAACAGATTGGAAAAAGTGGGGAACGGTGTGGAAAATGCAGAAGAGTGGAGAAACAACGGGAGCACGGTGAACGGATTGGAAAAAGTGTGGAACAGTGTGGAACACTGCAGAACAGAGGGGATTCAAAGGAAGCAGGGGGCATGGATTGGAAAAAGTGGGGAACCGTTCGGAACACTGCACAACAGAGGGGAACCAAAGGAGCACGGGGAAGAGATTGGAAAAATTGGGAAACCATGGAGGACAGTGCAGGACGCAGGGGAAGCAAAGGGAGCAGGGGGAACAGATTGGAAAAAGTGGGGAACTGTGGGGAACACTCTAAAACAGAGAGGAACCAAAGAGAGCACGGCGAACAGATTGGAAAAAGTATGGAACCGTGAGGAACACTTCAGGAAAGAGGGGAACTAAACGGAGCAAAGGGAACAGATTGGAAAAAGTGCAGCACCATGGTGAACACTGCAAAACAGTGGGGAACCAAAGGGAGCAGCGGGAACGGATTGGAAAAAGTGGGGAACCGTGGGAAACACTGCAGAACAGAGGGGAACGAAATGGAGCATGGCGAGCATATCGGAAAGAAGTTGAGAAGTGGGGAACACTGCAGGACAGAGGGGAACCAAAGGAAGCAGGGGGAACGGATTGGAAAAAGTGGGGAACCGTTAGGAACACAGCACAACAGAGGGGAAC
Organism: Narcine bancroftii; assembly: GCF_036971445.1. Taxonomy (NCBI): domain Eukaryota; kingdom Metazoa; phylum Chordata; class Chondrichthyes; order Torpediniformes; family Narcinidae; genus Narcine; species Narcine bancroftii. Next base: position 228,330 of record NW_027211900.1, on the reverse strand, counting down.
CAAAGGAGCACGGGGAAGAGATTGGAAAAATTGGGAAACAATGGAGGACAGTGCAGGACGGAGGGGAACCAAAGGGAGCAGGGGGAACAGATTGGAAAAAGTGGGGGACTGTGGGGAACACTGTAGAACAGAGGGGAACCAAAGAGAGCACGGCGAACAGATTGGAAAAAGTGTGGGGCCGTGGGGAACACTGCAGGACAGATGGGAACCAAAGGGAGCAGGGAGAACAGATTGGAAAAAGTGGGGAATCCTGGGAAACACTGCAGAAAAGAGGGGAACCAAAGGGTGCAGGGGGAACAGATTGGAAAAAATGTGGAGAACCGAGGGAAACTGCAGAACAGAGGGGAACCAAAGGGAGCGGAGGAAAAAGATTGGAAAAAGTGGGGAACAGTGTGGAAAATGCAGAAGAGTGAGGAAACAAAGGGATCTGGGGGTATACATTGGAAAAAGTGGGGAACTGTGGGGAACACTGTAGAACGGAGGGGAACCAAAGAGAGCACGGTGAACAGATTGTAAAAAGTGTGGAGCCATGGCGAACACTGCAGGACAGAGGGGAACCAAAGGGAGCAGAGAGAACAGATTGGAAAAAGTGGGGAATCTTGGGGAACACTGCAGAAAAGAGGGGAACCAAAGGGATCAGAGGGAACAGATTGGAAAAAATGTGGAGAACCGTGGGGAAACTGCAGAACAGAGGGGAACCAAAGGCGCAGGGTTAACAAATTGGAAAAAATTGGGGAACTGTCTGGAACACAGCAGAACAGAGGGGAAAAAAAGGAGAAGGGGAACAGATTGGAAAAAATGTGAAGAACCGTGGGGAACACTGCAGGACAGAGGGGAACCAAAGAGAGCACGGCGAACAGATTGGAAAAAGTGTGGGGCCGTGGGGAACACTGCAGGACAGATGGGAACCAAAGGGAGCAGGGAGAACAGATTGGAAAAAGTGGGGAATCCTGGGAAACACTGCAGAAAAGAGGGGAACCAAAGGGTGTAGGGGGAACAGATTGGAAAAAATGTGGAGAACCGAGGGAAACTGCAGAACAAAGGGGAAACAATGAGAGCCGGGCGAACAGATTGGACAAAGTGGGGAACGGTGTGGAAAAATGCAGAAGAGTGGAGAAACAACGGGAGCAGGGTGAACGGAATGGAAAAAGTGGGGAACAGTGTGGAACACTGCAGAACAGATGGGAATCAAAGGAAGCAGGGGGAACGGATTGGAAAAAGTGGGGAACCGTTAGGAACACAGCACAACAGAGGGGAACCAAAGGAGCACGGGGAAGAGATTGGAAAAATTGGGAAATAATGGAGGACAGTGCAGGACGGAGGGGAACCAAAGGGAGCAGGGGGAACAGATTGGAAAAAGTGGGGGACTGTGGGGAACACTGTAGAACAGAGGGGAACCAAAGAGAGCACGGCGAACAGATTGGAAAAAGTGTGGGGCCGTGGGGAACACTGCAGGACAGATGGGAACCAAAGGGAGCAGGGAGAACAGATTGGAAAAAGTGGGGAATCCTGGGAAACACTGCAGAAAAGAGGGGAACCAAAGGGTGTAGGGGGAACAGATTGGAAAAAATGTGGAGAACCGAGGGAAACTGCAGAACAGAGGGGAACCAAAGGGAGCGGAGGAAAAAGATTGGAAAAAGTGGGGAACAGTGTGGAAAATGCAGAAGAGTGAGGAAACAAAGGGATCTGGGGGTATACATTGGAAAAAGTGGGGAACTGTGGGGAACACTGTAGAACGGAGGGGAACCAAAGAGAGCACGGTGAACAGATTGTAAAAAGTGTGGAGCCATGGCGAACACTGCAGGACAGAGGGGAACCAAAGGGAGCAGGGAGAACAGATTGGAAAAAGTGGGGAATCTTGGGGAACACTGCAGAAAAGAGGGGAACCAAAGGGATCAGAGGGAACAGATTGGAAAAAATGTGGAGAACCGTGGGGAAACTGCAGAACAGAGGGGAACCAAAGGCGCAGGGTTAACAAATTGGAAAAAAATTGGGGAACTGTCTGGAACACAGCAGAACAGAGGGGAAAAAAGGGAGCATGGGAACAGATTGGAAAAAATGTGGAGAACCATGGGGAACACTGCAGAACAGTGGGGAACCAAAGGGAGCGGGGGAAACAGATTGGAAAAAGTGGGGAACAGTGTGGAAAAATGCTGAAGAGTGAGGAAACAAAGGGAGCAGGGGGTATACATTAAAAAAATTGCGGAACCGTGTGGAACACTGCAAAACAGAGGGGAACCAAGGGAGCAGGTGGAACGGATTGGAAAAAGTGGGGAATCGCGAAGGACAATGCAGGACAGAGGGGAAAGAAAGAGCACAGGGGGAACGGATTGGAAAAAGTGGGGAACTATGGGGAACACTGCAGAACAGAGGGGAAACAATGAGAGCCGGGCGAACAGATTGGACAAAGTGGGGAACGGTGTGGAAAAATGCAGAAGAGTGGAGAAACAACGGGAGCAGGGTGAACGGAATGGAAAAAGTGGGGAACAGTGTGGAACACTGCAGAACAGATGGGAATCAAAGGAAGCAGGGGGAACGGATTGGAAAAAGTGGGGAACCGTTAGGAACACAGCACAACAGAGGGGAACCAAAGGAGCACGGGGAAGAGATTGGAAAAATTGGGAAACAATGGAGGACAGTGCAGGACGGAGGGGAACCAAAGGGAGCAGGGTGAACAGATTGGAAAAAGTGGGGGACTGTGGGGAACACTGTAGAACAGAGGGGAACCAAAGAGAGCACGGCGAACAGATTGGAAAAAGTGTGGGGCCGTGGGGAACACTGCAGGACAGATGGGAACCAAAGGGAGCAGGGAGAACAGATTGGAAAAAGTGGGGAATCCTGGGAAACACTGCAGAAAAGAGGGGAACCAAAGGGTGCAGGGGGAACAGATTGGAAAAAATGTGGAGAACCGAGGGAAACTGCAGAACAGAGGGGAACCAAAGGGAGCGGAGGAAAAAGATTGGAAAAAGTGGGGAACAGTGTGGAAAATGCAGAAGAGTGAGGAAACAAAGGGATCTGGGGGTATACATTGGAAAAAGTGGGGAACTGTGGGGAACACTGTAGAACGGAGGGGAACCAAAGAGAGCACGGTGAACAGATTGTAAAAAGTGTGGAGCCATGGCGAACACTGCAGGACAGAGGGGAACCAAAGGGAGCAGAGAGAACAGATTGGAAAAAGTGGGGAATCTTGGGGAACACTGCAGAAAAGAGGGGAACCAAAGGGATCAGAGGGAACAGATTGGAAAAAATGTGGAGAACCGTGGGGAAACTGCAGAACAGAGGGGAACCAAAGGCGCAGGGTTAACAAATTGGAAAAAATTGGGGAACTGTCTGGAACACAGCAGAACAGAGGGGAAAAAAAGGAGAAGGGGAACAGATTGGAAAAAATGTGAAGAACCGTGGGGAACACTGCAGGACAGAGGGGAACCAAAGGGAGCAGGGGGAACGGTTTGGAAAAAGTGGGTAACCGTTGGGAACACTGCAGAACACTGCGGAACCAAAGGGAGCAGGGGGAATGGATTGGAAAAAGTGGGTAACCGTGGGGAACACTGCAGGACAGAGGGGAACCAAAGGGAGCAGGGGGAACGGTTTGGAAAAAGTGGGGAACCGTGGGGAACACTGCAGAATAAAGGAGAACCAAACGGAGCAGGGGGAACAGATTGGAAAAAGTGGGGAATCGTGGGGAGTTCTGCAGAACAGTGGGGAACCAAAAGGAGCAGGGGGAATGGATTGGAAAAAGTGGGGAACCGTGGAGAACACTGCAGGACAGAGGGGAAACAAAGGGAGCAGGGCGAACTGATTGTAAAAAGTGTGCAACCTTGGGGAACACTGCAGAATAGAGGGGAACAAAACGGAGCATGGGGAACAGATTGGAAAAAGTGCAGAACCATGGCAAACACTGCAAAACAGTGGGGAACCAAAGGGATCAGCGGGAATGGATTGGAAAAAGTGGGGAACCGTGGGAAAAACTGCAGAACAGAGGGGAACGAAATGGAGCACGGCGAGAATATCGGAAAGAAGTTGAGAAGTGGGGAACACTGCAGGACAGAGGGGAACCAAAGGGAGCAGGGGGAACGGATTGGATAAAGTGGGGAACTGTGAAGAACACTGCAGAAAGAGAGGAACCAAAGCAATCACGGCGAACAAATTCGAAAATAGTGGAAAAGTGGGGAATACTGCAGAACAGTGGGGAACCAAAGGGAGCGGGGGGGAACAGATTGGAAAAAGTGGGGAACAGTGTGGAAAAATGCAGAAGAGTGAGGAAACAAAGGGAGCAGTGGGTATACATTGGAAAAATTGCGGAACCGTGGGGAACACTGCAGAACAGAGGGGAACCAAGGGAGCAGGTGGAACGGATTGGAAAAAGTGGGGATTCGCGAAGGACAATGCAGGACAGAGGGGAAAGAAAGGGCACAGGAGGAACGGATTGGAAAAAGTGGGGAACTGTGGGGAACACTGCAGAACAAAGGGGAACCAATGGGAGCAGGGTGAACAGATTGGAAAAAGTGGGGAACGGTGTGGAAAAATGCAGAAGAGTGGAGAAACAACGGGAGCAGGGTGAACGGATTGGAAAAAGTGGGGAAGTGTTTGGACACGGCAGAACAGAGGGGAACCAAAGGCGCAGGGGGAACAGATTTGAAAAAATTGGGGAACTGTCTGGAACACAGCAGAACAGAGGGGAAAAAAAGGGAGAATGGGAACAGATTGGAAAAAATGTGGAGAACCATGGGGAACACTGCTGAACAGAGAGGACTCAAAGGGAACAGAGGGAAGAACTCGGAAAAGTGGGGAACCGTGGGTAACACTGCAGAATAGAGGGGAACCGAGAGAGCAGGGGGAACGGATTGGAAAAAGTGGGGAACTGTGAAGAACACTGCAGACAGAGTGGAACCAAAGCGAGCACGGCGAACAAATTGGAAAATAGTGGAGAAGTGGGGAACACTGCAGAACAGTGGAGAACCAAAGGGAGCGGGGGAAACAGATTGGAAAAAGTGGGGAACGGTGTGGAAAAATGCAGAAGAGTGGAGAAACAACGGGAGCAGGGTGAACGGAATGGAAAAAGTGGGGAACAGTGTGGAACACTGCAGAACAGATGGGAATCAAAGGAAGCAGGGGGAACGGATTGGAAAAAGTGGGGAACCGTTAGGAACACAGCACAACAGAGGGGAACCAAAGGAGCACGGGGAAGAGATTGGAAAAATTGGGAAACAATGGAGGACAGTGCAGGACGGAGGGGAACCAAAGGGAGCAGGGGGAACAGATTGGAAAAAGTGGGGGACTGTGGGGAACACTGCAGAACAGAGGGGAACCAAAGAGAGCACGGCGAACAGATTGGAAAAAGTGTGGGGAACCGTGGAGAACACTGCAGAACAGAGGGGAAAAAAAGGGAGAAGGGGAACAGATTGGAAAAAATGTGAAGAACCGTGGGGAACACTGCAGAACAGAAGGGAACCAGAGGAGCAAGGGCAACTGATGAGAAAAAGAGGGGATCCGTGGGGAACACTGCAGAACAGATGGGAACCGAATGGAGTACGGGGTACAGATTGGAAAAATTGGGGGATTATGTGGAAATGTACAGAACAGTGGGGAACCAAAGGGAGCAGGGGGAACGGAGTGGAAAAAATGGATAACCGTGGGGAACACTGCAGAAAAGAGGGGAACCAAGGGAGCAGGTGGAACGGATTGGAAAAAGTGTGGAACTGTGTGGAAAAATGCAGAACAGTGGGGAACCAAAGGGAGCAGGAATAACAGATTGGAAAATTTGGGGAACTGTACAGAAAACTTCAGAATAGAGGGGAACCAACGGGAGCAGGGGGAACAGATTGGAAAAAGTGGAAACTGTGGGGAAAACTGCAGAACAGAGGGGAGCCCAAGGAGAAGGGGGAACAGATTGAAAAAGTGGGGAACGGTGTGGAAAATGCGGAAGAGTGGAGAAACAACAGGAGCAGGGTGAACGGATTGTAAAAAGTGGGGAACAGTGTGGAACACTGCAGAACAGATGGGAATAAAAGGAAGCAGGGGGCACGGATTGGAAAAAGTGGGGAACCGTTCGGAACACTGCACAACAGAAGGGAACCAAAGGAGCACGGGGAAGAGATTGGAAAAATTGGGAAACCATGGAGGACAGTGCAGGACGGAGGGGAACCAAAGGGAGCAGGGGGAACAGATTGGAAAAAGTGGGGAACTGTGGGGAACACTCTAAAACAGAGAAGAACCAAAGAGAGCACGGCGAACAGATTGGAAAAAGTGTGGAACCGTGGGGAACACTTCAGGACAGAGGGGAACCAAAGGGAATAGGAGGTACAGGTTGGAAAAAGTGGGGAACCGTTGGCGAAAACTGCAGAACAGTGGGGAACCAAAGGGAGCAGGGGAAACAGATCGCAAAAAGTGGGGAACAGTGGGGAATATTACAGAAAAGAGGGGAAGCAAATGGAGCATGGGAACAGATTGGAAAAATAGGGGAACCGTGTGGAAAAATGCAGAACAGTGGGAAACCAAAGGGAGCAGGGAGAACGGATTGGAAAAAATGTGAAGAACCGTGGGGAACACTGCAGGACAGAGGGGAACCAAAGGGAGCAGGGGGAACGGTTTGGAAAAAGTGGGTAACCGTGGGGAACACTGCAGAACACTGCGGAACCAAAGGGAGCAGGGGGAATGGATTGGAAAAAGTGGGTAACCGTGGGGAACACTGCAGGACAGAGGGGAACCAAAGGGAGCAGGGGGAATGGATTGGAAAAAGTGGGGAACCGTGGAGAACACTGCAGGACAGAGGGGAAACAAAGGGAGTAGGGTGAACAGATTCGAAAAAGTGTGCAACCTTGGGGAACACTGCAGAATAGAGGGGAACTAAACGGAGCATGGGGAACAGATTGGAAAAAGTGCAGAACCATGGCGAACACTGCAAAACAGAGGGGAACCAAGGGAACGGGTGGAACGGATTGGAAAAAGTGGGGATTCGCGAAGGACAATGCAGGACAGAGGGGAAAGAAAGGGCACAGGAGGAACGGATTGGAAAAAGTGGGGAACTGTGGGGAACACTGCAGAACAGAGGGGAACCAATGGGAGCAGGGTGAACAGATTGGAAAAAGTGGGGAACGGTGTGGAAAAATGCAGAAGAGTGGAGAAACAACGGGAGCAGGGTGAACGGATTGGAAAAAGTGGGGAAGTGTTTGGAACACGGCAGAACAGAGGGGAACCAAAGGCGCAGGGGGAACAGATTTGAAAAAATTGGGGAACTGTCTGGAACACAGCAGAACAGAGGGGAAAAAAAGGGAGAATGGGAACAGATTGGAAAAAATGTGGAGAACCATGGGGAACACTGCAGAACAGAGAGGACTCAAAGGGAGCAGAGGGAAGAACTCGGAAAAGTGGGGAACCGTGGGTAACACTGCAGAATAGAGGGGAACCGAGAGAGCAGGGGGAACGGATTGGAAAAAGTGGGGAACTGTGAAGAACACTGCAGACAGAGAGGAACCAAAGCGAGCACGGCGAACAAATTGGAAAATAGTGGAGAAGTGGGGAACACTGCAGAACAGTGGAGAACCAAAGGGAGCGGGGGAAACAGATTGGAAAAAGTGGGGAACAGTGTGGAAAATGCAGAAGAGTGAGGAAACAAAGGGAGCAGGGGGAACAGATTGGAAAAAGTGGGGAACGGTGTGGAAAATGCAGATGAGTGAGGAAAAAAAAGGGAGCAGGGGGAACAGATTGGAAAAAGTGGGGAACGGTGTGGAAAATGCAGAAGTGAGGGGAACCAAAGGAGCAGGGGGAACAGATTGGAAAAAAGTGGGGAACCGTGGAGAACACTGCAGAACAGAGGGGAAAAAAAGGGAGAAGGGGAACAGATTGGAAAAAATGTGAAGAACCGTGGGGAACACTGCAGAACAGAAGGGAACCAGAGGAGCAAGGGCAACTGATTAGAAAAAGAGGGGATCCGTGGGGAACACTGCAGAACAGATGGGAACCGAATGGAGTACGGGGTACAGATTGGAAAAATTGGGGGATTATGTGGAAATGTACAGAACAGTGGGGAACCAAAGGGAGCAGGGGGAATGGAGTGGAAAAAATGGGTAACCGTGGGGAACACTGCAGAACAGAGGGGAACCAAGGGAGCAGGTGGAACGGATTGGAAAAAGTGTGGAACTGTGTGGAAAAATGCAGAACAGTGGGGAACCAAAGAGAGCAGGAGGAACAGATTGGAAAATGTGGGGAACTGTATAGAAAACTGCAGAATAGAGGGGAACCAACGGGAGCAGGGGGAACAGATTTGAAAAAGTGGAAACTGTGGGGAAAACTGCAGAACAGAGGGGAGCCCAAGGAGAAGGGGGAACAGATTGGAAAAAGTGGGGAACGGTGTGGAAAATGCAGAACAGTGGAGAAACAACGAGAGCAGGGTGAACGGATTGGAAAAAGTGGGGAACAGTGTGGAACACTGCAGAACAGATGGGAATCAAAGGAAGCAGGGGGCACGGATTGGAAAAAGTGGGGAACCGTTCGGAACACTGCACAACAGAAGGGAACCAAAGGAGCACGGGGAAGAGATTGGATAAATTGGGAAACCATTGAGGACAGTGCAGTACGGAGGGGAACCAAAGGGAGCAGGGGGAACAGATTGGAAAAAGTGGGGAACTGTGGGGAACACTCTAAAACAGAGAGGAACCAAAGAGAGCACGGCGAACAGATTGGAAAAAGTGTGGAACCGTGGGGAACACTTCAGGACAGAGGGGAACCAAAGGGAATAGGAGGTAAAGGTTGGAAAAAGTGGGGAACCGTTGGCGAAAACTGCAGAACAGTGGGGAACCAAAGGGAGCAGGGGGAACAGATCGCAAAAAGTGGGGAACAGTGGGGAATATTGCAGAAAAGAGGGGAAGCAAATGGAGCATGGGAACAGATTGGAAAAATCGGGGAACCGTGTGGAAAAATGCAGAACAGTGGGAAACCAAAGGGAGCAGGGAGAACGGATTGGAAAATGTGGGGAACTGTATAGAAAACTGCAGAATAGAGGGGAACCAACGGGAGCAGGGGGAACAGATTGGAAAAAGTGGAAACTGTGGGGAAAACTGCAGAACAGAGGGCAGCCCAAGAAGAAGGGGGAACAGAATGGAAAAAGTGGGGAACGGTGTGGAAAATGCAGAAGAGTGGAGAAACAACGGGAGCAGGGTGAACGGATTGGAAAAATTGGGAAACCATGGAGGACAGTGCAGGACGGAGGGGAACCAAAGGGAGCAGGGGGAACAGTTTGGAAAAAGTGGGGAACTGTGGGGAACACTGTAAAAAAGAGAGGAACCAAAGAGAGCACGGCGAACAGATTGGAAAAAGTGTGGAACCGTGGGGAACACTGCAGGACAGAGGGGAACCAAAGGGAACAGGAGGTACAGGTTGGAAAAAGTGGGGAACCGTTGGCGAACACTGCAGAACAGTGGGGAACCAAAGGGAGCAGGGGGAACAGTTTGCAAAAAGTTGGGAACAGTGGGGAATATTGCAGAAAAGAGGGGAAGCAAATGGAGCATGGGAACAGATTGGAAAAATAGGGGAACCGTGTGGAAAAATGCAGAACAGTGGAAAACCAAAGGGAGCAGGGAGAACGGATTGGAAAAAATGTGAAGAACCGTGGGGAACACTGCAGGACAGAGGGGAACCAAAGGGAGCAGGGGGAACGGTTTGGAAAAAGTGGGTAACCGTGGGGAACACTGCAGAACACTGCGGAACCAAAGGGAGCAGGGGGAATGGATTGGAAAAAGTGGGTAACCGTGGGGAACACTGCAGGACAGAGGGGAACCAAAGGGAGCAGGGGGAACGGTTTGGAAAAAGTGGGGAACCGTGGGGAACACTGCAGAATAAAGGAGAACCAAACGGAGCAGGGGGAACAGATTGGAAAAAGTGGGGAATCGTGGGGAGTTCTGCAGAACAGTGGGGAACCAAAAGGAGCAGGGGGAATGGATTGGAAAAAGTGGGGAACCGTGGAGAACAATGCAGGACAGAGGGGAAACAAAGGGAGTAGGGTGAACAGATTCGAAAAAGTGTGCAACCTTGGGGAACACTGCAGAATAGAGGGGAACTAAACGGAGCATGGGGAACAGATTGGAAAAAGTGCAGAACCATGGCGAACACTACAAAACAGTGGGGAACCAAAGGGATCAGCGGGAATGGATTGGAAAAAGTGGGGAACCGTGGGAAAAACTGCAGAACAGAGGGGAACGAAATGGAGCACGGCGAGCATATCGGAAAGAAGTTGAGAAGTGGGGAACACTGCAGGACAGAGGTGAACCAAAGGGAGCAGGGGGAACGGATTGGATAAAGTGGGGAACTGTGAAGAACACTGCAGAAAGAGAGGAACCAAAGCGATCACGGCGAACAAATTCGAAAATAGTGGAAAAGTGGGGAATACTGCAGAACAGTGGGGAACCAAAGGGAGCGGGGGGGAACAGATTGGAAAAAGTGGGGAACAGTGTGGAAAAATGCAGAAGAGTGAGGAAACAAAGGGAGCAGGGGGTATACATTGGAAAAATAGCGGAACCGTGGGGAACACTGCAGAACAGAGGGGAACCAAGGGAGCAGGTGGAACGGATGGGAAAAAGTGGGGATTCGCGAAGGACAATGCAGGACAGAGGGGAAAGAAAGGGCACAGGAGGAACGGATTGGAAAAAGTGGGCAACTGTGGGGAACACTGCAGAACAGAGGGGAACCAATGGGAGCAGGGTGAACAGATTGGAAAAAGTGGGGAACGGTGTGGAAAAATGCAGAAGAGTGGAGAAACAACGGGAGCAGGGTGAACGGATTGGAAAAAGTGGGGAAGTGTTTGGAACACGGCAGAACAGAGGGGAACCAAAGGCGCAGGGGGAACAGATTTGAAAAAATTGGGGAACTGTCTGGAACACAGCAGAACAGAGGGGAAAAAAAGGAAGAATGGGAACAGATTGGAAAAAATGTGGAGAACCATGGGGAACACTGCAGAACAGAGAGGACTCAAAGGGAGCAGAGGGAAGAACTAGGAAAAGTGGGGAACCGTGGGTAACACTGCAGAATAGAGGGGAACCGAGAGAGCAGGGGGAACGGATTGGAAAAAGTGGGGAACTGTGAAGAACACTGCAGACAGAGAGGAACCAAAGCGAGCACGGCGAACAAATTGGAAAATAGTGGAGAAGTGGGGAACACTGCAGAACAGTGGAGAACCAAAGGGAGCGGGGGAAACAGATTGGAAAAAGTGGGGAACAGTGTGGAAAATGCAGAACAGTGGGGAACCAAAGGGAGCAGGGGGAACAGATTGCAAAAAGTGGGGAACATTGGGGAATATTGCAGAAAAGAGGGGAAGCAAATGGAGCATGGGAACAGATTGGAAAAAGTGGGGAACGGTGTGGAAACTGCAGAAGTGAGGGGAACCAAAGGAGCAGGGGGAACAGATTGGAAAAAAGTGGGGAACCGTGGAGAACACTGCAGAACAGAGGGGAAAAAAAGGGAGAAGGGGAACAGATTGGAAAAAATGTGAAGAACCGTGGGGAACACTGCAGAACAGAAGGGAACCAGAGGAGCAAGGGCAACTGATTAGAAAAAGAGGGGATCCGTGGGGAACACTGCAGAACAGATGGGAACCGAATGGAGTACGGGGTACAGATTGGAAAAATTGGGGGATTATGTGGAAATGTACAGAACAGTGGGGAACCAAAGGGAGCAGGGGGAATGGAGTGGAAAAAATGGGTAACCGTGGGGAACACTGCAGAACAGAGGGGAACCAAGGGAGCAGGTGGAACGGATTGGAAAAAGTGTGGAACTGTGTGGAAAAATGCAGAACAGTGGGGAACCAAAGGGAGCAGGAGGAACAGATTGGAAAATGTGGGGAACTGTATAGAAAACTGCAGAATAGAGGGGAACCAACGGGAGCAGGGGGAACAGATTGGAAAAAGTGGAAACTGTGGGGAAAACTGCAGAACAGAGGGGAGCCCAAGGAGAAGGGGGAACAGATTGGAAAAAGTGGGGAACGGTGTGGAAAATGCAGAACAGTGGAGAAACAACGAGAGCAGGGTGAACGGATTGGAAAAAGTGGGGAACAGTGTGGAACACTGCAGAACAGATGGGAATCAAAGGAAGCAGGGGGCACGGATTGGAAAAAGTGGGGAACCGTTCGGAACACTGCACAACAGAAGGGAACCAAAGGAGCACGGGGAAGAGATTGGATAAATTGGGAAACCATTGAGGACAGTGCAGTACGGAGGGGAACCAAAGGGAGCAGGGGGAACAGATTGGAAAAAGTGGGGAACTGTGGGGAACACTCTAAAACAGAGAGGAACCAAAGAGAGCACGGCGAACAGATTGGAAAAAGTGTGGAACCGTGGGGAACACTTCAGGACAGAGGGGAACCAAAGGGAATAGGAGGTACAGGTTGGAAAAAGTGGGGAACCGTTGGCGAAAACTGCAGAACAGTGGGGAACCAAAGGGAGCAGGGGGAACAGATCGCAAAAAGTGGGGAACAGTGGGGAATATTGCAGAAAAGAGGGGAAGCAAATGGAGCATGGGAACAGATTGGAAAAATCGGGGAACCGTGTGGAAAAATGCAGAACAGTGGGAAACCAAAGGGAGCAGGGAGAACGGATTGGAAAATGTGGGGAACTGTAAAGAAAACTGCAGAATAGAGGGGAACCAACGGGAGCAGGGGGAACAGATTGGAAAAAGTGGAAACTGTGGGGAAAACTGCAGAACAGAGGGGAGCCCAAGAAGAAGGGGGAACAGAATGGAAAAAGTGGGGAACGGTGTGGAAAATGCAGAAGAGTGGAGAAACAACGGGAGCAGGGTGAACGGATTGGAAAAATTGGGAAACCATGGAGGACAGTGCAGGACGGAGGGGAACCAAAGGGAGCAGGGGGAACAGATTGGAAAAAGTGGGGAACTGTGGGGAACACTGTAAAAAAGAGAGGAACCAAAGAGAGCACGGCGAACAGATTGGAAAAAGTGTGGAACCGTGGGGAACACTGCAGGACAGAGGGGAACCAAAGGGAACAGGAGGTACAGGTTGGAAAAAGTGGGGAACCGTTGGCGAACACTGCAGAACAGTGGGGAACCAAAGGGAGCAGGGGGAACAGTTTGCAAAAAGTTGGGAACAGTGGGGAATATTGCAGAAAAGAGGGGAAGCAAATGGAGCATGGGAACAGATTGGAAAAAATGTGAAGAACCGTGGGGTACACTGCAGGACAGAGGGGAACCAAAGGGAGCAGGGGGAACGGTTTGGAAAAAGTGGGTAACCGTGGGGAACACTGCAGAACACTGCGGAACCAAAGGGAGCAGGGGGAATGGATTGGAAAAAGTGGGTAACCGTGGGGAACACTGCAGGACAGAGGGGAACCAAAGGGAGCAGGGGGAACGGTTTGGAAAAAGTGGGGAACCGTGGGGAACACTGCAGAATAAAGGAGAACCAAACGGAGCAGGGGGAACAGATTGGAAAAAGTGGGGAATCGTGGGGAGTTCTGCAGAACAGTGGGGAACCAAAAGGAGCAGGGGGAATGGATTGGAAAAAGTGGGGAACCGTGGAGAACAATGCAGGACAGAGGGGAAACAAAGGGAGTAGGGTGAACAGATTCGAAAAAGTGTGCAACCTTGGGGAACACTGCAGAATAGAGGGGAACTAAACGGAGCATGGGGAACAGATTGGAAAAAGTGCAGAACCATGGCGAACACTGCAAAACAGTGGGGAACCAAAGGGATCAGCGGGAATGGATTGGAAAAAGTGGGGAACCGTGGGAAAAACTGCAGAACAGAGGGAAACGAAATGGAGCACGGCGAGCATATCGGAAAGAAGTTGAGAAGTGGGGAACACTGCAGGACAGAGGGGAACCAAAGGGAGCAGGGGGAACGGATTGGATAAAGTGGGGAACTGTGAAGAACACTGCAGAAAGAGAGGAACCAAAGCGATCACGGCGAACAAATTCGAAAATAGTGGAAAAGTGGGGAATACTGCAGAACAGTGGGGAACCAAAGGGAGCGGGGGGGAACAGATTGGAAAAATTGGGGAACAGTGTGGAAAAATGCAGAAGAGTGAGGAAACAAAGGGAGCAGGGGGTATACATTGGAAAAATAGCGGAACCGTGGGGAACACTGCAGAACAGAGGGGAACCAAGGGAGCAGGTGGAACGGATGGGAAAAAGTGGGGATTCGCGAAGGACAATGCAGGACAGAGGGGAAAGAAAGGGCACAGGAGGAACGGATTGGAAAAAGTGGGGAACTGTGGGGAACACTGCAGAACAGAGGGGAACCAATGGGAGCAGGGTGAACAGATTGGAAAAAGTGGGGAACGGTGTGGAAAAATGCAGAAGAGTGGAGAAACAACGGGAGCAGGGTGAACGGATTGGAAAAAGTGGGGAAGTGTTTGGAACACGGCAGAACAGAGGGGAACCAAAGGCGCAGGGGGAACAGATTTGAAAAAATTGGGGAACTGTCTGGAACACAGCAGAACAGAGGGGAAAAAAAGGGAGAATGGGAACAGATTGGAAAAAATGTGGAGAACCATGGGGAACACTGCAGAACAGAGAGGACTCAAAGGGAGCAGAGGGAAGAACTAGGAAAAGTGGGGAACCGTGGGTAACACTGCAGAATAGAGGGGAACCGAGAGAGCAGGGGGAACGGATTGGAAAAAGTGGGGAACTGTGAAGAACACTGCAGACAGAGAGGAACCAAAGCGAGCACGGCGAACAAATTGGAAAATAGTGGAGAAGTGGGGAACACTGCAGAACAGTGGAGAACCAAAGGGAGCGGGGGAAACAGATTGGAAAAAGTGGGGAACAGTGTGGAAAATGCAGAACAGTGGGGAACCAAAGGGAGCAGGGGGAACAGATTGCAAAAAGTGGGGAACATTGGGGAATATTGCAGAAAAGAGGGGAAGCAAATGGAGCATGGGAACAGATTGGAAAAAGTGGGGAACGGTGTGGAAACTGCAGAAGTGAGGGGAACCAAAGGAGCAGGGGGAACAGATTGGAAAAAAGTGGGGAACCGTGGAGAACACTGCAGAACAGAGGGGAAAAAAAGGGAGAAGGGGAACAGATTGGAAAAAATGTGAAGAACCGTGGGGAACACTGCAGAACAGAAGGGAACCAGAGGAGCAAGGGCAACTGATTAGAAAAAGAGGGGATCCGTGGGGAACACTGCAGAACAGATGGGAACCGAATGGAGTACGGGGTACAGATTGGAAAAATTGGGGGATTATGTGGAAATGTACAGAACAGTGGGGAACCAAAGGGAGCAGGGGGAACGGAGTGGAAAAAATGGGTAACCGTGGGGAACACTGCAGAACAGAGGGGAACCAAGGGAGCAGGTGGAACGGATTGGAAAAAGTGTGGAACTGTGTGGAAAAATGCAGAACAGTGGGGAACCAAAGGGAGCAGGAGGAACAGATTGGAAAATGTGGGGAACTGTATAGAAAACTGCAGAATAGAGGGGAACCAACGGGAGCAGGGGGAACAGATTGGAAAAAGTGGAAACTGTGGGGAAAACTGCAGAACAGAGGGGAGCCCAAGGAGAAGGGGGAACAGATTGGAAAAAGTGGGGAACGGTGTGGAAAATGCAGAAGAGTGGAGAAACAACGAGAGCAGGGTGAACGGATTGGAAAAAGTGGGGAACAGTGTGGAACACTGCAGAACAGATGGGAATCAAAGGAAGCAGGGGGCACGGATTGGAAAAAGTGGGGAACAGTGTGGAACACTGCAGAACAGATGGGAATCAAAGGAAGCAGGGGGCACGGATTGGAAAAAGTGGGGAACCGTTCGGAACACTGCACAACAGAAGGGAACCAAAGGAGCACGGGGAAGAGATTGGAAAAATTGGGAAACCATTGAGGACAGTGCAGTACGGAGGGGAACCAAAGGGAGCAGGGGGAACAGATTGGAAAAAGTGGGGAACTGTGGGGAACACTCTAAAACAGAGAGGAACCAAAGAGAGCACGGCGAACAGATTGGAAAAAGTGTGGAACCGTGGGGAACACTTCAGGACAGAGGGGAACCAAAGGGAATAGGAGGTACAGGTTGGAAAAAGTGGGGAACCGTTGGCGAAAACTGCAGAACAGTGGGGAACCAAAGGGAGCAGGGGGAAAAGATCGCAAAAAGTGGGGAACAGTGGGGAATATTGCAGAAAAGAGGGGAAGCAAATGGAGCATGGGAACAGATTTGAAAAATCGGGGAACCGTTTGGAAAAATGCAGAACAGTGGGAAACCAAAGGGAGCAGGGAGAACGGATTGGAAAATGTGGGGAACTGTATAGAAAACTGCAGAATAGAGGGGAACCAACGGGAGCAGGGGGAACAGATTGGAAAAAGTGGAAACTGTGGGGAAAACTGCAGAACAGAGGGGAGCCCAAGAAGAAGGGGGAACAGAATGGAAAAAGTGGGGAACGGTGTGGAAAATGCAGAAGAGTGGAGAAACAACGGGAGCAGGGTGAACGGATTGGAAAAAGTGGGGAACAGTGTGGAACACTGCAGAACAGAGGGGAATCAAAGGAAGCAGGGGGAACAGATTGGAAAAAGTGGGGAACCGTTCGGAACACTGCACAACAGAGGGGAACCAAAGGAGCACGGGGAAGAGATTGGAAAAATTGGGAAACCATGGAGGACAGTGCAGGACGGAGGGGAACCAAAGGGAGCAGGGGGAACAGATTGGAAAAAGTGGGGAACTGTGGGGAACACTCTAAAACAGAGAGGAACCAAAGAGAGCACGGCGAACAGATTGGAAAAAGTGTGGAACCGTGGGGAACACTTCAGGACAGAGGGGAACCAAAGGGAACAGGAGGTACAGGTTGGAAAAAGTGGGGAACCGTTGGCGAACACTGCAAAACAGTGGGGAACCAAAGGGAGCAGGGGGAACAGATTGCAAAAAGTGGGGAACAGTGGGGAATATTGCAGAAAAGAGGGGAAGCAAATGGAGCATGGGAACAGATTGGAAAAATCGGGGAACCGTGTGGAAAAATGCAGAACAGTGGGAAACTAAAGGGAGCGGGGAAAACAGAGTGGAAAAAGTGGGGAGCAGTGCGGAAAAATGCAGAAGAGTGAGGAAACAAAGGGAGCAGGGGGTATACATTGGAAAAATTGGGGAACCATGGGGAACAATGCAGAACAGAGGGGAACCAAGGGAGCAGGTGGAATGGATTGGAAAAAGTGGGGAACTGTGTGGAAAAATGCAGAACAGTGGGGAACCAAAGGAAGCAGGAGGAACAGATTGGAAAAAGTCGTGGACCGTGGAGAACACTGCAGAACAGAGGGGAACCAAAGGGAGCAGGGGTAACGGGTTGGAAAATGTGGGGAACTGTATAGAAAACTGCAGAACAGAGGGGAGCCCAAGGAGAAGGGGGAACAGATTGGAAAAAGTGGGGAACGGTGTGGAAAATGCAGAAGAGTGGAGAAACAACGGGAGCAGGGTGAACGGATTGGAAAAAGTGGGGAACAGTGTGGAACACTGCAGAACAGATGGGAATCAAAGGAAGCAGGGGGCACGGATTGGAAAAAATGGGGAACCGTTCGGAACACTGCACAACAGAAGGGAACCAAAGGAGCACGGGGAAGAAATTGGAAAAATTGGGAAACCATGGAGGACAGTTCAGGACGGAGGGGAACCAAAGGGAGCAGGGGGAACAGATTGGAAAAAGTGGGGAACTGTGGGGAACACTCTAAAACAGAGAGGAACCAAAGAGAGCACGGCGAACAGATTGGAAAAAGTATGGAACCGTGGGGAACACTTCAGGACAGAGGGGAACCAAAGGGAATAGGAGGTACAGGTTGGAAAAAGTGGGGAACCGTTGGCGAAAACTGCAGAACAGTGGGGAACCAAAGGGAGCAGGGGGAACAGATTGCAAAAAGTGGGGAACAGTGGGGAATATTGCAGAAAAGTGGGGAAGCAAATGGAGCATGGGAACAGATTGGAAAAATCGGGGAACCGTGTGGAAAAATGCAGAACAGTGGGAAACCAAAGGGAGCAGGGAGAACGGATTGGAAAATGTGGGGAACTGTATAGAAAACTGCAGAATAGAGGGGAACCAACGGGAGCAGGGGGAACAGATTGGAAAAAGTGGAAACTGTGGGGAAAACTGCAGAACAGAGGGGAGCCCAAGAAGAAGGGGGAACAGAATGGAAAAAGTGGGGAACGGTGTGGAAAATGCAGAAGAGTGGAGAAACAACGGGAGCAGGGTGAACGGATTGGAAAAAGTGGGGAACAGTGTGGAACACTGCAGAACAGAGGGGAATCAAAGGAAGCAGGGGGAACGGATTGGAAAAAGTTGGGAACCGTTCGGAACACTGCACAACAGAGGGGAACCAAAGGAGCACGGGGAAGAGATTGGAAAAATTGGGAAACCATGGAGGACAGTACAGGACGGAGGGGAACCAAAGGGAGCAGGGGGAACAGATTGGAAAAAGTGGGGAACTGTGGGGAACACTGTAAAAAAGAGAGGAACCAAAGAGAGCACGGCGAACAGATTGGAAAAAGTGTGGAACCGTGGGGAACACTGCAGGACAGAGGGGAACCAAAGGGAACAGGAGGTACAGGTTGGAAAAAGTGGGGAACCGTTGGCGAACACTGCAGAACAGTGGGGAACCAAAGGGAGCAGGGGGAACAGTTTGCAAAAAGTTGGGAACAGTGGGGAATATTGCAGAAAAGAGGGGAAGCAAATGGAGCATGGGAACAGATTGGGAAAATAGGGGAACCGTGTGGAAAAATGCAGAACTGTGGGAAACCAAAGGGAGCAGGGAGAACGGATTGAAAAATGTGGGGAACCGTGGGGAGCACTGCAGTACAGAGGGGAACTAAAGGGAGCAAGGGGAACGGATTGTAAAAGTGGGGAACTGTTGGGGAAAATGCAGGACAGAGGGGAACCAAAGGGAGCAGGGGGAACGGTTTGGAAAAAGTGGGAAACCGTGGGGAACACTGCAGAACACTGCGGAACGAAAGGGAGCATGGGGAACAGCTCGGTAAATTGGGGAACCGTGGGGAACACTTCAGAATAAAGGAGAACCAAACGGAGCAGGGGGAACAGAGTGGAAAAAGTGGGGAATCGTGGGGAGTTCTGCAGAACGGTGGGGAACCAAAAGGAGTAGGGGGAATGGATTGGAAAAAGTGGGGAACCGTGGAGAACATTGCAGGACAGAGGGGAAACAAAGGGAGCAGGGGGAACGGAATGGATAAAGTGGGGAACTGTGAAGAACACTGCAGACAGAGAGGAACCAAAGCGATCATGGCGAACAAATTGGAAAATAGTGGAGAAGTGGGGAATACTGCAGAACAGTGGGGAACCAAAGGGAGTGGGGAAAACAGAGTGGAAAAAGTGGGGAACAGTGTGGAAAAATGCAGAAGAGTGAGGAAATAAAGGGAGCAGGGGGTATACATTGGAAAAATTGGGGAACCATGGGTAACACTGCTGAACAGAGGGGAACCAAGGGAGCAGGTGGAACGGATTGGAAAAAGTGGGGAACTGTGTGGAAAAATGCAAAAGAGTGGGGATCCAAAGGGAGCAGGAGGAACAGATTGGAAAAAGTGGAAACTGTGGGGAAAACTGCAGAACAGAGGGGAGCCAAAGGAGAAGGGGGAACAGATTGGAAAAAGTGGGGAACGGTGTGGAAAATGCAGAAGAGTGGACAAACAACAGGAGCAGGGTGAACGGATTGGAAAAAAGTGGGGAACAGTGTGGAACACTGCAGAACAGAGGGGAATCAAAGGAAGCAGGGGGAACGGATTGGAAAACGTGGGGAACAGTGGGGAACACTGTAGAACAGAGGGGAACCAAAGTGAGCACGGCGAACAGATTGGAAAAAGTGTGGAGCCTTGGGGAACACTGCAGGACCGAGGGGAACCAAAGGGAGCAGGGAGAACAGATTGGAAAAGTGGGGAAATATAGGGGAAAATGCAGGACAGAGGGGAACCAAAGGGAGCAGGGGGAATGGATTGGAAAAAGTGGGTAACCGTGGGGAACACTGCAGGACAGAGGGGAACCAAAGGGAGCAGGGGGAACGGTTTGGAAAAAGTGGGTAACCGTTGGGAACACTGCAGAACACTGCGGAACCAAAGGGAGCAGGGAGAACAGATTGGAAAAAGTGGGGAATCTTGGGGAACACTGCAGAAAAGAGGGGAACCAAAGGGATCAGAGGGAACAGATTGGAAAAAATGTGGAGAACCGTGGGGAAACTGCAGAACAGAGGGGAACCAAAGGCGCAGGGTTAACAAATTGGAAAAAATTGGGGAACTGTCTGGAACACAGCAGAACAGAGGGGAAAAAAGGGAGCATGGGAACAGATTGGAAAAAATGTGGAGAACCATGGGGAACACTGCAGAACAGAGAGGACCCAAAGTGAGCAGAGGGAAGAACTCGGAAAAGTGGGGAACCGTGGGGAATACTGCAGAATAGAGGGGAACCAAGAGAGCAGGGGGAATGAATTGGAAAAAGTGGGGAACTGTGTGGAAAATGCAGAAGAGTAAGGAAACAAAGGGAGCAGCGGGAACAGATTGGAAAAAGTGGGCAACCGTGTGGAAACTGCAGAAGTGAGTGGAACGAAAGGAGCAGGGGGAACAGATTGGAAAAAAGTGGGGAACCGTGGAGAACACTGCAGAACAGAGGGGAAAAAAAGGGAGAAGGGGAACAGATTGGAAAAAATGTGAAGAACCGTGGGGAACACTGCAGGACAGAGGGGAACCAAAGGGAGCAGGGGGAACGGTTTGGAAAAAGTGGGTAACCGTGGGGAACACTGCAGGACAGAGGGGAACCAAAGGGAGCAGGGGGAACGGTTTGGAAAAAGTGGGGAACCGTGGGGAACACTGCAGAATAAAGGAGAACCAAACGGAGCAGGGGGAACAGATTGGAAAAAGTGGGGAATCGTGGGGAGTTCTGCAGAACAGTGGGGAATCAAAAGGAGCAGGGGGAATGGATTGGAAAAAGTGGGGAACCGTGGAGAACATTGCAGGACAGAGGGGAAACAAAGGGAGCAGGGCGAACTGATTGTAAAAAGTGGGGAAACGTGGGGAACACTGCAGGACAGAGAGGAAACAAAGGGAGTAGGGTGAACAGATTCGAAAAAGTGTGCAACCTTGGGGAACACTGCAGAATAGAGGGGAACTAAACGGAGCATGGGGAACAGATTGGAAAAAGTGCAGAACCATGGCGAACACTGCAAAACAGTGGGGAACCAAAGGGATCAGCGGGAATGGATTGGAAAAAGTGGGGAACCGTGGGAAACACTGCAGAACAGAGGGGAACGAAATGGAGCACGGCGAGCATATCGGAAAGAAGTTGAGAAGTGGGGAACACTGCAGGACAGAGGGGAACCAAAGGGAGCAGGGGGAACGGATTGGATAAAGTGGGGAACTGTGAAGAATACTGCAGAAAGAGAGGAACCAAAGCAATCACGGCGAACAAATTCGAAAATAGTGGAAAAGTGGGGAATACTGCAGAACAGTGGGGAACTAAAGGGAGCGGGGGGGAACAGATTGGAAAAAGTGGGGAACAGTGTGGAAAAATGCTGAAGAGTGAGGAAACAAAGGGAGCAGGGGGTATACATTGGAAAAATTGCGGAACCGTGGTGAACACTGCAGAACAGAGGGGAACCAAGGGAGCAGGTGGAACGGATTGGAAAAAGTGGGGATTCGCGAAGGACAATGCAGGACAGAGGGGAAAGAAAGGGCACAGGAGGAACGGATTGGAAAAAGTGGGGAACTGTGGGGAACACTGCAGAACAGAGGGGAACCAATGGGAGCAGGGTGAACAGATTGGAAAAAGTGGGGAACGGTGTGGAAAAATGCAGAAGAGTGGAGAAACAACGGGAGCAGGGTGAACGGATTGGAAAAAGTGGGGAAGTGTTTGGAACACGGCAGAACAGAGGGGAACCAAAGGCGCAGGGGGAACAGATTTGAAAAAATTGGGGAACTGTCTGGAACACAGCAGAACAGAGGGAAAAAAAAGGGAGAATGGGAACAGATTGGAAAAAATGTGGAGAACCATGGGGAACACTGCAGAACAGTGAGGACTCAAACGGAGCAGAGGGAAGAACTCGGAAAAGTGGGGAACCGTGGGTAACACTGCAGAATAGAGGGGAACCGAGAGAGCAGGGGGAACGGATTGGAAAAAGTGGGGAACTGTGAAGAAAACTGCAGACAGAGAGGAACCAAAGCGAGCACGGCGAACAAATTGGAAAATAGTGGAGAAGTGGGGAAAACTGCAGAACAGTGGAGAACCAAAGGAGGCGGGGGAAACAGATTGGAAAAAGTGGGGAACAGTGTGGAAAATGCAGAAGAGTGAGGAAACAAAGGGAGCAGGGGGAACAGATTGGAAAAAGTGGGGAACGGTGTGGAAAATGCAGAAGAGTGAGGAAAAAAAAGGGAGCAGGGGGAACAGATTGGAAAAAGTGGGGAACGGAGTGGAAACTGCAGAAGTGAGGGGAACCAAAGGAGCAGGGGGAACAGATTGGAAAAAAGTGGGGAACCGTGGAGAACACTGCAGAACAGAGGGGAAAAAAAGGGAGAAGGGGAACAGATTGGAAAAAAATGTGAAGAACCGTGGGGAAAACTGCAGAACAGAGGGGAACCGAATGGAGTACGGGGTACAGATTGGAAAAATTGGGGGATTATGTGGAAATGTACAGAACAGTGGGGAACCAAAGGGAGCAGGGGGAACGGAGTGGAAAAAATGGGTAACCGTGGGGAACACTGCAGAACAGAGGGGAACCAAGGGAGCAGGTGGAACGGATTGGAAAAAGTGTGGAACTGTGTGGAAAAATGCAGAACAGTGGGGAACCAAAGGGAGCAGGAGGAACAGATTGGAAAATGTGGGGAACTGTATAGAAAACTGCAGAATAGAGGGGAACCAACGGGAGTAGGGGGAACAGATTGGAAAAAGTGGAAACTGTGGGGAAAACTGCAGAACAGAGG
The DNA here is from genome assembly GCF_036971445.1 of Narcine bancroftii. Classification (NCBI taxonomy): domain Eukaryota; kingdom Metazoa; phylum Chordata; class Chondrichthyes; order Torpediniformes; family Narcinidae; genus Narcine; species Narcine bancroftii. The sequence continues at coordinate 205,459 of NW_027211900.1, read as the reverse complement.
GGAGCCCAAGGAGAAGGGGGAACAGATTGGAAAAAGTGGGGAACGGTGTGGAAAATGCAGAAGAGTGGAGAAACAACAGGAGCAGGGTGAACGGATTGGAAAAAGTGGGGAACAGTGTGGAACACTGCAGAACAGATGGGAATCAAACGAAGCAGGGGGCACGGATTGGAAAAAGTGGGGAACCGTTCGGAACACTGCACAACAGAAGGGAACCAAAGGAGCACGGGGAAGAGATTGGAAAAATTGGGAAACCATGGAGGACAGTGCAGGACGGAGGGGAACCAAAGGGAGCAGGGGGAACAGATTGGAAAAAGTGGGGAACTGTGGGGAACACTCTAAAACAGAGAGGAACCAAAGAGAGCACGGCGAACAGATTGGAAAAAGTGTGGAACCGTGGGGAACACTTCAGGACAGAGGGGAACCAAAGGGAATAGGAGGTACAGGTTGGAAAAAGTGGGGAACCGTTGGCGAAAACTGCAGAACAGTGGGGAACCAAAGGGAGCAGGGGTAACAGATCGCAAAAAGTGGGGAACAGTGGGGAAAATTGCAGAAAAGAGGGGAAGCAAATGGAGCATGGGAACAGATTGGAAAAATCGGGGAACCGTGTGGAAATTGCAGAACAGTGGGAAACCAAAGGGAGCAGGGAGAACGGATTGGAAAATGTGGGGAACTGTATAGAAAACTGCAGAATAGAGGGGAACCAACGGGAGCAGGGGGAACAGATTGGAAAAAGTGGAAACTGTGGGGAAAACTGCAGAACAGAGGGGAGCCCAAGAAGAAGGGGGAACAGAATGGAAAAAGTGTGGAACGGTGTGGAAAATGCAGAAGAGTGGAGAAACAACGGGAGCAGGGTGAACGGATTGGAAAAAGTGGGGAACAGTGTGGAACACTGCAGAACAGAGGGGAATCAAAGGAAGCAGGGGGAAGAGATTGGAAAAATTGGGAAACCATGGAGGACAGTGCAGGACGGAGGGGAACCAAAGGGAGCAGGGGGAACAGATTGGAAAAAGTGTGCAACCTTGGGGAACACTGTAGAATAGAGGGGAACTAAACGGAGCATGGGGAACAGATTGGAAAAAGTGCAGAACCATGGCGAACACTGCAAAACAGTGGGGAACCAAAGGGATCAGCGGGAATGGATTGGAAAAAGTGGGGAACCGTGGGAAACACTGCAGAACAGAGGGGAACGAAATGGAGTACGGCGAGCATATCGGAAAGAAGTTGAGAAGTGGGGAACACTGCAGGACAGAGGGGAACCAAAGGGAGCAGGGGGAACGGATTGGATAAAGTGGGGAACTGTGAAGAACACTGCAGAAAGAGAGGAACCAAAGCGATCACGGCGAACAAATTCGAAAATACTGGAAAAGTGGGGAATACTGCAGAACAGTGGGGAACCAAAGGGAGCGGGGGGGAACAGATTGGAAAAAGTGGGGAACAGTGTGGAAAAATGCAGAAGAGTGAGGAAACAAAGGGAGCAGTGGGTATACATTGGAAAAAATGCGGAACCGTGGGGAACACTGCAGAACAGAGGGGAACCAAGGGAGCAGGTGGAACGGATTGGAAAAAGTGGGGATTCGCGAAGGACAATGCAGGACAGAGGGGAAAGAAAGGGCACAGGAGGAACGGATTGGAAAAAGTGGGCAACTGTGGGGAACACTGCAGAACAGAGGGGAACCAATGGGAGCAGGGTGAACAGATTGGAAAAAGTGGGGAACGGTGTGGAAAAATGCAGAAGAGTGGAGAAACAACGGGAGCAGGATGAACGGATTGGAAAAAGTGGGGAAGTGTTTGGAACACGGCAGAACAGAGGGGAACCAAAGGCGCAGGGGGAACAGATTTGAAAAAATTGGGGAACTGTCTGGAACACAGCAGAACAGAGGGGAAAAAAAGGGAGAATGGGAACAGATTGGAAAAAATGTGGAGAACCATGGGGAACACTGCAGAACAGAGAGGACTCAAAGGGAGCAGAGGGAAGAACTCGGAAAAGTGGGGAACCGTGGGTAACACTGCAGAATAGAGGGGAACCGAGAGAGCAGGGGGACGGATTGGAAAAAGTGGGGAACTGTGAAGAACACTGCAGACAGAGAGGAACCAAAGCGAGCACGGCGAACAAATTGGAAAATAGTGGAGAAGTGGGAAACACTGCAGAACAGTGGAGAACCAAAGGGAGCGGGGGAAACAGATTGGAAAAAGTGGGGAACAGTGTGGAAAATGCAGAAGAGTGAGGAAACAAAGGGAGCAGGGGGAACAGATTGGAAAAAGTGGGGAACGGTGTGGAAAATGCAGAAGAGTGAGGAAAAAAAAGGGAGCAGGGGGAACAGATTGGAAAAAGTGGGGAACGGTGTGGAAACTGCAGAAGTGAGGGGAACCAAAGGAGCAGGGGGAACAGATTGGAAAAAAGTGGGGAACCGTGGAGAACACTGCAGAACAGAGGTGAAAAAAAGGGAGAAGGGGAACAGATTGGAAAAAATGTGAAGAACCGTGGGGAACACTGCAGAACAGAAGGGAACCAGAGGAGCAAGGGCAACTGATTAGAAAAAGAGGGGATCCGTGGGGAACACTGCAGAACAGATGGGAACCGAATGGAGTACGGGGTACAGATTGGAAAAATTGGGGGATTATGTGGAAATGTACAGAACAGTGGGGAACCAAAGGGAGCAGGGGGAACGGAGTGGAAAAAATGGGTACCCGTAGGGAACACTGCAGAACAGAGGGGAACAAAGGGAGCAGGTGGAACGGATTGGAAAAAGTGTGGAACTGTGTGGAAAAATGCAGAACAGTGGGGAACCAAAGGGAGCAGGAGGAACAGATTGGAAAATGTGGGGAACTGTATAGAAAACTGCAGAATAGAGGGGAACCAACGGGAGCAGGGGGAACAGATTGGAAAAAGTGGAAACTGTGGGGAAAACTGCAGAACAGAGGGGAGCCCAAGGAGAAGGGGGAACAGATTGGAAAAAGTGGGGAACGGTGTGGAAAATGCAGAAGAGTGGAGAAACAACGAGAGCAGGGTGAACGGATTGGAAAAAGTGGGGAACAGTGTGGAACACTGCAGAACAGATGGGAATCAAAGGAAGCAGGGGGCACGGATTGGAAAAAGTGGGGAACAGTGTGGAACACTGCAGAACAGATGGGAATCAAAGGAAGCAGGGGGCACGGATTGGAAAAAGTGGGGAACCGTTCGGAACACTGCACAACAGAAGGGAACCAAAGGAGCACGGGGAAGAGATTGGAAAAATTGGGAAACCATTGAGGACAGTGCAGTACGGAGGGGAACCAAAGGGAGCAGGGGGAACAGATTGGAAAAAGTGGGGAACTGTGGGGAACACTCTAAAACAGAGAGGAACCAAAGAGAGCACGGCGAACAGATTGGAAAAAGTGTGGAACCGTGGGGAACACTTCAGGACAGAGGGGAACCAAAGGGAATAGGAGGTACAGGTTGGAAAAAGTGGGGAACCGTTGGCGAAAACTGCAGAACAGTGGGGAACCAAAGGGAGCAGGGGGAAAAGATCGCAAAAAGTGGGGAACAGTGGGGAATATTGCAGAAAAGAGGGGAAGCAAATGGAGCATGGGAACAGATTTGAAAAATCGGGGAACCGTGTGGAAAAATGCAGAACAGTGGGAAACCAAAGGGAGCAGGGAGAACGGATTGGAAAATGTGGGGAACTGTATAGAAAACTGCAGAATAGAGGGGAACCAACGGGAGCAGGGGGAACAGATTGGAAAAAGTGGAAACTGTGGGGAAAACTGCAGAACAGAGGGGAGCCCAAGAAGAAGGGGGAACAGAATGGAAAAAGTGGGGAACGGTGTGGAAAATGCAGAAGAGTGGAGAAACAACGGGAGCAGGGTGAACGGATTGGAAAAAGTGGGGAACAGTGTGGAACACTGCAGAACAGAGGGGAATCAAAGGAAGCAGGGGGAACAGATTGGAAAAAGTGGGGAACCGTTCGGAACACTGCACAACAGAGGGGAACCAAAGGAGCACGGGGAAGAGATTGGAAAAATTGGGAAACCATGGAGGACAGTGCAGGACGGAGGGGAACCAAAGGGAGCAGGGGGAACAGATTGGAAAAAGTGGGGAACTGTGGGGAACACTCTAAAACAGAGAGGAACCAAAGAGAGCACGGCGAACAGATTGGAAAAAGTGTGGAACCGTGGGGAACACTTCAGGACAGAGGGGAACCAAAGGGAACAGGAGGTACAGGTTGGAAAAAGTGGGGAACCGTTGGCGAACACTGCAAAACAGTGGGGAACCAAAGGGAGCAGGGGGAACAGATTGCAAAAAGTGGGGAACAGTGGGGAATATTGCAGAAAAGAGGGGAAGCAAATGGAGCATGGGAACAGATTGGAAAAATCGGGGAACCGTGTGGAAAAATGCAGAACAGTGGGAAACTAAAGGGAGCGGGGAAAACAGAGTGGAAAAAGTGGGGAGCAGTGCGGAAAAATGCAGAAGAGTGAGGAAACAAAGGGAGCAGGGGGTATACATTGGAAAAATTGGGGAACCATGGGGAACAATGCAGAACAGAGGGGAACCAAGGGAGCAGGTGGAATGGATTGGAAAAAGTGGGGAACTGTGTGGAAAAATGCAGAACAGTGGGGAACCAAAGGAAGCAGGAGGAACAGATTGGAAAAAGTCGTGGACCGTGGAGAACACTGCAGAACAGAGGGGAACCAAAGGGAGCAGGGGTAACGGGTTGGAAAATGTGGGGAACTGTATAGAAAACTGCAGAACAGAGGGGAGCCCAAGGAGAAGGGGGAACAGATTGGAAAAAGTGGGGAACGGTGTGGAAAATGCAGAAGAGTGGAGAAACAACGGGAGCAGGGTGAACGGATTGGAAAAAGTGGGGAACAGTGTGGAACACTGCAGAACAGATGGGAATCAAAGGAAGCAGGGGGCACGGATTGGAAAAAATGGGGAACCGTTCGGAACACTGCACAACAGAAGGGAACCAAAGGAGCACGGGGAAGAAATTGGAAAAATTGGGAAACCATGGAGGACAGTTCAGGACGGAGGGGAACCAAAGGGAGCAGGGGGAACAGATTGGAAAAAGTGGGGAACTGTGGGGAACACTCTAAAACAGAGAGGAACCAAAGAGAGCACGGCGAACAGATTGGAAAAAGTATGGAACCGTGGGGAACACTTCAGGACAGAGGGGAACCAAAGGGAATAGGAGGTACAGGTTGGAAAAAGTGGGGAAACGTTGGCGAAAACTGCAGAACAGTGGGGAACCAAAGGGAGCAGGGGGAACAGATTGCAAAAAGTGGGGAACAGTGGGGAATATTGCAGAAAAGTGGGGAAGCAAATGGAGCATGGGAACAGATTGGAAAAATCGGGGAACCGTGTGGAAAAATGCAGAACAGTGGGAAACCAAAGGGAGCAGGGAGAACGGATTGGAAAATGTGGGGAACTGTATAGAAAACTGCAGAATAGAGGGGAACCAACGGGAGCAGGGGGAACAGATTGGAAAAAGTGGAAACTGTGGGGAAAACTGCAGAACAGAGGGGAGCCCAAGAAGAAGGGGGAACAGAATGGAAAAAGTGGGGAACGGTGTGGAAAATGCAGAAGAGTGGAGAAACAACGGGAGCAGGGTGAACGGATTGGAAAAAGTGGGGAACAGTGTGGAACACTGCAGAACAGAGGGGAATCAAAGGAAGCAGGGGGAACGGATTGGAAAAAGTTGGGAACCGTTCGGAACACTGCACAACAGAGGGGAACCAAAGGAGCACGGGGAAGAGATTGGAAAAATTGGGAAACCATGGAGGACAGTACAGGACGGAGGGGAACCAAAGGGAGCAGGGGGAACAGATTGGAAAAAGTGGGGAACTGTGGGGAACACTGTAAAAAAGAGAGGAACCAAAGAGAGCACGGCGAACAGATTGGAAAAAGTGTGGAACCGTGGGGAACACTGCAGGACAGAGGGGAACCAAAGGGAACAGGAGGTACAGGTTGGAAAAAGTGGGGAACCGTTGGCGAACACTGCAGAACAGTGGGGAACCAAAGGGAGCAGGGGGAACAGTTTGCAAAAAGTTGGGAACAGTGGGGAATATTGCAGAAAAGAGGGGAAGCAAATGGAGCATGGGAACAGATTGGGAAAATAGGGGAACCGTGTGGAAAAATGCAGAACTGTGGGAAACCAAAGGGAGCAGGGAGAACGGATTGAAAAATGTGGGGAACCGTGGGGAGCACTGCAGTACAGAGGGGAACTAAAGGGAGCAAGGGGAACGGATTGTAAAAGTGGGGAACTGTTGGGGAAAATGCAGGACAGAGGGGAACCAAAGGGAGCAGGGGGAACGGTTTGGAAAAAGTGGGAAACCGTGGGGAACACTGCAGAACACTGCGGAACGAAAGGGAGCATGGGGAACAGCTCGGTAAATTGGGGAACCGTGGGGAACACTGCAGAATAAAGGAGAACCAAACGGAGCAGGGGGAACAGAGTGGAAAAAGTGGGGAATCGTGGGGAGTTCTGCAGAACGGTGGGGAACCAAAAGGAGTAGGGGGAATGGATTGGAAAAAGTGGGGAACCGTGGAGAACATTGCAGGACAGAGGGGAAACAAAGGGAGCAGGGGGAACGGAATGGATAAAGTGGGGAACTGTGAAGAACACTGCAGACAGAGAGGAACCAAAGCGATCATGGCGAACAAATTGGAAAATAGTGGAGAAGTGGGGAATACTGCAGAACAGTGGGGAACCAAAGGGAGTGGGGAAAACAGAGTGGAAAAAGTGGGGAACAGTGTGGAAAAATGCAGAAGAGTGAGGAAATAAAGGGAGCAGGGGGTATACATTGGAAAAATTGGGGAACCATGGGTAACACTGCTGAACAGAGGGGAACCAAGGGAGCAGGTGGAACGGATTGGAAAAAGTGGGGAACTGTGTGGAAAAATGCAAAAGAGTGGGGATCCAAAGGGAGCAGGAGGAACAGATTGGAAAAAGTGGAAACTGTGGGGAAAACTGCAGAACAGAGGGGAGCCAAAGGAGAAGGGGGAACAGATTGGAAAAAGTGGGGAACGGTGTGGAAAATGCAGAAGAGTGGACAAACAACAGGAGCAGGGTGAACGGATTGGAAAAAAGTGGGGAACAGTGTGGAACACTGCAGAACAGAGGGGAATCAAAGGAAGCAGGGGGAACGGATTGGAAAACGTGGGGAACAGTGGGGAACACTGTAGAACAGAGGGGAACCAAAGTGAGCACGGCGAACAGATTGGAAAAAGTGTGGAGCCTTGGGGAACACTGCAGGACCGAGGGGAACCAAAGGGAGCAGGGAGAACAGATTGGAAAAGTGGGGAAATATAGGGGAAAATGCAGGACAGAGGGGAACCAAAGGGAGCAGGGGGAATGGATTGGAAAAAGTGGGTAACCGTGGGGAACACTGCAGGACAGAGGGGAACCAAAGGGAGCAGGGGGAACGGTTTGGAAAAAGTGGGTAACCGTTGGGAACACTGCAGAACACTGCGGAACCAAAGGGAGCAGGGAGAACAGATTGGAAAAAGTGGGGAATCTTGGGGAACACTGCAGAAAAGAGGGGAACCAAAGGGATCAGAGGGAACAGATTGGAAAAAATGTGGAGAACCGTGGGGAAACTGCAGAACAGAGGGGAACCAAAGGCGCAGGGTTAACAAATTGGAAAAAATTGGGGAACTGTCTGGAACACAGCAGAACAGAGGGGAAAAAAGGGAGCATGGGAACAGATTGGAAAAAATGTGGAGAACCATGGGGAACACTGCAGAACAGAGAGGACCCAAAGTGAGCAGAGGGAAGAACTCGGAAAAGTGGGGAACCGTGGGGAATACTGCAGAATAGAGGGGAACCAAGAGAGCAGGGGGAATGAATTGGAAAAAGTGGGGAACTGTGTGGAAAATGCAGAAGAGTGAGGAAACAAAGGGAGCAGCGGGAACAGATTGGAAAAAGTGGGCAACCGTGTGGAAACTGCAGAAGTGAGTGGAACGAAAGGAGCAGGGGGAACAGATTGGAAAAAAGTGGGGAACCGTGGAGAACACTGCAGAACAGAGGGGAAAAAAAGGGAGAAGGGGAACAGATTGGAAAAAATGTGAAGAACCGTGGGGAACACTGCAGGACAGAGGGGAACCAAAGGGAGCAGGGGGAACGGTTTGGAAAAAGTGGGTAACCGTGGGGAACACTGCAGGACAGAGGGGAACCAAAGGGAGCAGGGGGAACGGTTTGGAAAAAGTGGGGAACCGTGGGGAACACTGCAGAATAAAGGAGAACCAAACGGAGCAGGGGGAACAGATTGGAAAAAGTGGGGAATCGTGGGGAGTTCTGCAGAACAGTGGGGAATCAAAAGGAGCAGGGGGAATGGATTGGAAAAAGTGGGGAACCGTGGAGAACATTGCAGGACAGAGGGGAAACAAAGGGAGCAGGGCGAACTGATTGTAAAAAGTGGGGAAACGTGGGGAACACTGCAGGACAGAGAGGAAACAAAGGGAGTAGGGTGAACAGATTCGAAAAAGTGTGCAACCTTGGGGAACACTGCAGAATAGAGGGGAACTAAACGGAGCATGGGGAACAGATTGGAAAAAGTGCAGAACCATGGCGAACACTGCAAAACAGTGGGGAACCAAAGGGATCAGCGGGAATGGATTGGAAAAAGTGGGGAACCGTGGGAAACACTGCAGAACAGAGGGGAACGAAATGGAGCACGGCGAGCATATCGGAAAGAAGTTGAGAAGTGGGGAACACTGCAGGACAGAGGGGAACCAAAGGGAGCAGGGGGAACGGATTGGATAAAGTGGGGAACTGTGAAGAATACTGCAGAAAGAGAGGAACCAAAGCGATCACGGCGAACAAATTCGAAAATAGTGGAAAAGTGGGGAATACTGCAGAACAGTGGGGAACTAAAGGGAGCGGGGGGGAACAGATTGGAAAAAGTGGGGAACAGTGTGGAAAAATGCTGAAGAGTGAGGAAACAAAGGGAGCAGGGGGTATACATTGGAAAAATTGCGGAACCGTGGTGAACACTGCAGAACAGAGGGGAACCAAGGGAGCAGGTGGAACGGATTGGAAAAAGTGGGGATTCGCGAAGGACAATGCAGGACAGAGGGGAAAGAAAGGGCACAGGAGGAACGGATTGGAAAAAGTGGGGAACTGTGGGGAACACTGCAGAACAGAGGGGAACCAATGGGAGCAGGGTGAACAGATTGGAAAAAGTGGGGAACGGTGTGGAAAAATGCAGAAGAGTGGAGAAACAACGGGAGCAGGGTGAACGGATTGGAAAAAGTGGGGAAGTGTTTGGAACACGGCAGAACAGAGGGGAACCAAAGGCGCAGGGGGAACAGATTTGAAAAAATTGGGGAACTGTCTGGAACACAGCAGAACAGAGGGAAAAAAAAGGGAGAATGGGAACAGATTGGAAAAAATGTGGAGAACCATGGGGAACACTGCAGAACAGTGAGGACTCAAACGGAGCAGAGGGAAGAACTCGGAAAAGTGGGGAACCGTGGGTAACACTGCAGAATAGAGGGGAACCGAGAGAGCAGGGGGAACGGATTGGAAAAAGTGGGGAACTGTGAAGAAAACTGCAGACAGAGAGGAACCAAAGCGAGCACGGCGAACAAATTGGAAAATAGTGGAGAAGTGGGGAAAACTGCAGAACAGTGGAGAACCAAAGGAGGCGGGGGAAACAGATTGGAAAAAGTGGGGAACAGTGTGGAAAATGCAGAAGAGTGAGGAAACAAAGGGAGCAGGGGGAACAGATTGGAAAAAGTGGGGAACGGTGTGGAAAATGCAGAAGAGTGAGGAAAAAAAAGGGAGCAGGGGGAACAGATTGGAAAAAGTGGGGAACGGAGTGGAAACTGCAGAAGTGAGGGGAACCAAAGGAGCAGGGGGAACAGATTGGAAAAAAGTGGGGAACCGTGGAGAACACTGCAGAACAGAGGGGAAAAAAAGGGAGAAGGGGAACAGATTGGAAAAAAATGTGAAGAACCGTGGGGAAAACTGCAGAACAGAGGGGAACCGAATGGAGTACGGGGTACAGATTGGAAAAATTGGGGGATTATGTGGAAATGTACAGAACAGTGGGGAACCAAAGGGAGCAGGGGGAACGGAGTGGAAAAAATGGGTAACCGTGGGGAACACTGCAGAACAGAGGGGAACCAAGGGAGCAGGTGGAACGGATTGGAAAAAGTGTGGAACTGTGTGGAAAAATGCAGAACAGTGGGGAACCAAAGGGAGCAGGAGGAACAGATTGGAAAATGTGGGGAACTGTATAGAAAACTGCAGAATAGAGGGGAACCAACGGGAGTAGGGGGAACAGATTGGAAAAAGTGGAAACTGTGGGGAAAACTGCAGAACAGAGGGGAGCCCAAGGAGAAGGGGAAACAGATTGGAAAAAGTGGGGAACGGTGTGGAAAATGCAGAAGAGTGGAGAAACAACAGGAGCAGGGTGAACGGATTGGAAAAAGTGGGGAACAGTGTGGAACACTGCAGAACAGATGGGAATCAAACGAAGCAGGGGGCACGGATTGGAAAAAGTGGGGAACCGTTCGGAACACTGCACAACAGAAGGGAACCAAAGGAGCACGGGGAAGAGATTGGAAAAATTGGGAAACCATGGAGGACAGTGCAGGACGGAGGGGAACCAAAGGGAGCAGGGGGAACAGATTGGAAAAAGTGGGGAACTGTGGGGAACACTCTAAAACAGAGAGGAACCAAAGAGAGCACGGCGAACAGATTGGAAAAAGTGTGGAACCGTGGGGAACACTTCAGGACAGAGGGGAACCAAAGGGAATAGGAGGTACAGGTTGGAAAAAGTGGGGAACCGTTGGCGAAAACTGCAGAACAGTGGGAAACCAAAGGGAGCAGGGAGAACGGATTGGAAAATGTGGGGAACTGTATAGAAAACTGCAGAACAGAGGGGAGCCCAAGAAGAAGGGGGAACAGAATGGAAAAAGTGTGGAACGGTGTGGAAAATGCAGAAGAGTGGAGAAACAACGGGAGCAGGGTGAACGGATTGGAAAAAGTGGGGAACAGTGTGGAACACTGCAGAACAGAGGGGAATCAAAGGAAGCAGGGGGAAGAGATTGGAAAAATTGGGAAACCATGGAGGACAGTGCAGGACGGAGGGGAACCAAAGGGAGCAGGGGGAACAGATTGGAAAAAGTGTGCAACCTTGGGGAACACTGTAGAATAGAGGGGAACTAAACGGAGCATGGGGAACAGATTGGAAAAAGTGCAGAACCATGGCGAACACTGCAAAACAGTGGGGAACCAAAGGGATCAGCGGGAATGGATTGGAAAAAGTGGGGAACCGTGGGAAACACTGCAGAACAGAGGGGAACGAAATGGAGTACGGCGAGCATATCGGAAAGAAGTTGAGAAGTGGGGAACACTGCAGGACAGAGGGGAACCAAAGGGAGCAGGGGGAACGGATTGGATAAAGTGGGGAACTGTGAAGAACACTGCAGAAAGAGAGGAACCAAAGCGATCACGGCGAACAAATTCGAAAATACTGGAAAAGTGGGGAATACTGCAGAACAGTGGGGAACCAAAGGGAGCGGGGGGGAACAGATTGGAAAAAGTGGGGAACAGTGTGGAAAAATGCAGAAGAGTGAGGAAACAAAGGGAGCAGTGGGTATACATTGGAAAAAATGCGGAACCGTGGGGAACACTGCAGAACAGAGGGGAACCAAGGGAGCAGGTGGAACGGATTGGAAAAAGTGGGGATTCGCGAAGGACAATGCAGGACAGAGGGGAAAGAAAGGGCACAGGAGGAACGGATTGGAAAAAGTGGGCAACTGTGGGGAACACTGCAGAACAGAGGGGAACCAATGGGAGCAGGGTGAACAGATTGGAAAAAGTGGGGAACGGTGTGGAAAAATGCAGAAGAGTGGAGAAACAACGGGAGCAGGATGAACGGATTGGAAAAAGTGGGGAAGTGTTTGGAACACGGCAGAACAGAGGGGAACCAAAGGCGCAGGGGGAACAGATTTGAAAAAATTGGGGAACTGTCTGGAACACAGCAGAACAGAGGGGAAAAAAAGGGAGAATGGGAACAGATTGGAAAAAATGTGGAGAACCATGGGGAACACTGCAGAACAGAGAGGACTCAAAGGGAGCAGAGGGAAGAACTCGGAAAAGTGGGGAACCGTGGGTAACACTGCAGAATAGAGGGGAACCGAGAGAGCAGGGGGACGGATTGGAAAAAGTGGGGAACTGTGAAGAACACTGCAGACAGAGAGGAACCAAAGCGAGCACGGCGAACAAATTGGAAAATAGTGGAGAAGTGGGAAACACTGCAGAACAGTGGAGAACCAAAGGGAGCGGGGGAAACAGATTGGAAAAAGTGGGGAACAGTGTGGAAAATGCAGAAGAGTGAGGAAACAAAGGGAGCAGGGGGAACAGATTGGAAAAAGTGGGGAACGGTGTGGAAAATGCAGAAGAGTGAGGAAAAAAAAGGGAGCAGGGGGAACAGATTGGAAAAAGTGGGGAACGGTGTGGAAACTGCAGAAGTGAGGGGAACCAAAGGAGCAGGGGGAACAGATTGGAAAAAAGTGGGGAACCGTGGAGAACACTGCAGAACAGAGGGGAAAAAAAGGGAGAAGGGGAACAGATTGGAAAAAATGTGAAGAACCGTGGGGAACACTGCAGAACAGAAGGGAACCAGAGGAGCAAGGGCAACTGATTAGAAAAAGAGGGGATCCGTGGGGAACACTGCAGAACAGATGGGAACCGAATGGAGTACGGGGTACAGATTGGAAAAATTGGGGGATTATGTGGAAATGTACAGAACAGTGGGGAACCAAACGGAGCAGGGGGAACGGAGTGGAAAAAATGGGTAACCGTGGGGAACACTGCAGAACAGAGGGGAACCAAGGGAGCAGGTGGAACGGATTGGAAAAAGTGTGGAACTGTGTGGAAAAATGCAGAACAGTGGGGAACCAAAGGGAGCAGGAGGAACAGATTGGAAAATGTGGCGAACTGTATAGAAAACTGCAGAATAGAGGGGAACCAACGGGAGTAGGGGGAACAGATTGGAAAAAGTGGAAACTGTGGGGAAAACTGCAGAACAGAGGGGAGCCCAAGGAGAAGGAGGAACAGATTGGAAAAAGTGGGGAACGGTGTGGAAAATGCAGAAGAGTGGAGAAACAACAGGAGCAGGGTGAACGGATTGGAAAAAGTGGGGAACAGTGTGGAACACTGCAGAACAGATGGGAATCAAAGGAAGCAGGGGGCACGGATTGGAAAAAGTGGGGAACCGTTCGGAACACTGCACAACAGAAGGGAACCAAAGGAGCACGGGGAAGAGATTGGAAAAATTGGGAAACCATGGAGGACAGTGCAGGACGGAGGGGAACCAAAGGGAGCAGGGGGAACAGATTGGAAAAAGTGGGGAACTGTGGGGAACACTCTAAAACAGAGAGGAACCAAAGAGAGCACGGCGAACAGATTGGAAAAAGTGTGGAACCGTGGGGAACACTTCAGGACAGAGGGGAACCAAAGGGAATAGGAGGTACAGGTTGGAAAAAGTGGGGAACCGTTGGCGAAAACTGCAGAACAGTGGGGAACCAAAGGGAGCAGGGGGAACAGATCGCAAAAAGTGGGGAACAGTGGGGAATATTGCAGAAAAGAGGGGAAGCAAATGGAGCATGGGAACAGATTGGAAAAATCGGGGAACCGTGTGGAAATTGCAGAACAGTGGGAAACCAAAGGGAGCAGGGAGAACGGATTGGAAAATGTGGGGAACTGTATAGAAAACTGCAGAATAGAGGGGAACCAACGGGAGCAGGGGGAACAGATTGGAAAAAGTGGAAACTGTGGGGAAAACTGCAGAACAGAGGGGAGCCCAAGAAGAAGGGGGAACAGAATGGAAAAAGTGTGGAACGGTGTGGAAAATGCAGAAGAGTGGAGAAACAACGGGAGCAGGGTGAACGGATTGGAAAAAGTGGGGAACAGTGTGGAACACTGCAGAACAGAGGGGAATCAAAGGAAGCAGGGGGAAGAGATTGGAAAAATTGGGAAACCATGGAGGACAGTGCAGGACGGAGGGGAACCAAAGGGAGCAGGGGGAACAGATTGGAAAAAGTGGGAAACTGTGGGGAACACTGTAAAAAAGAGAGGAACCAAACAGAGCACGGCGAACAGATTGGAAAAAGTGTGGAACCGTGGGGAACACTGCAGGACAGAGGGGAACCAAAGGGAACAGGAGGTACAGGTTGGAAAAAGTGGGGAACCGTTGGCGAACACTGCAGAACAGTGGGGAACCAAAGGGAGCAGGGGGAACGGTTTGGAAAAAGTGGGTAACCGTGGGGAACACTGCAGAACACTGCGGAACCAAAGGGAGCAGGGGGAATGGATTGGAAAAAGTGGGTAACCGTGGGGAACACTGCAGGACAGAGGGGAACCAAAGGGAGCAGGGGGAACGGTTTGGAAAAAGTGGGGAAACGTGGGGAACACTGCAGAATAAAGGAGAACCAAACGGAGCAGGGGGAACAGATTGGAAAAAGTGGGGAATCGTGGGGAGTTCTGCAGAACAGTGGGGAACCAAAAGGAGCAGGGGGAATGGATTGGAAAAAGTGGGGATCCGTGGAGAACATTGCAGGATAGAGGGCAAACAAAGGGAGCAGGGCGAACTGATTGTAAAAAGTGGGGAAACGTGGGGAACACTGCAGGACAGAGGGGAAACAAAGGGAGTAGGGTGAACAGATTCGAAAAAGTGTGCAACCTTGGGGAACACTGTAGAATAGAGGGGAACTAAACGGAGCATGGGGAACAGATTGGAAAAAGTGCAGAACCATGGCGAACACTGCAAAACAGTGGGGAACCAAAGGGATCAGCGGGAATGGATTGGAAAAAGTGGGGAACCGTGGGAAACACTGCAGAACAGAGGGGAACGAAATGGAGCACGGCGAGCATATCGGAAAGAAGTTGAGAAGTGGGGAACACTGCAGGACAGAGGGGAACCAAAGGGAGCAGAGGGAACGGATTGGATAAAGTGGGGAACTGTGAAGAACACTGCAGAAAGAGAGGAACCAAAGCGATCATGGCGAACAAATTCGAAAATAGTGGAAAAGTGGGGAATACTGCAGAACAGTGGGGAACCAAAGGGAGCGGGGGGGAACAGATTAGAAAAAGTGGGGAACAGTGTGGAAAAATGCAGAAGAGTGAGGAAACAAAGGGAGCAGTGGGTATACATTGGAAAAAATGCGGAACCGTGGGGAACACTGCAGAACAGAGGGGAACCAAGGGAGCAGGTGGAACGGATTTGAAAAAGTGGGGATTCGCGAAGGACAATGCAGGACAGAGGGGAAAGAAAGGGCACAGGAGGAACGGATTGGAAAAAGTGGGGAACTGTGGGGAACACTGCAGAACAGAGGGGAACCAATGGGAGCAGGGTGAACAGATTGGAAAAAGTGGGGAACGGTGTGGAAAAATGCAGAAGAGTGGAGAAACAACGGGAGCAGGGTGAACGGATTGGAAAAAGTGGGGAAGTGTTTGGAACACGGCAGAACAGAGGGGAACCAAACGCGCAGGGGGAACACATTTGAAAAAATTGGGGAACTGTCTGGAACACAGCAGAACAGAGGGGAAAAAAAGGGAGAAGGGGAACAGATTGGAAAAAATGTGAAGAACCGTGGGGAACACTGCAGAACAGAAGGGAACCAGAGGAGCAAGGGCAACTGATTAGAAAAAGAGGGGATCCGTGGGGAACACTGCAGAACAGATGGGAACCGAATGGAGTACGGGGTACAGATTGGAAAAATTGGGGGATTATGTGGAAATGTACAGAACAGTGGGGAACCAAAGGGAGCAGGGGGAACGGAGTGGAAAAAATGGGTAACCGTGGGGAACACTGCAGAACAGAGGGGAACCAAGGGAGCAGGTGGAACGGATTGGAAAAAGTGGGGAACAGTGTGGAAAAATGCAGAAGAGTGAGGAAACAAAGGGAGCAGGGGGAAACAGATTGGAAAAAGTGGGGAACAGTGTGGAAAATGCAGAAGAGTGGAGAAACAACAGGAGCAGGGTGAACGGATTGGAAAAAGTGGGGAACAGTGTGGAACACTGCAGAACAGATGGGAATGAAAGGAAGCAGGGGGCACGGATTGGAAAAAGTGGGGAACCGTTAGGAACACTGCAGAACAGAGAGGAAGCAAAGGAGCACGGGGAAGAGAGTGGAAAAATTGGGAAACCATGGAGGACAGTGCAGGATGGAGGGGAACCAAAGGTAGCAGGGGGAACAGATTGGAAAAAGTGGGGAACAGTGTGGAAAAATGCAGAAGAGTGAGGAAACAAAGGGAGCAGGGGGTATACATTGGAAAAATTGCGGAACCGTGGGGAACACTGCAGAACAGAGGGGAACCAAGGGAGCAGGTGGAACGGATTGGAAAGAGTGGGGAATCGCGAAGGACAATGCAGGACAGAGGGGAAAGAAAGGGCACAGGGGGAACGGATAGGAAAAAGTGGGGAACTGTGGGGAACACTGCAGAACAGAGGGGAAACAATGTGAGCAGGGCGAACAGATTGGAAAAAGTGGGGAACGGTGTGGAAAAATGCAGAAGAGTGCAGAAACAACGGGAGCAGGGTGAACGGAATGGAAAAAGTGGGGAAGTGTTTGGAACACTGCAGAACAGAGGGGAAACAAAGGAAGCAGGGGGAACGGATTGGAAAAAGTGGGGAACCGTTAGGAACACAGCACAACAGAGGGGAACCAAATGAGCACGGGGAAGAGATTGGAAAAATTGGGAAACAATGGAGGACAGTGCAGGACGGAGGGGAACCAAAGGGAGTAGGGGGAACAGATTGGAAAAAGTGGGGGACTGTGGGGAACACTGTAGAACAGTGGGGAACCAAAGAGAGCACGGCGAACAGATTGGAAAAAGTGTGGAGCCGTGGGGAACACTGCAGGACAGATGGGAACCAAAGGGAGCAGTGAGAACAGATTGGAAAAAGTGGGGAATCCTGGGAAACACTGCAGAAAAGAGGGGAACCAAAGGGTGCAGAGGGAACAGATTGGAAAAAATGTGGAAAACCGTGGGTAAACTGCAGAACAGAGGGGAACCAAAGGGAGCGGGGGAAAAAGATTGGAAAAAGTGGGGAACAGTGTGGAAAATGCAGAAGAGTGAGGAAACAAAGGGAGCTGGGGGTATATATTGGAAAAAGTGGGGAACTGTGGGGAACACTGTAGAACGGAGGGGAACCAAAGAGAGCACGGTGAACAGATTGTAAAAAGTGTGGAGCCATGGCGAACACTGCAGGACAGAGGGGAACCAAAGGGAGCAGGGAGAACAGATTGGAAAAAGTGGGGAATCTTGGGGAACACTGCAGAAAAGAGGGGAACCAAAGGGATCAGAGGGAGCAGATTGGAAAAAATGTGGAGAAACGTGGGGAAACTGCAGAACAGAGGGGAACCAAACGCGCAGGGGGAACACATTTGAAAAAATTGGGGAACTGTCTGGAACACAGCAGAACAGAGGGGAAAAAAAGGGAGAAGGGGAACAGATTGGAAAAAATGTGAAGAACCGTGGGGAACACTGCAGAACAGAAGGGAACCAGAGGAGCAAGGGCAACTGATTAGAAAAAGAGGGGATCCGTGGGGAACACTGCAGAACAGATGGGAACCGAATGGAGTACGGGGTACAGATTGGAAAAATTGGGGGATTATGTGGAAATGTACAGAACAGTGGGGAACCAAAGGGAGCAGGGGGAACGGAGTGGAAAAAATGGGTAACCGTGGGGAACACTGCAGAACAGAGGGGAACCAAGGGAGCAGGTGGAACGGATTGGAAAAAGTGGGGAACAGTGTGGAAAAATGCAGAAGAGTGAGGAAACAAAGGGAGCAGGGGGAAACAGATTGGAAAAAGTGGGGAACAGTGTGGAAAATGCAGAAGAGTGGAGAAACAACAGGAGCAGGGTGAACGGATTGGAAAAAGTGGGGAACAGTGTGGAACACTGCAGAACAGATGGGAATCAAAGGAAGCAGGGGGCACGGATTGGAAAAAGTGGGGAACCGTTAGGAACACTGCAGAACAGAGAGGAAGCAAAGGAGCACGGGGAAGAGAGTGGAAAAATTGGGAAACCATGGAGGACAGTGCAGGATGGAGGGGAACCAAAGGTAGCAGGGGGAACAGATTGGAAAAAGTGGGGAACAGTGTGGAAAAATGCAGAAGAGTGAGGAAACAAAGGGAGCAGGGGGTATACATTGGAAAAATTGCGGAACCGTGGGGAACACTGCAGAACAGAGGGGAACCAAGGGAGCAGGTGGAACGGATTGGAAAGAGTGGGGAATCGCGAAGGACAATGCAGGACAGAGGGGAAAGAAAGGGCACAGGGGGAACGGATAGGAAAAAGTGGGGAACTGTGGGGAACACTGCAGAACAGAGGGGAAACAATGTGAGCAGGGCGAACAGATTGGAAAAAGTGGGGAACGGTGTGGAAAAATGCAGAAGAGTGCAGAAACAACGGGAGCAGGGTGAACGGAATGGAAAAAGTGGGGAAGTGTTTGGAACACTGCAGAACAGAGGGGAAACAAAGGAAGCAGGGGGAACGGATTGGAAAAAGTGGGGAACCGTTAGGAACACAGCACAACAGAGGGGAACCAAATGAGCACGGGGAAGAGATTGGAAAAATTGGGAAACAATGGAGGACAGTGCAGGACGGAGGGGAACCAAAGGGAGTAGGGGGAACAGATTGGAAAAAGTGGGGGACTGTGGGGAACACTGCAGAACAGTGGGGAACCAAAGAGAGCACGGCGAACAGATTGGAAAAAGTGTGGAGCCGTGGGGAACACTGCAGGACAGATGGGAACCAAAGGGAGCAGTGAGAACAGATTGGAAAAAGTGGGGAATCCTGGGAAACACTGCAGAAAAGAGGGGAACCAAAGGGTGCAGGGGGAACAGATTGGAAAAAATGTGGAAAACCGTGGGTAAACTGCAGAACAGAGGGGAACCAAAGGGAGCGGGGGAAAAAGATTGGAAAAAGTGGGGAACAGTGTGGAAAATGCAGAAGAGTGAGGAAACAAAGGGAGCTGGGGGTATATATTGGAAAAAGTGGGGAACTGTGGGGAACACTGTAGAACGGAGGGGAACCAAAGAGAGCACGGTGAACAGATTGTAAAAAGTGTGGAGCCATGGCGAACACTGCAGGACAGAGGGGAACCAAAGGGAGCAGGGAGAACAGATTGGAAAAAGTGGGGAATCTTGGGGAACACTGCAGAAAAGAGGGGAACCAAAGGGATCAGAGGGAGCAGATTGGAAAAAATGTGGAGAAACGTGGGGAAACTGCAGAACAGAGGGGAACCAAAGGCGCAGGGTTAACAAATTGGAAAAAATTGGGGAACTGTCTGGAACACAACAGAAAAGAGGGGAAAAAAAGGGAGCATGGGAACAGATTGGAAAAAAAATGGAGAACCATGGGGAACACTGCAGAACAGAGAGGACCCAAAGTGAGCAGAGGGAAGAACTCGGAAAAGTGGGGAACACTGCAGAATAGAGGGGAACCAAGAGAGCAGGGGGAACGGATTGGAAAAAGTGGGGAACTGTGTGGAAAATGCAGAAGAGTGAGGAAACAAAGGGAGCAGGGGGACAGATTGGAAAAAGTGGGGAACGGTGTGGAAAATGCAGAAGAGTGAGGAAAAAAAAGAGAGCAGCGGGAACAGATTGGAAAAAGTGGGCAACGGTGTGGAAACTGCAGAAGTGAGTGGAACCAAAGGAGCAGGGGGAACAAATTGGAAAAAAGTGGGGAACCGTGGAGAACGCTGCAGAACAGAGGGGAAAAAAAGGGAGAAGGGGAACAGATTGGAAAAAATGTGAAGAACCGTGGGGAACAATGCAGGACAGAGGGGAACCAAAGGGTGCAGGGGGAACGGTTTGGAAAAAGTGGGTAACCGTGGGGAACACTGCAGAACACTGCGGAACCAAAGGGAGCAGGGGGAATGGATTGGAAAAAGTGGGTAACCGTGGGGAACACTGCAAGACAGAGGGGAACCAAAGGGAGCAGGGGGAACGGTTTGGAAAAAGTGGGGAACCGTGGGGAACACTGCAGAATAAAGGAGAACCAAACGGAGCAGGGGGAACAGATTGGAAAAAGTGGGGAATCGTGGGGAGTTCTGCAGAACAGTGGGGAACCAAAAGGAGCAGGGGGAATGGATTGGAAAAAGTGGGGAACCGTGGAGAACATTGCAGGACAGAGGGGAAACAAAGGGAGCAGGGCAAACTGATTGGAAAAAGTGGGGAAACGTGGGGAACACTGCAGGACAGAGGGGAAACAAAGGGAGCAGGGTGAACAGATTCGAAAAAGTGTGCAACCTTGGGCAACACTGCAGAATAGAGGGGAACTAAACTGAGCATGGGGAACAGATTGAAAAAAGTGCAGAACCGTGGCGAACACTGCAAAACAGTGGGGAACCAAAGGGATCAGCGGGAACGGATTGGAAAAATTGGGGAACCGCGGGAAACACTGCAGAACAGAGGGGAACGAAATGGAGCACGGCGAGCATATCGGAAAGAAGTTGAGAAGTGGGGAACACTGCAGGACAGAGGGGAACCAAAGGGAGCAGGGGGAACGGATTGGATAAAGTGGGGAACTATGAAGAACACTGCAGAAAGAGAGGAACCAAAGCGATCACGGCGAACAAATTCGAAAATAGTGGAAAAGTGGGGATACTGCAGAACAGTGGGGAACCAAAGGGAGCGGGGGGAACAGATTGGAAAAAGTGGGGAACAGTGTGGAAAAATGCAGAAGAGTGAGGAAACAAAGGGAGCAGTGGGTATACATTGGAAAAATTGCGGAACCGTGGGGAACACTGCAGAACAGAGGGGAACCAAGGGAGCAGGTGGAACGGATTGGAAAAAGTGGGGATTCGCGAAGGACAATGCAGGACAGAGGGGAAAGAAAGGGCACAGGGGGAACGGATTGGAAAAAGTGGGGAACTGTGGAGAACAATGCAGAACAGAGGGGAACCAATGGGAGCAGGGTGAACAGATTGGAAAAAGTGGGGAACGGTGTGGAAAAATGCAGAAGAGTGGAGAAACAACGGGAGCAGGGTGAACGGATTGGAAAAAGTGGGGAAGTGTTTGGAACACGGCAGAACAGAGGGGAACCAAACGCGCAGGGGGAACACATTTGAAAAAATTGGGGAACTGTCTGGAACACAGCAGAACAGAGGGGAAAAAAAGGGAGAAGGGGAACAGATTGGAAAAAATGTGAAGAACCGTGGGGAACACTGCAGAACAGAAGGGAACCAGAGGAGCAAGGGCAACTGATTAGAAAAAGAGGGGATCCGTGGGGAACACTGCAGAACAGATGGGAACCGAATGGAGTACGGGGTACAGATTGGAAAAATTGGGGGATTATGTGGAAATGTACAGAACAGTGGGGAACCAAAGGGAGCAGGGGGAACGGAGTGGAAAAAATGGGTAACCGTGGGGAACACTGCAGAACAGAGGGGAACCAAGGGAGCAGGTGGAACGGATTGGAAAAAGTGGGGAACAGTGTGGAAAAATGCAGAAGAGTGAGGAAACAAAGGGAGCAGGGGGAAACAGATTGGAAAAAGTGGGGAACAGTGTGGAAAATGCAGAAGAGTGGAGAAACAACAGGAGCAGGGTGAACGGATTGGAAAAAGTGGGGAACAGTGTGGAACACTGCAGAACAGATGGGAATCAAAGGAAGCAGGGGGCACGGATTGGAAAAAGTGGGGAACCGTTAGGAACACTGCAGAACAGAGAGGAAGCAAAGGAGCACGGGGAAGAGAGTGGAAAAATTGGGAAACCATGGAGGACAGTGCAGGATGGAGGGGAACCAAAGGTAGCAGGGGGAACAGATTGGAAAAAGTGGGGAACAGTGTGGAAAAATGCAGAAGAGTGAGGAAACAAAGGGAGCAGGGGGTATACATTGGAAAAATTGCGGAACCGTGGGGAACACTGCAGAACAGAGGGGAACCAAGGGAGCAGGTGGAACGGATTGGAAAGAGTGGGGAATCGCGAAGGACAATGCAGGACAGAGGGGAAAGAAAGGGCACAGGGGGAACGGATAGGAAAAAGTGGGGAACTGTGGGGAACACTGCAGAACAGAGGGGAAACAATGTGAGCAGGGCGAACAGATTGGAAAAAGTGGGGAACGGTGTGGAAAAATGCAGAAGAGTGCAGAAACAACGGGAGCAGGGTGAACGGAATGGAAAAAGTGGGGAAGTGTTTGGAACACTGCAGAACAGAGGGGAAACAAAGGAAGCAGGGGGAACGGATTGGAAAAAGTGGGGAACCGTTAGGAACACAGCACAACAGAGGGGAACCAAATGAGCACGGGGAAGAGATTGGAAAAATTGGGAAACAATGGAGGACAGTGCAGGACGGAGGGGAACCAAAGGGAGTAGGGGGAACAGATTGGAAAAAGTGGGGGACTGTGGGGAACACTGTAGAACAGTGGGGAACCAAAGAGAGCACGGCGAACAGATTGGAAAAAGTGTGGAGCCGTGGGGAACACTGCAGGACAGATGGGAACCAAAGGGAGCAGTGAGAACAGATTGGAAAAAGTGGGGAATCCTGGGAAACACTGCAGAAAAGAGGGGAACCAAAGGGTGCAGGGGGAACAGATTGGAAAAAATGTGGAAAACCGTGGGTAAACTGCAGAACAGAGGGGAACCAAAGGGAGCGGGGGAAAAAGATTGGAAAAAGTGGGGAACAGTGTGGAAAATGCAGAAGAGTGAGGAAACAAAGGGAGCTGGGGGTATATATTGGAAAAAGTGGGGAACTGTGGGGAACACTGTAGAACGGAGGGGAACCAAAGAGAGCACGGTGAACAGATTGTAAAAAGTGTGGAGCCATGGCGAACACTGCAGGACAGAGGGGAACCAAAGGGAGCAGGGAGAACAGATTGGAAAAAGTGGGGAATCTTGGGGAACACTGCAGAAAAGAGGGGAACCAAAGGGATCAGAGGGAGCAGATTGGAAAAAATGTGGAGAAACGTGGGGAAACTGCAGAACAGAGGGGAACCAAACGCGCAGGGGGAACACATTTGAAAAAATTGGGGAACTGTCTGGAACACAGCAGAACAGAGGGGAAAAAAAGGGAGAAGGGGAACAGATTGGAAAAAATGTGAAGAACCGTGGGGAACACTGCAGAACAGAAGGGAACCAGAGGAGCAAGGGCAACTGATTAGAAAAAGAGGGGATCCGTGGGGAACACTGCAGAACAGATGGGAACCGAATGGAGTACGGGGTACAGATTGGAAAAATTGGGGGATTATGTGGAAATGTACAGAACAGTGGGGAACCAAAGGGAGCAGGGGGAACGGAGTGGAAAAAATGGGTAACCGTGGGGAACACTGCAGAACAGAGGGGAACCAAGGGAGCAGGTGGAACGGATTGGAAAAAGTGGGGAACAGTGTGGAAAAATGCAGAAGAGTGAGGAAACAAAGGGAGCAGGGGGAAACAGATTGGAAAAAGTGGGGAACAGTGTGGAAAATGCAGAAGAGTGGAGAAACAACAGGAGCAGGGTGAACGGATTGGAAAAAGTGGGGAACAGTGTGGAACACTGCAGAACAGATGGGAATCAAAGGAAGCAGGGGGCACGGATTGGAAAAAGTGGGGAACCGTTAGGAACACTGCAGAACAGAGAGGAAGCAAAGGAGCACGGGGAAGAGAGTGGAAAAATTGGGAAACCATGGAGGACAGTGCAGGATGGAGGGGAACCAAAGGTAGCAGGGGGAACAGATTGGAAAAAGTGGGGAACAGTGTGGAAAAATGCAGAAGAGTGAGGAAACAAAGGGAGCAGGGGGTATACATTGGAAAAATTGCGGAACCGTGGGGAACACTGCAGAACAGAGGGGAACCAAGGGAGCAGGTGGAACGGATTGGAAAGAGTGGGGAATCGCGAAGGACAATGCAGGACAGAGGGGAAAGAAAGGGCACAGGGGGAACGGATAGGAAAAAGTGGGGAACTGTGGGGAACACTGCAGAACAGAGGGGAAACAATGTGAGCAGGGCGAACAGATTGGAAAAAGTGGGGAACGGTGTGGAAAAATGCAGAAGAGTGCAGAAACAACGGGAGCAGGGTGAACGGAATGGAAAAAGTGGGGAAGTGTTTGGAACACTGCAGAACAGAGGGGAAACAAAGGAAGCAGGGGGAACGGATTGGAAAAAGTGGGGAACCGTTAGGAACACAGCACAACAGAGGGGAACCAAATGAGCACGGGGAAGAGATTGGAAAAATTGGGAAACAATGGAGGACAGTGCAGGACGGAGGGGAACCAAAGGGAGTAGGGGGAACAGATTGGAAAAAGTGGGGGACTGTGGGGAACACTGTAGAACAGTGGGGAACCAAAGAGAGCACGGCGAACAGATTGGAAAAAGTGTGGAGCCGTGGGGAACACTGCAGGACAGATGGGAACCAAAGGGAGCAGGGAGAACAGATTGGAAAAAGTGGGGAATCCTGGGAAACACTGCAGAAAAGAGGGGAACCAAAGGGTGCAGGGGGAACAGATTGGAAAAAATGTGGAAAACCGTGGGTAAACTGCAGAACAGAGGGGAACCAAAGGGAGCGGGGGAAAAAGATTGGAAAAAGTGGGGAACAGTGTGGAAAATGCAGAAGAGTGAGGAAACAAAGGGAGCTGGGGGTATATATTGGAAAAAGTGGGGAACTGTGGGGAACACTGTAGAACGGAGGGGAACCAAAGAGAGCACGGTGAACAGATTGTAAAAAGTGTGGAGCCATGGCGAACACTGCAGGACAGAGGGGAACCAAAGGGAGCAGGGAGAACAGATTGGAAAAAGTGGGGAATCTTGGGGAACACTGCAGAAAAGAGGGGAACCAAAGGGATCAGAGGGAGCAGATTGGAAAAAATGTGGAGAAACGTGGGGAAACTGCAGAACAGAGGGGAACCAAAGGCGCAGGGTTAACAAATTGGAAAAAATTGGGGAACTGTCTGGAACACAACAGAAAAGAGGGGAAAAAAAGGGAGCATGGGAACAGATTGGAAAAAAAATGGAGAACCATGGGGAACACTGCAGAACAGAGAGGACCCAAAGTGAGCAGAGGGAAGAACTCGGAAAAGTGGGGAACACTGCAGAATAGAGGGGAACCAAGAGAGCAGGGGGAACGGATTGGAAAAAGTGGGGAACTGTGTGGAAAATGCAGAAGAGTGAGGAAACAAAGGGAGCAGGGGGACAGATTGGAAAAAGTGGGGAACGGTGTGGAAAATGCAGAAGAGTGAGGAAAAAAAAGAGAGCAGCGGGAACAGATTGGAAAAAGTGGGCAACGGTGTGGAAACTGCAGAAGTGAGTGGAACCAAAGGAGCAGGGGGAACAAATTGGAAAAAAGTGGGGAACCGTGGAGAACGCTGCAGAACAGAGGGGAAAAAAAGGGAGAAGGGGAACAGATTGGAAAAAATGTGAAGAACCGTGGGGAACAATGCAGGACAGAGGGGAACCAAAGGGTGCAGGGGGAACGGTTTGGAAAAAGTGGGTAACCGTGGGGAACACTGCAGAACACTGCGGAACCAAAGGGAGCAGGGGGAATGGATTGGAAAAAGTGGGTAACCGTGGGGAACACTGCAAGACAGAGGGGAACCAAAGGGAGCAGGGGGAACGGTTTGGAAAAAGTGGGGAACCGTGGGGAACACTGCAGAATAAAGGAGAACCAAACGGAGCAGGGGGAACAGATTGGAAAAAGTGGGGAATCGTGGGGAGTTCTGCAGAACAGTGGGGAACCAAAAGGAGCAGGGGGAATGGATTGGAAAAAGTGGGGAACCGTGGAGAACATTGCAGGACAGAGGGGAAACAAAGGGAGCAGGGCAAACTGATTGGAAAAAGTGGGGAAACGTGGGGAACACTGCAGGACAGAGGGGAAACAAAGGGAGCAGGGTGAACAGATTCGAAAAAGTGTGCAACCTTGGGGAACACTGCAGAATAGAGGGGAACTAAACTGAGCATGGGGAACAGATTGAAAAAAGTGCAGAACCGTGGCGAACACTGCAAAACAGTGGGGAACCAAAGGGATCAGCGGGAACGGATTGGAAAAAGTGGGGAACCGCGGGAAACACTGCAGAACAGAGGGGAACGAAATGGAGCACGGCGAGCATATCGGAAAGAAGTTGAGAAGTGGGGAACACTGCAGGACAGAGGGGAACCAAAGGGAGCAGGGGGAACGGATTGGATAAAGTGGGGAACTATGAAGAACACTGCAGAAAGAGAGGAACCAAAGCGATCACGGCGAACAAATTCGAAAATAGTGGAAAAGTGGGGATACTGCAGAACAGTGGGGAACCAAAGGGAGCGGGGGGAACAGATTGGAAAAAGTGGGGAACAGTGTGGAAAAATGCAGAAGAGTGAGGAAACAAAGGGAGCAGTGGGTATACATTGGAAAAATTGCGGAACCGTGGGGAACACTGCAGAACAGAGGGGAACCAAGGGAGCAGGTGGAACGGATTGGAAAAAGTGGGGATTCGCGAAGGACAATGCAGGACAGAGGGGAAAGAAAGGGCACAGGGGGAACGGATTGGAAAAAGTGGGGAACTGTGGAGAACAATGCAGAACAGAGGGGAACCAATGGGAGCAGGATGAACAGATTGGAAAAAGTGGGGAACGGTGTGGAAAAATGCAGAAGAGTGGAGAAACAACGGAAGCAAGGTGAACGGATTGTAAAAAGTGGGGAAGTGTTTGGAACACGGCAGAACAGAGGGGAACCAAAGGCGCAGGGGAAACAGTTTTGAAAAAATTGGGGAACTGTCTGGAACACAGCAGAACAGAGGGGAAAAAAAGGGAGCATGGGAACAGATTGGAAAAAATGTGGAGAACCATGGGGAACACTGCAGAACAGAGAGGACTCAAAGGGAGCAGGGGGAAGAACTCGGAAAAGTGGGGAACCGTGGGGAACACTGCAGAATAGAGGGGAACCGAGAGAGCAGGGAGAACGGATTGGAAAAAGTGGGGAACTGTGAAGAACACTGCATACAGAGAGGAACCAAAGCGAGCACGGCGAACAAATTGGAAAATAGTGTAGAAGTGGGGAACACTGCAGAACAGTTGAGAACCAAAGGGAGCGGGGGAAACAGATTGGAAAAAGTGGGCAACAGTGTGGAAAATGCAGAAGAGTGAGGAAACAAAGGGAGCGGGGGAACAGATTGGAAAAAATGTGGAGAACCATGGGGAACACTGCAGAACAGAGAGGACTCAAAGGGAGCAGAGGGAAGAACTCGGAAAAGTGGGGAACCGTGGGTAACACTGCAGAATAGAGGGGAACCGAGAGAGCAGGGGGACGGATTGGAAAAAGTGGGGAACTGTGAAGAACACTGCAGACAGAGAGGAACCAAAGCGAGCACGGCGAACAAATTGGAAAATAGTGGAGAAGTGGGAAACACTGCAGAACAGTGGAGAACCAAAGGGAGCGGGGGAAACAGATTGGAAAAAGTGGGGAACAGTGTGGAAAATGCAGAAGAGTGAGGAAACAAAGGGAGCAGGGGGAACAGATTGGAAAAAGTGGGGAACGGTGTGGAAAATGCAGAAGAGTGAGGAAAAAAAAGGGAGCAGGGGGAACAGATTGGAAAAAGTGGGGAACGGTGTGGAAACTGCAGAAGTGAGGGGAACCAAAGGAGCAGGGGGAACAGATTGGAAAAAAGTGGGGAACCGTGGAGAACACTGCAGAACAGAGGGGAAAAAAAGGGAGAAGGGGAACAGATTGGAAAAAATGTGAAGAACCGTGGGGAACACTGCAGAACAGAAGGGAACCAGAGGAGCAAGGGCAACTGATTAGAAAAAGAGGGGATCCGTGGGGAACACTGCAGAACAGATGGGAACCGAATGGAGTACGGGGTACAGATTGGAAAAATTGGGGGATTATGTGGAAATGTACAGAACAGTGGGGAACCAAAGGGAGCAGGGGGAACGGAGTGGAAAAAATGGGTAACCGTGGGGAACACTACAGAACAGAGGGGAACCAAGGGAGCAGGTGGAACGGATTGGAAAAAGTGTGGAACTGTGTGGAAAAATGCAGAACAGTGGGGAACCAAAGGGAGCAGGAGGAACAGATTGGAAAATGTGGGGAACTGTATAGAAAACTGCAGAATAGAGGGGAACCAACGGGAGTAGGGGGAACAGATTGGAAAAAGTGGAAACTGTGGGGAAAACTGCAGAACAGAGGGGAGCCCAAGGAGAAGGAGGAACAGATTGGAAAAAGTGGGGAACGGTGTGGAAAATGCAGAAGAGTGGAGAAACAACAGGAGCAGGGTGAACGGATTGGAAAAAGTGGGGAACAGTGTGGAACACTGCAGAACAGATGGGAATCAAAGGAAGCAGGGGGCACGGATTGGAAAAAGTGGGGAACCGTTCGGAACACTGCACAACAGAAGGGAACCAAAGGAGCACGGGGAAGAGATTGGAAAAATTGGGAAACCATGGAGGACAGTGCAGGACGGAGGGGAACCAAAGGGAGCAGGGGGAACAGATTGGAAAAAGTGGGGAACTGTGGGGAACACTCTAAAACAGAGAGGAACCAAAGAGAGCACGGCGAACAGATTGGAAAAAGTGTGGAACCGTGGGGAACACTTCAGGACAGAGGGGAACCAAAGGGAATAGGAGGTACAGGTTGGAAAAAGTGGGGAACCGTTGGCGAAAACTGCAGAACAGTGGGGAACCAAAGGGAGCAGGGGGAACAGATCGCAAAAAGTGGGGAACAGTGGGGAATATTGCAGAAAAGAGGGGAAGCAAATGGAGCATGGGAACAGATTGGAAAAATCGGGGAACCGTGTGGAAATTGCAGAACAGTGGGAAACCAAAGGGAGCAGGGAGAACGGATTGGAAAATGTGGGGAACTGTATAGAAAACTGCAGAATAGAGGGGAACCAACGGGAGCAGGGGGAACAGATTGGAAAAAGTGGAAACTGTGGGGAAAACTGCAGAACAGAGGGGAGCCCAAGAAGAAGGGGGAACAGAATGGAAAAAGTGTGGAACGGTGTGGAAAATGCAGAAGAGTGGAGAAACAACGGGAGCAGGGTGAACGGATTGGAAAAAGTGGGGAACAGTGTGGAACACTGCAGAACAGAGGGGAATCAAAGGAAGCAGGGGGAAGAGATTGGAAAAATTGGGAAACCATGGAGGACAGTGCAGGACGGAGGGGAACCAAAGGGAGCAGGGGGAACAGATTGGAAAAAGTGGGAAACTGTGGGGAACACTGTAAAAAAGAGAGGAACCAAACAGAGCACGGCGAACAGATTGGAAAAAGTGTGGAACCGTGGGGAACACTGCAGGACAGAGGGGAACCAAAGGGAACAGGAGGTACAGGTTGGAAAAAGTGGGGAACCGTTGGCGAACACTGCAGAACAGTGGGGAACCAAAGGGAGCAGGGGGAACGGTTTGGAAAAAGTGGGTAACCGTGGGGAACACTGCAGAACACTGCGGAACCAAAGGGAGCAGGGGGAATGGATTGGAAAAAGTGGGTAACCGTGGGGAACACTGCAGGACAGAGGGGAACCAAAGGGAGCAGGGGGAACGGTTTGGAAAAAGTGGGGAAACGTGGGGAACACTGCAGAATAAAGGAGAACCAAACGGAGCAGGGGGAACAGATTGGAAAAAGTGGGGAATCGTGGGGAGTTCTGCAGAACAGTGGGGAACCAAAAGGAGCAGGGGGAATGGATTGGAAAAAGTGGGGATCCGTGGAGAACATTGCAGGATAGAGGGCAAACAAAGGGAGCAGGGCGAACTGATTGTAAAAAGTGGGGAAACGTGGGGAACACTGCAGGACAGAGGGGAAACAAAGGGAGTAGGGTGAACAGATTCGAAAAAGTGTGCAACCTTGGGGAACACTGTAGAATAGAGGGGAACTAAACGGAGCATGGGGAACAGATTGGAAAAAGTGCAGAACCATGGCGAACACTGCAAAACAGTGGGGAACCAAAGGGATCAGCGGGAATGGATTGGAAAAAGTGGGGAACCGTGGGAAACACTGCAGAACAGAGGGGAACGAAATGGAGCACGGCGAGCATATCGGAAAGAAGTTGAGAAGTGGGGAACACTGCAGGACAGAGGGGAACCAAAGGGAGCAGGGGGAACGGATTGGATAAAGTGGGGAACTGTGAAGAACACTGCAGAAAGAGAGGAACCAAAGCGATCACGGCGAACAAATTCGAAAATACTGGAAAAGTGGGGAATACTGCAGAACAGTGGGGAACCAAAGGGAGCGGGGGGGAACAGATTGGAAAAAGTGGGGAACAGTGTGGAAAAATGCAGAAGAGTGAGGAAACAAAGGGAGCAGGGGGAACAGATTGGAAAAAGTGGGGAACGGTGTGGAAAATGCAGAAGAGTGAGGAAAAAAAAGGGAGCAGGGGGAACAGATTGGAAAAAGTGGGGAACGGTGTGGAAACTGCAGAAGTGAGGGGAACCAAAGGAGCAGGGGGAACAGATTGGAAAAAAGTGGGGAACCGTGGAGAACACTGCAGAACAGAGGGGAAAAAAAGGGAGAAGGGGAACAGATTGGAAAAAATGTGAAGAACCGTGGGGAACACTGCAGAACAGAAGGGAACCAGAGGAGCAAGGGCAACTGATGAGAAAAAGAGGGGATCCGTGGGGAACACTGCAGAACAGATGGGAACCGAATGGAGTACGGGGTACAGATTGGAAAAATTGGGGGATTATGTGGAAATGTACAGAACAGTGGGGAACCAAAGGGAGCAGGGGGAACGGAGTGGAAAAAATGGGTAACCGTGGGGAACACTGCAGAACAGAGGGGAACCAAGGGAGCAGGTGGAACGGATTGGAAAAAGTGGGGAACAGTGTGGAAAAATGCAGAAGAGTGAGGAAACAAAGGGAGCAGGGGGAAACAGATTGGAAAAAGTGGGGAACAGTGTGGAAAATGCAGAAGAGTGGAGAAACAACAGGAGCAGGGTGAACGGATTGGAAAAAGTGGGGAACAGTGTGGAACACTGCAGAACAGATGGGAATCAAAGGAAGCAGGGGGCACGGATTGGAAAAAGTGGGGAACCGTTAGGAACACTGCAGAACAGAGAGGAAGCAAAGGAGCACGGGGAAGAGAGTGGAAAAATTGGGAAACCATGGAGGACAGTGCAGGATGGAGGGGAACCAAAGGTAGCAGGGGGAACAGATTGGAAAAAGTGGGGAACAGTGTGGAAAAATGCAGAAGAGTGAGGAAACAAAGGGAGCAGGGGGTATACATTGGAAAAATTGCGGAACCGTGGGGAACACTGCAGAACAGAGGGGAACCAAGGGAGCAGGTGGAACGGATTGGAAAGAGTGGGGAATCGCGAAGGACAATGCAGGACAGAGGGGAAAGAAAGGGCACAGGGGGAACGGATAGGAAAAAGTGGGGAACTGTGGGGAACACTGCAGAACAGAGGGGAAACAATGTGAGCAGGGCGAACAGATTGGAAAAAGTGGGGAACGGTGTGGAAAAATGCAGAAGAGTGGAGAAACAACGGGAGCAGGGTGAACGGAATGGAAAAAGTGGGGAAGTGTTTGGAACACTGCAGAACAGAGGGGAAACAAAGGAAGCAGGGGGAACGGATTGGAAAAAGTGGGGAACCGTTAGGAACACAGCACAACAGAGGGGAACCAAATGAGCACGGGGAAGAGATTGGAAAAATTGGGAAACAATGGAGGACAGTGCAGGACGGAGGGGAACCAAAGGAAGTAGGGGGAACAGATTGGAAAAAGTGGGGGACTGTGGGGAACACTGTAGAACAGTGGGGAACCAAAGAGAGCACGGCGAACAGATTGGAAAAAGTGTGGAGCCGTGGGGAACACTGCAGGACAGATGGGAACCAAAGGGAGCAGGGAGAACAGATTGGAAAAAGTGGGGAATCCTGGGAAACACTGCAGAAAAGAGGGGAACCAAAGGGTGCAGGGGGAACAGATTGGAAAAAATGTGGAAAACCGTGGGTAAACTGCAGAACAGAGGGGAACCAAAGGGAGCGGGGGAAAAAGATTGGAAAAAGTGGGGAACAGTGTGGAAAATGCAGAAGAGTGAGGAAACAAAGGGAGCTGGGGGTATATATTGGAAAAAGTGGGGAACTGTGGGGAACACTGTAGAACGGAGGGGAACCAAAGAGAGCACGGTGAACAGATTGTAAAAAGTGTGGAGCCATGGCGAACACTGCAGGACAGAGGGGAACCAAAGGGAGCAGGGAGAACAGATTGGAAAAAGTGGGGAATCTTGGGGAACACTGCAGAAAAGAGGGGAACCAAAGGGATCAGAGGGAGCAGATTGGAAAAAATGTGGAGAAACGTGGGGAAACTGCAGAACAGAGGGGAACCAAAGGCGCAGGGTTAACAAATTGGAAAAAATTGGGGAACTGTCTGGAACACAACAGAAAAGAGGGGAAAAAAAGGGAGCATGGGAACAGATTGGAAAAAAAATGGAGAACCATGGGGAACACTGCAGAACAGAGAGGACCCAAAGTGAGCAGAGGGAAGAACTCGGAAAAGTGGGGAACACTGCAGAATAGAGGGGAACCAAGAGAGCAGGGGGAACGGATTGGAAAAAGTGGGGAACTGTGTGGAAAATGCAGAAGAGTGAGGAAACAAGGGGAGCAGGGGGAACAGATTGGAAAAAGTGGGGAACGGTGTGGAAAATGCAGAAGAGTGAGGAAAAAAAAGAGAGCAGCGGGAACAGATTGGAAAAAGTGGGAAACGGTGTGGGAACTGCAGAAGTGAGTGGAACCAAAGGAGCAGGGGGAACAGATTGGAAAAAAGTGGGGAACCGTGGAGAACGCTGCAGAACAGAGGGGAAAAAAAGGGAGAAGGGGAACAGATTGGAAAAAATGTGAAGAACCGTGGGGAACAATGCAGGACAGAGGGGAACCAAAGGGTGCAGGGGGAACGGTTTGGAAAAAGTGGGGAACCGTGGAGAACATTGCAGGACAGAGGGGAAACAAAGGGAGCAGGGCAAACTGATTGGAAAAAGTGGGGAAACGTGGGGAACACTGCAGGACAGAGGGGAAACAAAGGGAGCAGGGTGAACAGATTCGAAAAAGTGTGCAACCTTGGGGAACACTGCAGAATAGAGGGGAACTAAACTGAGCATGGGGAACAGATTGAAAAAAGTGCAGAACCGTGGCGAACACTGCAAAACAGTGGGGAACCAAAGGGATCAGCGGGAACGGATTGGAAAAAGTGGGGAACCGTGGGAAACACTGCAGAACAGAGGGGAACGAAATGGAGCACGGCGAGCATATCGGAAAGAAGTTGAGAAGTGGGGAACACTGCAGGACAGAGGGGAACCAAAGGGAGCAGGGGGAACGGATTGGATAAAGTGGGGAACTATGAAGAAAACTGCAGAAAGAGAGGAACCAAAGCGATCACGGCAAACAAATTCGAAAATAGTGGAAAAGTGGGGATACTGCAGAACAGTGGGGAACCAAAGGGAGCGGGGGGAACAGATTGGAAAAAGTGGGGAACAGTGTGGAAAAATGCAGAAGAGTGAGGAAACAAAGGGAGCAGTGGGTATACATTGGAAAAATTGCGGAACCGTGGGGAACACTGCAGAACAGAGGGGAACCAAGGGAGCAGGTGGAACGGATTGGAAAAAGTGGGGATTCGCGAAGGACAATGCAGGACAGAGGGGAAAGAAAGGGCACAGGGGGAACGGATTGGAAAAAGTGGGGAACTGTGGAGAACAATGCAGAACAGAGGGGAACCAATGGGAGCAGGATGAACAGATTGGAAAAAGTGGGGAACGGTGTGGAAAAATGCAGAAGAGTGGAGAAACAACGGAAGCAAGGTGAACGGATTGTAAAAAGTGGGGAAGTGTTTGGAACACGGCAGAACAGAGGGGAACCAAAGGCGCAGGGGAAACAGTTTTGAAAAAATTGGGGAACTGTCTGGAACACAGCAGAACAGAGGGGAAAAAAAGGGAGCATGGGAACAGATTGGAAAAAATGTGGAGAACCATGGGGAACACTGCAGAACAGAGAGGACACAAAGGGAGCAGGGGGAAGAACTCGGAAAAGTGGGGAACCGTGGGGAACACTGCAGAATAGAGGGGAACCGAGAGAGCAGGGAGAACGGATTGGAAAAAGTGGGGAACTGTGAAGAACACTGCATACAGAGAGGAACCAAAGCGAGCACGGCGAACAAATTGGAAAATAGTGTAGAAGTGGGGAACACTGCAGAACAGTTGAGAACCAAAGGGAGCGGGGGAAACAGATTGGAAAAAGTGGGCAACAGTGTGGAAAATGCAGAAGAGTGAGGAAACAAAGGGAGCGGGGGAACAGATTGGAAAAAATGTGGAGAACCATGGGGAACACTGCAGAACAGAGAGGACTCAAAGGGAGCAGAGGGAAGAACTCGGAAAAGTGGGGAACCGTGGGTAACACTGCAGAATAGAGGGGAACCGAGAGAGCAGGGGGACGGATTGGAAAAAGTGGGGAACTGTGAAGAACACTGCAGACAGAGAGGAACCAAAGCGAGCACGGCGAACAAATTGGAAAATAGTGGAGAAGTGGGAAACACTGCAGAACAGTGGAGAACCAAAGGGAGCGGGGGAAACAGATTGGAAAAAGTGGGGAACAGTGTGGAAAATGCAGAAGAGTGAGGAAACAAAGGGAGCAGGGGGAACAGATTGGAAAAAGTGGGGAACGGTGTGGAAAATGCAGAAGAGTGAGGAAAAAAAAGGGAGCAGGGGGAACAGATTGGAAAAAGTGGGGAACGGTGTGGAAACTGCAGAAGTGAGGGGAACCAAAGGAGCAGGGGGAACAGATTGGAAAAAAGTGGGGAACCGTGGAGAACACTGCAGAACAGAGGGGAAAAAAAGGGAGAAGGGGAACAGATTGGAAAAAATGTGAAGAACCGTGGGGAACACTGCAGAACAGAAGGGAACCAGAGGAGCAAGGGCAACTGATTAGAAAAAGAGGGGATCCGTGGGGAACACTGCAGAACAGATGGGAACCGAATGGAGTACGGGGTACAGATTGGAAAAATTGGGGGATTATGTGGAAATGTACAGAACAGTGGGGAACCAAAGGGAGCAGGGGGAACGGAGTGGAAAAAATGGGTAACCGTGGGGAACACTACAGAACAGAGGGGAACCAAGGGAGCAGGTGGAACGGATTGGAAAAAGTGTGGAACTGTGTGGAAAAATGCAGAACAGTGGGGAACCAAAGGGAGCAGGAGGAACAGATTGGAAAATGTGGGGAACTGTATAGAAAACTGCAGAATAGAGGGGAACCAACGGGAGTAGGGGGAACAGATTGGAAAAAGTGGAAACTGTGGGGAAAACTGCAGAACAGAGGGGAGCCCAAGGAGAAGGAGGAACAGATTGGAAAAAGTGGGGAACGGTGTGGAAAATGCAGAAGAGTGGAGAAACAACAGGAGCAGGGTGAACGGATTGGAAAAAGTGGGGAACAGTGTGGAACACTGCAGAACAGATGGGAATCAAAGGAAGCAGGGGGCACGGATTGGAAAAAGTGGGGAACCGTTCGGAACACTGCACAACAGAAGGGAACCAAAGGAGCACGGGGAAGAGATTGGAAAAATTGGGAAACCATGGAGGACAGTGCAGGACGGAGGGGAACCAAAGGGAGCAGGGGGAACAGATTGGAAAAAGTGGGGAACTGTGGGGAACACTCTAAAACAGAGAGGAACCAAAGAGAGCACGGCGAACAGATTGGAAAAAGTGTGGAACCGTGGGGAACACTTCAGGACAGAGGGGAACCAAAGGGAATAGGAGGTACAGGTTGGAAAAAGTGGGGAACCGTTGGCGAAAACTGCAGAACAGTGGGGAACCAAAGGGAGCAGGGGGAACAGATCGCAAAAAGTGGGGAACAGTGGGGAATATTGCAGAAAAGAGGGGAAGCAAATGGAGCATGGGAACAGATTGGAAAAATCGGGGAACCGTGTGGAAATTGCAGAACAGTGGGAAACCAAAGGGAGCAGGGAGAACGGATTGGAAAATGTGGGGAACTGTATAGAAAACTGCAGAATAGAGGGGAACCAACGGGAGCAGGGGGAACAGATTGGAAAAAGTGGAAACTGTGGGGAAAACTGCAGAACAGAGGGGAGCCCAAGAAGAAGGGGGAACAGAATGGAAAAAGTGTGGAACGGTGTGGAAAATGCAGAAGAGTGGAGAAACAACGGGAGCAGGGTGAACGGATTGGAAAAAGTGGGGAACAGTGTGGAACACTGCAGAACAGAGGGGAATCAAAGGAAGCAGGGGGAAGAGATTGGAAAAATTGGGAAACCATGGAGGACAGTGCAGGACGGAGGGGAACCAAAGGGAGCAGGGGGAACAGATTGGAAAAAGTGGGAAACTGTGGGGAACACTGTAAAAAAGAGAGGAACCAAACAGAGCACGGTGAACAGATTGGAAAAAGTGTGGAACCGTGGGGAACACTGCAGGACAGAGGGGAACCAAAGGGAACAGGAGGTACAGGTTGGAAAAAGTGGGGAACCGTTGGCGAACACTGCAGAACAGTGGGGAACCAAAGGGAGCAGGGGGAACGGTTTGGAAAAAGTGGGAAACCGTGGGGAACACTGCAGAACACTGCGGAACCAAAGGGAGCAGGGGGAATGGATTGGAAAAAGTGGGTAACCGTGGGGAACACTGCAGGACAGAGGGGAACCAAAGGGAGCAGGGGGAACGGTTTGGAAAAAGTGGGGAAACGTGGGGAACACTGCAGAATAAAGGAGAACCAAACGGAGCAGGGGGAACAGATTGGAAAAAGTGGGGAATCGTGGGGAGTTCTGCAGAACAGTGGGGAACCAAAAGGAGCAGGGGGAATGGATTGGAAAAAGTGGGGATCCGTGGAGAACATTGCAGGATAGAGGGCAAACAAAGGGAGCAGGGCGAACTGATTGTAAAAAGTGGGGAAACGTGGGGAACACTGCAGGACAGAGGGGAAACAAAGGGAGTAGGGTGAACAGATTCGAAAAAGTGTGCAACCTTGGGGAACACTGTAGAATAGAGGGGAACTAAACGGAGCATGGGGAACAGATTGGAAAAAGTGCAGAACCATGGCGAACACTGCAAAACAGTGGGGAACCAAAGGGATCAGCGGGAATGGATTGGAAAAAGTGGGGAACCGTGGGAAACACTGCAGAACAGAGGGGAACGAAATGGAGCACGGCGAGCATATCGGAAAGAAGTTGAGAAGTGGGGAACACTGCAGGACAGAGGGGAACCAAAGGGAGCAGGGGGAACGGATTGGATAAAGTGGGGAACTGTGAAGAACACTGCAGAAAGAGAGGAACCAAAGCGATCACGGCGAACAAATTCGAAAATACTGGAAAAGTGGGGAATACTGCAGAACAGTGGGGAACCAAAGGGAGCGGGGGGGAACAGATTGGAAAAAGTGGGGAACAGTGTGGAAAAATGCAGAAGAGTGAGGAAACAAAGGGAGCAGTGGGTATACATTGGAAAAAATGCGGAACCGTGGGGAACACTGCAGAACAGAGGGGAACCAAGGTAGCAGGTGGAAAGGATTTGAAATAGTGGGGATTCGCGAAGGACAATGCAGGACAGAGGGGAAAGAAAGGGCACAGGAGGAACGGATTGGAAAAAGTGGGGAACTGTGGGGAACACTGCAGAACAGGGGGAAACCAATGGGAGCAGGGTGAACAGATTGGAAAAAGTGGGGAACGGTGTGGAAAAATGCAGAAGAGTGGAGAAACAACGGGAGCAGGGTGAACGGATTGGAAAAAGTGGGGAAGTGTTTGGAACACGGCAGAACAGAGGGGAACCAAACGCGCAGGGGGAACACATTTGAAAAAATTGGGGAACTGTCTGGAACACAGCAGAACAGAGGGGAAAAAAAGGGAGAATGGGAACAGATTGGAAAAAATGTGGAGAACCATGGGGAACACTGCAGAACAGAGAGGACTCAAAGGGAGCAGAGGGAAGAACTCGGAAAAGTGGGGAACCGTGGGTAACACTGCAGAATAGAGGGGAACCGAGAGAGCAGGGGGAACGGATTGGAAAAAGTGGGGAACTGTGAAGAACACTGCAGACAGAGAGGAACCAAAGCGAGCACGGCGAACAAATTGAAAAATAGTGGAGAAGTGGGAAACACTGCAGAACAGTGGAGAACCAAAGGGAGCGGGGGAAACAGATTGGAAAAAGTGGGGAACAGTGTGGAAAATGCAGAAGAGTGAGGAAACAAAGGGAGCAGGGGGAACAGATTGGAAAAAGTGGGGAACGGTGTGGAAAATGCAGAAGAGTGAGGAAAAAAAAGGGAGCAGGGGGAACAGATTGGAAAAAGTGGGGAACGGTGTGGAAACTGCAGAAGTGAGGGGAACCAAAGGAGCAGGGGGAACAGATTGGAAAAAAGTGGGGAACCGTGGAGAACACTGCAGAACAGAGGGGAAAAAAAGGGAGAAGGGGAACAGATTGGAAAAAATGTGAAGAACCGTGGGGAACACTGCAGAACAGAAGGGAACCAGAGGAGCAAGGGCAACTGATGAGAAAAAGAGGGGATCCGTGGGGAACACTGCAGAACAGATGGGAACCGAATGGAGTACGGGGTACAGATTGGAAAAATTGGGGGATTATGTGGAAATGTACAGAACAGTGGGGAACCAAAGGGAGCAGGGGGAACGGAGTGGAAAAAATGGGTAACCGTGGGGAACACTGCAGAACAGAGGGGAACCAAGGGAGCAGGTGGAACGGATTGGAAAAAGTGGGGAACAGTGTGGAAAAATGCAGAAGAGTGAGGAAACAAAGGGAGCAGGGGGAAACAGATTGGAAAAAGTGGGGAACAGTGTGGAAAATGCAGAAGAGTGGAGAAACAACAGGAGCAGGGTGAACGGATTGGAAAAAGTGGGGAACAGTGTGGAACACTGCAGAACAGATGGGAATCAAAGGAAGCAGGGGGCACGGATTGGAAAAAGTGGGGAACCGTTAGGAACACTGCAGAACAGAGAGGAAGCAAAGGAGCACGGGGAAGAGAGTGGAAAAATTGGGAAACCATGGAGGACAGTGCAGGATGGAGGGGAACCAAAGGTAGCAGGGGGAACAGATTGGAAAAAGTGGGGAACAGTGTGGAAAAATGCAGAAGAGTGAGGAAACAAAGGGAGCAGGGGGTATACATTGGAAAAATTGCGGAACCGTGGGGAACACTGCAGAACAGAGGGGAACCAAGGGAGCAGGTGGAACGGATTGGAAAGAGTGGGGAATCGCGAAGGACAATGCAGGACAGAGGGGAAAGAAAGGGCACAGGGGGAACGGATAGGAAAAAGTGGGGAACTGTGGGGAACACTGCAGAACAGAGGGGAAACAATGTGAGCAGGGCGAACAGATTGGAAAAAGTGGGGAACGGTGTGGAAAAATGCAGAAGAGTGGAGAAACAACGGGAGCAGGGTGAACGGAATGGAAAAAGTGGGGAAGTGTTTGGAACACTGCAGAACAGAGGGGAAACAAAGGAAGCAGGGGGAACGGATTGGAAAAAGTGGGGAACCGTTAGGAACACAGCACAACAGAGGGGAACCAAATGAGCACGGGGAAGAGATTGGAAAAATTGGGAAACAATGGAGGACAGTGCAGGTCGGAGGGGAACCAAAGGAAGTAGGGGGAACAGATTGGAAAAAGTGGGGGACTGTGGGGAACACTGTAGAACAGTGGGGAACCAAAGAGAGCACGGCGAACAGATTGGAAAAAGTGTGGAGCCGTGGGGAACACTGCAGGACAGATGGGAACCAAAGGGAGCAGGGAGAACAGATTGGAAAAAGTGGGGAATCCTGGGAAACACTGCAGAAAAGAGGGGAACCAAAGGGTGCAGGGGGAACAGATTGGAAAAAATGTGGAAAACCGTGGGTAAACTGCAGAACAGAGGGGAACCAAAGGGAGCGGGGGAAAAAGATTGGAAAAAGTGGGGAACAGTGTGGAAAATGCAGAAGAGTGAGGAAACAAAGGGAGCTGGGGGTATATATTGGAAAAAGTGGGGAACTGTGGGGAACACTGTAGAACGGAGGGGAACCAAAGAGAGCACGGTGAACAGATTGTAAAAAGTGTGGAGCCATGGCGAACACTGCAGGACAGAGGGGAACCAAAGGGAGCAGGGAGAACAGATTGGAAAAAGTGGGGAATCTTGGGGAACACTGCAGAAAAGAGGGGAACCAAAGGGATCAGAGGGAGCAGATTGGAAAAAATGTGGAGAAACGTGGGGAAACTGCAGAACAGAGGGGAACCAAAGGCGCAGGGTTAACAAATTGGAAAAAATTGGGGAACTGTCTGGAACACAACAGAAAAGAGGGGAAAAAAAGGGAGCATGGGAACAGATTGGAAAAAAAATGGAGAACCATGGGGAACACTGCAGAACAGAGAGGACCCAAAGTGAGCAGAGGGAAGAACTCGGAAAAGTGGGGAACACTGCAGAATAGAGGGGAACCAAGAGAGCAGGGGGAACGGATTGGAAAAAGTGGGGAACTGTGTGGAAAATGCAGAAGAGTGAGGAAACAAAGGGAGCAGGGGGAACAGATTGGAAAAAGTGGGGAACGGTGTGGAAAATGCAGAAGAGTGAGGAAAAAAAAGAGAGCAGCGGGAACAGA
Organism: Narcine bancroftii; assembly: GCF_036971445.1. Classification (NCBI taxonomy): domain Eukaryota; kingdom Metazoa; phylum Chordata; class Chondrichthyes; order Torpediniformes; family Narcinidae; genus Narcine; species Narcine bancroftii. The sequence continues at coordinate 165,037 of NW_027211900.1, read as the reverse complement.
TTGGAAAAAGTGGGAAACGGTGTGGAAACTGCAGAAGTGAGTGGAACCAAAGGAGCAGGGGGAACAGATTGGAAAAAAGTGGGGAACCGTGGAGAACGCTGCAGAACAGAGGGGAAAAAAAGGGAGAAGGGGAACAGATTGGAAAAAATGTGAAGAACCGTGGGGAACAATGCAGGACAGAGGGGAACCAAAGAGTGCAGGGGGAACGGTTTGGAAAAAGTGGGGAACCGTGGAGAACATTGCAGGACAGAGGGGAAACAAAGGGAGCAGGGCAAACTGATTGGAAAAAGTGGGGAAACGTGGGGAACACTGCAGGACAGAGGGGAAACAAAGGGAGCAGGGTGAACAGATTCGAAAAAGTGTGCAACCTTGGGGAACACTGCAGAATAGAGGGGAACTAAACTGAGCATGGGGAACAGATTGAAAAAAGTGCAGAACCGTGGCGAACACTGCAAAACAGTGGGGAACCAAAGGGATCAGCGGGAACGGATTGGAAAAAGTGGGGAACCGTGGGAAACACTGCAGAACAGAGGGGAACGAAATGGAGAACGGCGAGCATATCGGAAAGAAGTTGAGAAGTGGGGAACACTGCAGGACAGAGGGGAACCAAAGGGAGCAGGGGGAACGGATTGGATAAAGTGGGGAACTATGAAGAAAACTGCAGAAAGAGAGGAACCAAAGCGATCACGGCAAACAAATTCGAAAATAGTGGAAAAGTGGGGATACTGCAGAACAGTGGGGAACCAAAGGGAGCGGGGGGAACAGATTGGAAAAAGTGGGGAACAGTGTGGAAAAATGCAGAAGAGTGAGGAAACAAAGGGAGCAGTGGGTATACATTGGAAAAATTGCGGAACCGTGGGGAACACTGCAGAACAGAGGGGAACCAAGGGAGCAGGTGGAACGGATTGGAAAAAGTGGGGATTCGCGAAGGACAATGCAGGACAGAGGGGAAAGAAAGGGCACAGGGGGAACGGATTGGAAAAAGTGGGGAACTGTGGAGAACAATGCAGAACAGAGGGGAACCAATGGGAGCAGGATGAACAGATTGGAAAAAGTGGGGAACGGTGTGGAAAAATGCAGAAGAGTGGAGAAACAACGGAAGCAAGGTGAACGGATTGTAAAAAGTGGGGAAGTGTTTGGAACACGGCAGAACAGAGGGGAACCAAAGGCGCAGGGGAAACAGTTTTGAAAAAATTGGGGAACTGTCTGGAACACAGCAGAACAGAGGGGAAAAAAAGGGAGCATGGGAACAGATTGGAAAAAATGTGGAGAACCATGGGGAACACTGCAGAACAGAGAGGACACAAAGGGAGCAGGGGGAAGAACTCGGAAAAGTGGGGAACCGTGGGGAACACTGCAGAATAGAGGGGAACCGAGAGAGCAGGGAGAACGGATTGGAAAAAGTGGGGAACTGTGAAGAACACTGCATACAGAGAGGAACCAAAGCGAGCACGGCGAACAAATTGGAAAATAGTGTAGAAGTGGGGAACACTGCAGAACAGTTGAGAACCAAAGGGAGCGGGGGAAACAGATTGGAAAAAGTGGGCAACAGTGTGGAAAATGCAGAAGAGTGAGGAAACAAAGGGAGCGGGGGAACAGATTGGAAAAAATGTGGAGAACCATGGGGAACACTGCAGAACAGAGAGGACTCAAAGGGAGCAGAGGGAAGAACTCGGAAAAGTGGGGAACCGTGGGTAACACTGCAGAATAGAGGGGAACCGAGAGAGCAGGGGGACGGATTGGAAAAAGTGGGGAACTGTGAAGAACACTGCAGACAGAGAGGAACCAAAGCGAGCACGGCGAACAAATTGGAAAATAGTGGAGAAGTGGGAAACACTGCAGAACAGTGGAGAACCAAAGGGAGCGGGGGAAACAGATTGGAAAAAGTGGGGAACAGTGTGGAAAATGCAGAAGAGTGAGGAAACAAAGGGAGCAGGGGGAACAGATTGGAAAAAGTGGGGAACGGTGTGGAAAATGCAGAAGAGTGAGGAAAAAAAAGGGAGCAGGGGGAACAGATTGGAAAAAGTGGGGAACGGTGTGGAAACTGCAGAAGTGAGGGGAACCAAAGGAGCAGGGGGAACAGATTGGAAAAAAGTGGGGAACCGTGGAGAACACTGCAGAACAGAGGGGAAAAAAAGGGAGAAGGGGAACAGATTGGAAAAAATGTGAAGAACCGTGGGGAACACTGCAGAACAGAAGGGAACCAGAGGAGCAAGGGCAACTGATTAGAAAAAGAGGGGATCCGTGGGGAACACTGCAGAACAGATGGGAACCGAATGGAGTACGGGGTACAGATTGGAAAAATTGGGGGATTATGTGGAAATGTACAGAACAGTGGGGAACCAAAGGGAGCAGGGGGAACGGAGTGGAAAAAATGGGTAACCGTGGGGAACACTACAGAACAGAGGGGAACCAAGGGAGCAGGTGGAACGGATTGGAAAAAGTGTGGAACTGTGTGGAAAAATGCAGAACAGTGGGGAACCAAAGGGAGCAGGAGGAACAGATTGGAAAATGTGGGGAACTGTATAGAAAACTGCAGAATAGAGGGGAACCAACGGGAGTAGGGGGAACAGATTGGAAAAAGTGGAAACTGTGGGGAAAACTGCAGAACAGAGGGGAGCCCAAGGAGAAGGAGGAACAGATTGGAAAAAGTGGGGAACGGTGTGGAAAATGCAGAAGAGTGGAGAAACAACAGGAGCAGGGTGAACGGATTGGAAAAAGTGGGGAACAGTGTGGAACACTGCAGAACAGATGGGAATCAAAGGAAGCAGGGGGCACGGATTGGAAAAAGTGGGGAACCGTTCGGAACACTGCACAACAGAAGGGAACCAAAGGAGCACGGGGAAGAGATTGGAAAAATTGGGAAACCATGGAGGACAGTGCAGGACGGAGGGGAACCAAAGGGAGCAGGGGGAACAGATTGGAAAAAGTGGGGAACTGTGGGGAACACTCTAAAACAGAGAGGAACCAAAGAGAGCACGGCGAACAGATTGGAAAAAGTGTGGAACCGTGGGGAACACTTCAGGACAGAGGGGAACCAAAGGGAATAGGAGGTACAGGTTGGAAAAAGTGGGGAACCGTTGGCGAAAACTGCAGAACAGTGGGGAACCAAAGGGAGCAGGGGGAACAGATCGCAAAAAGTGGGGAACAGTGGGGAATATTGCAGAAAAGAGGGGAAGCAAATGGAGCATGGGAACAGATTGGAAAAATCGGGGAACCGTGTGGAAATTGCAGAACAGTGGGAAACCAAAGGGAGCAGGGAGAACGGATTGGAAAATGTGGGGAACTGTATAGAAAACTGCAGAATAGAGGGGAACCAACGGGAGCAGGGGGAACAGATTGGAAAAAGTGGAAACTGTGGGGAAAACTGCAGAACAGAGGGGAGCCCAAGAAGAAGGGGGAACAGAATGGAAAAAGTGTGGAACGGTGTGGAAAATGCAGAAGAGTGGAGAAACAACGGGAGCAGGGTGAACGGATTGGAAAAAGTGGGGAACAGTGTGGAACACTGCAGAACAGAGGGGAATCAAAGGAAGCAGGGGGAAGAGATTGGAAAAATTGGGAAACCATGGAGGACAGTGCAGGACGGAGGGGAACCAAAGGGAGCAGGGGGAACAGATTGGAAAAAGTGGGAAACTGTGGGGAACACTGTAAAAAAGAGAGGAACCAAACAGAGCACGGCGAACAGATTGGAAAAAGTGTGGAACCGTGGGGAACACTGCAGGACAGAGGGGAACCAAAGGGAACAGGAGGTACAGGTTGGAAAAAGTGGGGAACCGTTGGCGAACACTGCAGAACAGTGGGGAACCAAAGGGAGCAGGGGGAACGGTTTGGAAAAAGTGGGTAACCGTGGGGAACACTGCAGAACACTGCGGAACCAAAGGGAGCAGGGGGAATGGATTGGAAAAAGTGGGTAACCGTGGGGAACACTGCAGGACAGAGGGGAACCAAAGGGAGCAGGGGGAACGGTTTGGAAAAAGTGGGGAAACGTGGGGAACACTGCAGAATAAAGGAGAACCAAACGGAGCAGGGGGAACAGATTGGAAAAAGTGGGGAATCGTGGGGAGTTCTGCAGAACAGTGGGGAACCAAAAGGAGCAGGGGGAATGGATTGGAAAAAGTGGGGATCCGTGGAGAACATTGCAGGATAGAGGGCAAACAAAGGGAGCAGGGCGAACTGATTGTAAAAAGTGGGGAAACGTGGGGAACACTGCAGGACAGAGGGGAAACAAAGGGAGTAGGGTGAACAGATTCGAAAAAGTGTGCAACCTTGGGGAACACTGTAGAATAGAGGGGAACTAAACGGAGCATGGGGAACAGATTGGAAAAATTGCAGAACCATGGCGAACACTGCAAAACAGTGGGGAACCAAAGGGATCAGCGGGAATGGATTGGAAAAAGTGGGGAACCGTGGGAAACACTGCAGAACAGAGGGGAACGAAATGGAGCACGGCGAGCATATCGGAAAGAAGTTGAGAAGTGGGGAACACTGCAGGACAGAGGGGAACCAAAGGGAGCAGGGGGAACGGATTGGATAAAGTGGGGAACTGTGAAGAACACTGCAGAAAGAGAGGAACCAAAGCGATCACGGCGAACAAATTCGAAAATACTGGAAAAGTGGGGAATACTGCAGAACAGTGGGGAACCAAAGGGAGCGGGGGGGAACAGATTGGAAAAAGTGGGGAACAGTGTGGAAAAATGCAGAAGAGTGAGGAAACAAAGGGAGCAGTGGGTATACATTGGAAAAAATGCGGAACCGTGGGGAACACTGCAGAACAGAGGGGAACCAAGGTAGCAGGTGGAAAGGATTTGAAATAGTGGGGATTCGCGAAGGACAATGCAGGACAGAGGGGAAAGAAAGGGCACAGGAGGAACGGATTGGAAAAAGTGGGGAACTGTGGGGAACACTGCAGAACAGAGGGGAACCAATGGGAGCAGGGTGAACAGATTGGAAAAAGTGGGGAACGGTGTGGAAAAATGCAGAAGAGTGGAGAAACAACGGGAGCAGGGTGAACGGATTGGAAAAAGTGGGGAAGTGTTTGGAACACGGCAGAACAGAGGGGAACCAAACGCGCAGGGGGAACACATTTGAAAAAATTGGGGAACTGTCTGGAACACAGCAGAACAGAGGGGAAAAAAAGGGAGAATGGGAACAGATTGGAAAAAATGTGGAGAACCATGGGGAACACTGCAGAACAGAGAGGACTCAAAGGGAGCAGAGGGAAGAACTCGGAAAAGTGGGGAACCGTGGGTAACACTGCAGAATAGAGGGGAACCGAGAGAGCAGGGGGAACGGATTGGAAAAAGTGGGGAACTGTGAAGAACACTGCAGACAGAGAGGAACCAAAGCGAGCACGGCGAACAAATTGGAAAATAGTGGAGAAGTGGGAAACACTGCAGAACAGTGGAGAACCAAAGGGAGCGGGGGAAACAGATTGGAAAAAGTGGGGAACAGTGTGGAAAATGCAGAAGAGTGAGGAAACAAAGGGAGCAGGGGGAACAGATTGGAAAAAGTGGGGAACGGTGTGGAAAATGCAGAAGAGTGAGGAAAAAAAAGGGAGCAGGGGGAACAGATTGGAAAAAGTGGGGAACGGTGTGGAAACTGCAGAAGTGAGGGGAACCAAAGGAGCAGGGGGAACAGATTGGAAAAAAGTGGGGAACCGTGGAGAACACTGCAGAACAGAGGGGAAAAAAAGGGAGAAGGGGAACAGATTGGAAAAAATGTGAAGAACCGTGGGGAACACTGCAGAACAGAAGGGAACCAGAGGAGCAAGGGCAACTGATGAGAAAAAGAGGGGATCCGTGGGGAACACTGCAGAACAGATGGGAACCGAATGGAGTACGGGGTACAGATTGGAAAAATTGGGGGATTATGTGGAAATGTACAGAACAGTGGGGAACCAAAGGGAGCAGGGGGAACGGAGTGGAAAAAATGGGTAACCGTGGGGAACACTGCAGAACAGAGGGGAACCAAGGGAGCAGGTGGAACGGATTGGAAAAAGTGGGGAACAGTGTGGAAAAATGCAGAAGAGTGAGGAAACAAAGGGAGCAGGGGGAAACAGATTGGAAAAAGTGGGGAACAGTGTGGAAAATGCAGAAGAGTGGAGAAACAACAGGAGCAGGGTGAACGGATTGGAAAAAGTGGGGAACAGTGTGGAACACTGCAGAACAGATGGGAATCAAAGGAAGCAGGGGGCACGGATTGGAAAAAGTGGGGAACCGTTAGGAACACTGCAGAACAGAGAGGAAGCAAAGGAGCACGGGGAAGAGAGTGGAAAAATTGGGAAACCATGGAGGACAGTGCAGGATGGAGGGGAACCAAAGGTAGCAGGGGGAACAGATTGGAAAAAGTGGGGAACAGTGTGGAAAAATGCAGAAGAGTGAGGAAACAAAGGGAGCAGGGGGTATACATTGGAAAAATTGCGGAACCGTGGGGAACACTGCAGAACAGAGGGGAACCAAGGGAGCAGGTGGAACGGATTGGAAAGAGTGGGGAATCGCGAAGGACAATGCAGGACAGAGGGGAAAGAAAGGGCACAGGGGGAACGGATAGGAAAAAGTGGGGAACTGTGGGGAACACTGCAGAACAGAGGGGAAACAATGTGAGCAGGGCGAACAGATTGGAAAAAGTGGGGAACGGTGTGGAAAAATGCAGAAGAGTGGAGAAACAACGGGAGCAGGGTGAACGGAATGGAAAAAGTGGGGAAGTGTTTGGAACACTGCAGAACAGAGGGGAAACAAAGGAAGCAGGGGGAACGGATTGGAAAAAGTGGGGAACCGTTAGGAACACAGCACAACAGAGGGGAACCAAATGAGCACGGGGAAGAGATTGGAAAAATTGGGAAACAATGGAGGACAGTGCAGGACGGAGGGGAACCAAAGGAAGTAGGGGGAACAGATTGGAAAAAGTGGGGGACTGTGGGGAACACTGTAGAACAGTGGGGAACCAAAGAGAGCACGGCGAACAGATTGGAAAAAGTGTGGAGCCGTGGGGAACACTGCAGGACAGATGGGAACCAAAGGGAGCAGGGAGAACAGATTGGAAAAAGTGGGGAATCCTGGGAAACACTGCAGAAAAGAGGGGAACCAAAGGGTGCAGGGGGAACAGATTGGAAAAAATGTGGAAAACCGTGGGTAAACTGCAGAACAGAGGGGAACCAAAGGGAGCGGGGGAAAAAGATTGGAAAAAGTGGGGAACAGTGTGGAAAATGCAGAAGAGTGAGGAAACAAAGGGAGCTGGGGGTATATATTGGAAAAAGTGGGGAACTGTGGGGAACACTGTAGAACGGAGGGGAACCAAAGAGAGCACGGTGAACAGATTGTAAAAAGTGTGGAGCCATGGCGAACACTGCAGGACAGAGGGGAACCAAAGGGAGCAGGGAGAACAGATTGGAAAAAGTGGGGAATCTTGGGGAACACTGCAGAAAAGAGGGGAACCAAAGGGATCAGAGGGAGCAGATTGGAAAAAATGTGGAGAAACGTGGGGAAACTGCAGAACAGAGGGGAACCAAAGGCGCAGGGTTAACAAATTGGAAAAAATTGGGGAACTGTCTGGAACACAACAGAAAAGAGGGGAAAAAAAGGGAGCATGGGAACAGATTGGAAAAAAAATGGAGAACCATGGGGAACACTGCAGAACAGAGAGGACCCAAAGTGAGCAGAGGGAAGAACTCGGAAAAGTGGGGAACACTGCAGAATAGAGGGGAACCAAGAGAGCAGGGGGAACGGATTGGAAAAAGTGGGGAACTGTGTGGAAAATGCAGAAGAGTGAGGAAACAAAGGGAGCAGGGGGAACAGATTGGAAAAAGTGGGGAACGGTGTGGAAAATGCAGAAGAGTGAGGAAAAAAAAGAGAGCAGCGGGAACAGATTGGAAAAAGTGGGAAACGGTGTGGAAACTGCAGAAGTGAGTGGAACCAAAGGAGCAGGGGGAACAGATTGGAAAAAAGTGGGGAACCGTGGAGAACGCTGCAGAACAGAGGGGAAAAAAAGGGAGAAGGGGAACAGATTGGAAAAAATGTGAAGAACCGTGGGGAACAATGCAGGACAGAGGGGAACCAAAGGGTGCAGGGGGAACGGTTTGGAAAAAGTGGGAAACCGTGGAGAACATTGCAGGACAGAGGGGAAACAAAGGGAGCAGGGCAAACTGATTGGAAAAAGTGGGGAAACGTGGGGAACACTGCAGGACAGAGGGGAAACAAAGGGAGCAGGGTGAACAGATTCGAAAAAGTGTGCAACCTTGGGGAACACTGCAGAATAGAGGGGAACTAAACTGAGCATGGGGAACAGATTGAAAAAAGTGCAGAACCGTGGCGAACACTGCAAAACAGTGGGGAACCAAAGGGATCAGCGGGAACGGATTGGAAAAAGTGGGGAACCGTGGGAAACACTGCAGAACAGAGGGGAACGAAATGGAGCACGGCGAGCATATCGGAAAGAAGTTGAGAAGTGGGGAACACTGCAGGACAGAGGGGAACCAAAGGGAGCAGGGGGAACGGATTGGATAAAGTGGGGAACTATGAAGAAAACTGCAGAAAGAGAGGAACCAAAGCGATCACGGCAAACAAATTCGAAAATAGTGGAAAAGTGGGGATACTGCAGAACAGTGGGGAACCAAAGGGAGCGGGGGGAACAGATTGGAAAAAGTGGGGAACAGTGTGGAAAAATGCAGAAGAGTGAGGAAACAAAGGGAGCAGTGGGTATACATTGGAAAAATTGCGGAACCGTGGGGAACACTGCAGAACAGAGGGGAACCAAGGGAGCAGGTGGAACGGATTGGAAAAAGTGGGGATTCGCGAAGGACAATGCAGGACAGAGGGGAAAGAAAGGGCACAGGGGGAACGGATTGGAAAAAGTGGGGAACGGTGTGGAAAAATGCAGAAGAGTGGAGAAACAACGGAAGCAAGGTGAACGGATTGTAAAAAGTGGGGAAGTGTTTGGAACACGGCAGAACAGAGGGGAACCAAAGGCGCAGGGGAAACAGTTTTGAAAAAATTGGGGAACTGTCTGGAACACAGCAGAACAGAGGGGAAAAAAAGGGAGCATGGGAACAGATTGGAAAAAATGTGGAGAACCATGGGGAACACTGCAGAACAGAGAGGACACAAAGGGAGCAGGGGGAAGAACTCGGAAAAGTGGGGAACCGTGGGGAACACTGCAGAATAGAGGGGAACCGAGAGAGCAGGGAGAACGGATTGGAAAAAGTGGGGAACTGTGAAGAACACTGCATACAGAGAGGAACCAAAGCGAGCACGGCGAACAAATTGGAAAATAGTGTAGAAGTGGGGAACACTGCAGAACAGTTGAGAACCAAAGGGAGCGGGGGAAACAGATTGGAAAAAGTGGGCAACAGTGTGGAAAATGCAGAAGAGTGAGGAAACAAAGGGAGCGGGGGAACAGATTGGAAAAAATGTGGAGAACCATGGGGAACACTGCAGAACAGAGAGGACTCAAAGGGAGCAGAGGGAAGAACTCGGAAAAGTGGGGAACCGTGGGTAACACTGCAGAATAGAGGGGAACCGAGAGAGCAGGGGGACGGATTGGAAAAAGTGGGGAACTGTGAAGAACACTGCAGACAGAGAGGAACCAAAGCGAGCACGGCGAACAAATTGGAAAATAGTGGAGAAGTGGGAAACACTGCAGAACAGTGGAGAACCAAAGGGAGCGGGGGAAACAGATTGGAAAAAGTGGGGAACAGTGTGGAAAATGCAGAAGAGTGAGGAAACAAAGGGAGCAGGGGGAACAGATTGGAAAAAGTGGGGAACGGTGTGGAAAATGCAGAAGAGTGAGGAAAAAAAAGGGAGCAGGGGGAACAGATTGGAAAAAGTGGGGAACGGTGTGGAAACTGCAGAAGTGAGGGGAACCAAAGGAGCAGGGGGAACAGATTGGAAAAAAGTGGGGAACCGTGGAGAACACTGCAGAACAGAGGGGAAAAAAAGGGAGAAGGGGAACAGATTGGAAAAAATGTGAAGAACCGTGGGGAACACTGCAGAACAGAAGGGAACCAGAGGAGCAAGGGCAACTGATTAGAAAAAGAGGGGATCCGTGGGGAACACTGCAGAACAGATGGGAACCGAATGGAGTACGGGGTACAGATTGGAAAAATTGGGGGATTATGTGGAAATGTACAGAACAGTGGGGAACCAAAGGGAGCAGGGGGAACGGAGTGGAAAAAATGGGTAACCGTGGGGAACACTGCAGAACAGAGGGGAACCAAGGGAGCAGGTGGAACGGATTGGAAAAAGTGTGGAACTGTGTGGAAAAATGCAGAACAGTGGGGAACCAAAGGGAGCAGGAGGAACAGATTGGAAAATGTGGGGAACTGTATAGAAAACTGCAGAATAGAGGGGAACCAACGGGAGTAGGGGGAACAGATTGGAAAAAGTGGAAACTGTGGGGAAAACTGCAGAACAGAGGGGAGCCCAAGGAGAAGGAGGAACAGATTGGAAAAAGTGGGGAACGGTGTGGAAAATGCAGAAGAGTGGAGAAACAACAGGAGCAGGGTGAACGGATTGGAAAAAGTGGGGAACAGTGTGGAACACTGCAGAACAGATGGGAATCAAAGGAAGCAGGGGGCACGGATTGGAAAAAGTGGGGAACCGTGGGGAACACTGCAGAACAGAGGGGAACCAAGGGAGCAGGTGGAACGGATTTGAAAAAGTGGGGATTCGCGAAGGACAATGCAGGACAGAGGGGAAAGAAAGGGCACAGGAGGAACGGATTGGAAAAAGTGGGGAACTGTGGGGAACACTGCAGAACAGAGGGGAACCAATGGGAGCAGGGTGAACAGATTGGAAAAAGTGGGGAACGGTGTGGAAAAATGCAGAAGAGTGGAGAAACAACGGGAGCAGGGTGAACGGATTGGAAAAAGTGGGGAAGTGTTTGGAACACGGCAGAACAGAGGGGAACCAAACGCGCAGGGGGAACACATTTGAAAAAATTGGGGAACTGTCTGGAACACAGCAGAACAGAGGGGAAAAAAAGGGAGAATGGGAACAGATTGGAAAAAATGTGGAGAACCATGGGGAACACTGCAGAACAGAGAGGACTCAAAGGGAGCAGAGGGAAGAACTCGGAAAAGTGGGGAACCGTGGGTAACACTGCAGAATAGAGGGGAACCGAGAGAGCAGGGGGAACGGATTGGAAAAAGTGGGGAACTGTGAAGAACACTGCAGACAGAGAGGAACCAAAGCGAGCACGGCGAACAAATTGGAAAATAGTGGAGAAGTGGGAAACACTGCAGAACAGTGGAGAACCAAAGGGAGCGGGGGAAACAGATTGGAAAAAGTGGGGAAAAGTGTGGAAAATGCAGAAGAGTGAGGAAACAAAGGGAGCAGGGGGAACAGATTGGAAAAAGTGGGGAACGGTGTGGAAAATGCAGAAGAGTGAGGAAAAAAAAGGGAGCAGGGGGAACAGATTGGAAAAAGTGGGGAACGGTGTGGAAACTGCAGAAGTGAGGGGAACCAAAGGAGCAGGGGGAACAGATTGGAAAAAAGTGGGGAAACGTGGAGAACACTGCAGAACAGAGGGGAAAAAAAGGGAGAAGGGGAACAGATTGGAAAAAATGTGAAGAACCGTGGGGAACACTGCAGAACAGAAGGGAACCAGAGGAGCAAGGGCAACTGATTAGAAAAAGAGGGGATCCGTGGGGAACACTGCAGAACAGATGGGAACCGAATGGAGTACGGGGTACAGATTGGAAAAATTGGGGGATTATGTGGAAATGTACAGAACAGTGGGGAACCAAAGGGAGCAGGGGGAACGGAGTGGAAAAAATGGGTAACCGTGGGGAACACTGCAGAACAGAGGGGAACCAAGGGAGCAGGTGGAACGGATTGGAAAAAGTGGGGAACAGTGTGGAAAAATGCAGAAGAGTGAGGAAACAAAGGGAGCAGGGGGAAACAGATTGGAAAAAGTGGGGAACAGTGTGGAAAATGCAGAAGAGTGGAGAAACAACAGGAGCAGGGTGAACGGATTGGAAAAAGTGGGGAACAGTGTGGAACACTGCAGAACAGATGGGAATCAAAGGAAGCAGGGGGCACGGATTGGAAAAAGTGGGGAACCGTTAGGAACACTGCAGAACAGAGAGGAAGCAAAGGAGCACGGGGAAGAGAGTGGAAAAATTGGGAAACCATGGAGGACAGTGCAGGATGGAGGGGAACCAAAGGTAGCAGGGGGAACAGATTGGAAAAAGTGGGGAACAGTGTGGAAAAATGCAGAAGAGTGAGGAAACAAAGGGAGCAGGGGGTATACATTGGAAAAATTGCGGAACCGTGGGGAACACTGCAGAACAGAGGGGAACCAAGGGAGCAGGTGGAACGGATTGGAAAGAGTGGGGAATCGCGAAGGACAATGCAGGACAGAGGGGAAAGAAAGGGCACAGGGGGAACGGATAGGAAAAAGTGGGGAACTGTGGGGAACACTGCAGAACAGAGGGGAAACAATGTGAGCAGGGCGAACAGATTGGAAAAAGTGGGGAACGGTGTGGAAAAATGCAGAAGAGTGGAGAAACAACGGAAGCAAGGTGAACGGATTGTAAAAAGTGGGGAAGTGTTTGGAACACGGCAGAACAGAGGGGAACCAAAGGCGCAGGGGAAACAGTTTTGAAAAAATTGGGGAACTGTCTGGAACACAGCAGAACAGAGGGGAAAAAAAGGGAGCATGGGAACAGATTGGAAAAAATGTGGAGAACCATGGGGAACACTGCAGAACAGAGAGGACACAAAGGGAGCAGGGGGAAGAACTCGGAAAAGTGGGGAACCGTGGGGAACACTGCAGAATAGAGGGGAACCGAGAGAGCAGGGAGAACGGATTGGAAAAAGTGGGGAACTGTGAAGAACACTGCATACAGAGAGGAACCAAAGCGAGCACGGCGAACAAATTGGAAAATAGTGTAGAAGTGGGGAACACTGCAGAACAGTTGAGAACCAAAGGGAGCGGGGGAAACAGATTGGAAAAAGTGGGCAACAGTGTGGAAAATGCAGAAGAGTGAGGAAACAAAGGGAGCGGGGGAACAGATTGGAAAAAATGTGGAGAACCATGGGGAACACTGCAGAACAGAGAGGACTCAAAGGGAGCAGAGGGAAGAACTCGGAAAAGTGGGGAACCGTGGGTAACACTGCAGAATAGAGGGGAACCGAGAGAGCAGGGGGACGGATTGGAAAAAGTGGGGAACTGTGAAGAACACTGCAGACAGAGAGGAACCAAAGCGAGCATGGCGAACAAATTGGAAAATAGTGGAGAAGTGGGAAACACTGCAGAACAGTGGAGAACCAAAGGGAGCGGGGGAAACAGATTGGAAAAAGTGGGGAACAGTGTGGAAAATGCAGAAGAGTGAGGAAACAAAGGGAGCAGGGGGAACAGATTGGAAAAAGTGGGGAACGGTGTGGAAAATGCAGAAGAGTGAGGAAAAAAAAGGGAGCAGGGGGAACAGATTGGAAAAAGTGGGGAACGGTGTGGAAACTGCAGAAGTGAGGGGAACCAAAGGAGCAGGGGGAACAGATTGGAAAAAAGTGGGGAACCGTGGAGAACACTGCAGAACAGAGGGGAAAAAAAGGGAGAAGGGGAACAGATTGGAAAAAATGTGAAGAACCGTGGGGAACACTGCAGAACAGAAGGGAACCAGAGGAGCAAGGGCAACTGATTAGAAAAAGAGGGGATCCGTGGGGAACACTGCAGAACAGATGGGAACCGAATGGAGTACGGGGTACAGATTGGAAAAATTGGGGGATTATGTGGAAATGTACAGAACAGTGGGGAACCAAAGGGAGCAGGGGGAACGGAGTGGAAAAAATGGGTAACCGTGGGGAACACTGCAGAACAGAGGGGAACCAAGGGAGCAGGTGGAACGGATTGGAAAAAGTGTGGAACTGTGTGGAAAAATGCAGAACAGTGGGGAACCAAAGGGAGCAGGAGGAACAGATTGGAAAATGTGGGGAACTGTATAGAAAACTGCAGAATAGAGGGGAACCAACGGGAGTAGGGGGAACAGATTGGAAAAAGTGGAAACTGTGGGGAAAACTGCAGAACAGAGGGGAGCCCAAGGAGAAGGAGGAACAGATTGGAAAAAGTGGGGAACGGTGTGGAAAATGCAGAAGAGTGGAGAAACAACAGGAGCAGGGTGAACGGATTGGAAAAAGTGGGGAACAGTGTGGAACACTGCAGAACAGATGGGAATCAAAGGAAGCAGGGGGCACGGATTGGAAAAAGTGGGGAACCGTGGGGAACACTGCAGAACAGAGGGGAACCAAGGGAGCAGGTGGAACGGATTTGAAAAAGTGGGGATTCGCGAAGGACAATGCAGGACAGAGGGGAAAGAAAGGGCACAGGAGGAACGGATTGGAAAAAGTGGGGAACTGTGGGGAACACTGCAGAACAGAGGGGAACCAATGGGAGCAGGGTGAACAGATTGGAAAAAGTGGGGAACGGTGTGGAAAAATGCAGAAGAGTGGAGAAACAACGGGAGCAGGGTGAACGGATTGGAAAAAGTGGGGAAGTGTTTGGAACACGGCAGAACAGAGGGGAACCAAACGCGCAGGGGGAACACATTTGAAAAAATTGGGGAACTGTCTGGAACACAGCAGAACAGAGGGGAAAAAAAGGGAGAATGGGAACAGATTGGAAAAAATGTGGAGAACCATGGGGAACACTGCAGAACAGAGAGGACTCAAAGGGAGCAGAGGGAAGAACTCGGAAAAGTGGGGAACCGTGGGTAACACTGCAGAATAGAGGGGAACCGAGAGAGCAGGGGGAACGGATTGGAAAAAGTGGGGAACTGTGAAGAACACTGCAGACAGAGAGGAACCAAAGCGAGCACGGCGAACAAATTGGAAAATAGTGGAGAAGTGGGAAACACTGCAGAACAGTGGAGAACCAAAGGGAGCGGGGGAAACAGATTGGAAAAAGTGGGGAAAAGTGTGGAAAATGCAGAAGAGTGAGGAAACAAAGGGAGCAGGGGGAACAGATTGGAAAAAGTGGGGAACGGTGTGGAAAATGCAGAAGAGTGAGGAAAAAAAAGGGAGCAGGGGGAACAGATTGGAAAAAGTGGGGAACGGTGTGGAAACTGCAGAAGTGAGGGGAACCAAAGGAGCAGGGGGAACAGATTGGAAAAAAGTGGGGAAACGTGGAGAACACTGCAGAACAGAGGGGAAAAAAAGGGAGAAGGGGAACAGATTGGAAAAAATGTGAAGAACCGTGGGGAACACTGCAGAACAGAAGGGAACCAGAGGAGCAAGGGCAACTGATTAGAAAAAGAGGGGATCCGTGGGGAACACTGTAGAACAGATGGGAACCGAATGGAGTACGGGGTACAGATTGGAAAAATTGGGGGATTATGTGGAAATGTACAGAACAGTGGGGAACCAAAGGGAGCAGGGGGAACGGAGTGGAAAAAATGGGTAACCGTGGGGAACACTGCAGAACAGAGGGGAACCAAGGGAGCAGGTGGAACGGATTGGAAAAAGTGGGGAACAGTGTGGAAAAATGCAGAAGAGTGAGGAAACAAAGGGAGCAGGGGGAAACAGATTGGAAAAAGTGGGGAACAGTGTGGAAAATGCAGAAGAGTGGAGAAACAACAGGAGCAGGGTGAACGGATTGGAAAAAGTGGGGAACAGTGTGGAACACTGCAGAACAGATGGGAATCAAAGGAAGCAGGGGGCACGGATTGGAAAAAGTGGGGAACCGTTAGGAACACTGCAGAACAGAGAGGAAGCAAAGGAGCACGGGGAAGAGAGTGGAAAAATTGGGAAACCATGGAGGACAGTGCAGGATGGAGGGGAACCAAAGGTAGCAGGGGGAACAGATTGGAAAAAGTGGGGAACAGTGTGGAAAAATGCAGAAGAGTGAGGAAACAAAGGGAGCAGGGGGTATACATTGGAAAAATTGCGGAACCGTGGGGAACACTGCAGAACAGAGGGGAACCAAGGGAGCAGGTGGAACGGATTGGAAAGAGTGGGGAATCGCGAAGGACAATGCAGGACAGAGGGGAAAGAAAGGGCACAGGGGGAACGGATAGGAAAAAGTGGGGAACTGTGGGGAACACTGCAGAACAGAGGGGAAACAATGTGAGCAGGGCGAACAGATTGGAAAAAGTGGGGAACGGTGTGGAAAAATGCAGAAGAGTGGAGAAACAACGGAAGCAAGGTGAACGGATTGTAAAAAGTGGGGAAGTGTTTGGAACACGGCAGAACAGAGGGGAACCAAAGGCGCAGGGGAAACAGTTTTGAAAAAATTGGGGAACTGTCTGGAACACAGCAGAACAGAGGGGAAAAAAAGGGAGCATGGGAACAGATTGGAAAAAATGTGGAGAACCATGGGGAACACTGCAGAACAGAGAGGACTCAAAGGGAGCAGGGGGAAGAACTCGGAAAAGTGGGGAACCGTGGGGAACACTGCAGAATAGAGGGGAACCGAGAGAGCAGGGAGAACGGATTGGAAAAAGTGGGGAACTGTGAAGAACACTGCATACAGAGAGGAACCAAAGCGAGCACGGCGAACAAATTGGAAAATAGTGTAGAAGTGGGGAACACTGCAGAACAGTTGAGAACCAAAGGGAGCGGGTGAAACAGATTGGAAAAAGTGGGCAACAGTGTGGAAAATGCAGAAGAGTGAGGAAACAAAGGGAGCGGGGGAACAGATTGGAAAAAATGTGGAGAACCATGGGGAACACTGCAGAACAGAGAGGACTCAAAGGGAGCAGAGGGAAGAACTCGGAAAAGTGGGGAACCGTGGGTAACACTGCAGAATAGAGGGGAACCGAGAGAGCAGGGGGACGGATTGGAAAAAGTGGGGAACTGTGAAGAACACTGCAGACAGAGAGGAACCAAAGCGAGCATGGCGAACAAATTGGAAAATAGTGGAGAAGTGGGAAACACTGCAGAACAGTGGAGAACCAAAGGGAGCGGGGGAAACAGATTGGAAAAAGTGGGGAACAGTGTGGAAAATGCAGAAGAGTGAGGAAACAAAGGGAGCAGGGGGAACAGATTGGAAAAAGTGGGGAACGGTGTGGAAAATGCAGAAGAGTGAGGAAAAAAAAGGGAGCAGGGGGAACAGATTGGAAAAAGTGGGGAACGGTGTGGAAACTGCAGAAGTGAGGGGAACCAAAGGAGCAGGGGGAACAGATTGGAAAAAAGTGGGGAACCGTGGAGAACACTGCAGAACAGAGGGGAAAAAAAGGGAGAAGGGGAACAGATTGGAAAAAATGTGAAGAACCGTGGGGAACACTGCAGAACAGAAGGGAACCAGAGGAGCAAGGGCAACTGATTAGAAAAAGAGGGGATCCGTGGGGAACACTGCAGAACAGATGGGAACCGAATGGAGTACGGGGTACAGATTGGAAAAATTGGGGGATTATGTGGAAATGTACAGAACAGTGGGGAACCAAAGGGAGCAGGGGGAACGGAGTGGAAAAAATGGGTAACCGTGGGGAACACTGCAGAACAGAGGGGAACCAAGGGAGCAGGTGGAACGGATTGGAAAAAGTGTGGAACTGTGTGGAAAAATGCAGAACAGTGGGGAACCAAAGGGAGCAGGAGGAACAGATTGGAAAATGTGGGGAACTGTATAGAAAACTGCAGAATAGAGGGGAACCAACGGGAGTAGGGGGAACAGATTGGAAAAAGTGGAAACTGTGGGGAAAACTGCAGAACAGAGGGGAGCCCAAGGAGAAGGAGGAACAGATTGGAAAAAGTGGGGAACGGTGTGGAAAATGCAGAAGAGTGGAGAAACAACAGGAGCAGGGTGAACGGATTGGAAAAAGTGGGGAACAGTGTGGAACACTGCAGAACAGATGGGAATCAAAGGAAGCAGGGGGCACGGATTGGAAAAAGTGGGGAACCGTTCGGAACACTGCACAACAGAAGGGAACCAAAGGAGCACGGGGAAGAGATTGGAAAAATTGGGAAACCATGGAGGACAGTGCAGGACGGAGGGGAACCAAAGGGAGCAGGGGGAACAGATTGGAAAAAGTGGGGAACTGTGGGGAACACTCTAAAACAGAGAGGAACCAAAGAGAGCACGGCGAACAGATTGGAAAAAGTGTGGAACCGTGGGGAACACTTCAGGACAGAGGGGAACCAAAGGGAATAGGAGGTACAGGTTGGAAAAAGTGGGGAACCGTTGGCGAAAACTGCAGAACAGTGGGGAACCAAAGGGAGCAGGGGGAACAGATCGCAAAAAGTGGGGAACAGTGGGGAATATTGCAGAAAAGAGGGGAAGCAAATGGAGCATGGTAACAGATTGGAAAAATCAGGGAACCGTGTGGAAATTGCAGAACAGTGGGAAACCAAAGGGAGCAGGGAGAACGGATTGGAAAATGTGGTGAACTGTATAGAAAACTGCAGAATAGAGGGGAACCAACGGGAGCAGGGGGAACAGATTGGAAAAAGTGGAAACTGTGGGGAAAACTGCAGAACAGAGGGGAGCCCAAGAAGAAGGGGGAACAGAATGGAAAAAGTGTGGAACGGTGTGGAAAATGCAGAAGAGTGGAGAAACAACGGGAGCAGGGTGAACGGATTGGAAAAAGTGGGGAACAGTGTGGAACACTGCAGAACAGAGGGGAATCAAAGGAAGCAGGGGGAAGAGATTGGAAAAATTGGGAAACCATGGAGGACAGTGCAGGACGGAGGGGAACCAAAGGGAGCAGGGGGAACAGATTGGAAAAAGTGGGAAACTGTGGGGAACACTGTAAAAAAGAGAGGAACCAAACAGAGCACGGCGAACAGATTGGAAAAAGTGTGTAACCGTGGGGAACACTGCAGGACAGAGGGGAACCAAAGGGAACAGGAGGTACAGGTTGGAAAAAGTGGGGAACCGTTGGCGAACACTGCAGAACAGTGGGGAACCAAAGGGAGCAGGGGGAACGGTTTGGAAAAAGTGGGTAACCGTGGGGAACACTGCAGAACACTGCGGAACCAAAGGGAGCAGGGGGAATGGATTGGAAAAAGTGGGTAACCGTGGGGAACACTGCAGGACAGAGGGGAACCAAAGGGAGCAGGGGGAACGGTTTGGAAAAAGTGGGGAAACGTGGGGAACACTGCAGAATAAAGGAGAACCAAACGGAGCAGGGGGGACAGATTGGAAAAAGTGGGGAATCGTGGGGAGTTCTGCAGAACAGTGGGGAACCAAAAGGAGCAGGGGGAATGGATTGGAAAAAGTGGGGATCCGTGGAGAACATTGCAGGATAGAGGGCAAACAAAGGGAGCAGGGCGAACTGATTGTAAAAAGTGGGGAAACGTGGGGAACACTGCAGGACAGAGGGGAAACAAAGGGAGTAGGGTGAACAGATTCGAAAAAGTGTGCAACCTTGGGGAACACTGTAGAATAGAGGGGAACTAAACGGAGCATGGGGAACAGATTGGAAAAAGTGCAGAACCATGGCGAACACTGCAAAACAGTGGGGAACCAAAGGGATCAGCGGGAATGGATTGGAAAAAGTGGGGAACCGTGGGAAACACTGCAGAACAGAGGGGAACGAAATGGAGCACGGCGAGCATATCGGAAAGAAGTTGAGAAGTGGGGAACACTGCAGGACAGAGGGGAACCAAAGGGAGCAGAGGGAACGGATTGGATAAAGTGGGGAACTGTGAAGAACACTGCAGAAAGAGAGGAACCAAAGCGATCACGGCGAACAAATTCGAAAATAGTGGAAAAGTGGGGAATACTGCAGAACAGTGGGGAACCAAAGGGAGCGGGGGGGAACAGATTAGAAAAAGTGGGGAACAGTGTGGAAAAATGCAGAAGAGTGAGTAAACAAAGGGAGCAGTGGGTATACATTGGAAAAAATGCGGAACCGTGGGGAACACTGCAGAACAGAGGGGAACCAAGGGAGCAGGTGGAACGGATTTGAAAAAGTGGGGATTCGCGAAGGACAATGCAGGACAGAGGGGAAAGAAAGGGCACAGGAGGAACGGATTGGAAAAAGTGGGGAACTGTGGGGAACACTGCAGAACAGAGGGGAACCAATGGGAGCAGGGTGAACAGATTGGAAAAAGTGGGGAACGGTGTGGAAAAATGCAGAAGAGTGGAGAAACAACGGGAGCAGGGTGAACGGATTGGAAAAAGTGGGGAAGTGTTTGGAACACGGCAGAACAGAGGGGAACCAAACGCGCAGGGGGAACACATTTGAAAAAATTTGGGAACTGTCTGGAACACAGCAGAACAGAGGGGAAAAAAAGGGAGAATGGGAACAGATTGGAAAAAATGTGGAGAACCATGGGGAACACTGCAGAACAGAGAGGACTCAAAGGGAGCAGAGGGAAGAACTCGGAAAAGTGGGGAACCGTGGGTAACACTGCAGAATAGAGGGGAACCGAGAGAGCAGGGGGAACGGATTGGAAAAAGTGGGGAACTGTGAAGAACACTGCAGACAGAGAGGAACCAAAGCGAGCACGGCGAACAAATTGGAAAATAGTGGAGAAGTGGGAAACACTGCAGAACAGTGGAGAACCAAAGGGAGCGGGGGAAACAGATTGGAAAAAGTGGGGAAAAGTGTGGAAAATGCAGAAGAGTGAGGAAACAAAGGGAGCAGGGGGAACAGATTGGAAAAAGTGGGGAACGGTGTGGAAAATGCAGAAGAGTGAGGAAAAAAAAGGGAGCAGGGGGAACAGATTGGAAAAAGTGGGGAACGGTGTGGAAACTGCAGAAGTGAGGGGAACCAAAGGAGCAGGGGGAACAGATTGGAAAAAAGTGGGGAAACGTGGAGAACACTGCAGAACAGAGGGGAAAAAAAGGGAGAAGGGGAACAGATTGGAAAAAATGTGAAGAACCGTGGGGAACACTGCAGAACAGAAGGGAACCAGAGGAGCAAGGGCAACTGATTAGAAAAAGAGGGGATCCGTGGGGAACACTGCAGAACAGATGGGAACCGAATGGAGTACGGGGTACAGATTGGAAAAATTGGGGGATTATGTGGAAATGTACAGAACAGTGGGGAACCAAAGGGAGCAGGGGGAACGGAGTGGAAAAAATGGGTAACCGTGGGGAACACTGCAGAACAGAGGGGAACCAAGGGAGCAGGTGGAACGGATTGGAAAAAGTGGGGAACAGTGTGGAAAAATGCAGAAGAGTGAGGAAACAAAGGGAGCAGGGGGAAACAGATTGGAAAAAGTGGGGAACAGTGTGGAAAATGCAGAAGAGTGGAGAAACAACAGGAGCAGGGTGAACGGATTGGAAAAAGTGGGGAACAGTGTGGAACACTGCAGAACAGATGGGAATCAAAGGAAGCAGGGGGCACGGATTGGAAAAAGTGGGGAACCGTTAGGAACACTGCAGAACAGAGAGGAAGCAAAGGAGCACGGGGAAGAGAGTGGAAAAATTGGGAAACCATGGAGGACAGTGCAGGATGGAGGGGAACCAAAGGTAGCAGGGGGAACAGATTGGAAAAAGTGGGGAACAGTGTGGAAAAATGCAGAAGAGTGAGGAAACAAAGGGAGCAGTGGGTATACATTGGAAAAATTGCGGAACCGTGGGGAACACTGCAGAACAGAGGGGAACCAAGGGAGCAGGTGGAACGGATTGGAAAGAGTGGGGAATCGCGAAGGACAATGCAGGACAGAGGGGAAAGAAAGGGCACAGGGGGAACGGATAGGAAAAAGTGGGGAACTGTGGGGAACACTGCAGAACAGAGGGGAAACAATGTGAGCAGGGCGAACAGATTGGAAAAAGTGGGGAACGGTGTGGAAAAATGCAGAAGAGTGGAGAAACAACGGGAGCAGGGTGAACGGAATGGAAAAAGTGGGGAAGTGTTTGGAACACTGCAGAACAGAGGGGAAACAAAGGAAGCAGGGGGAACGGATTGGAAAAAGTGGGGAACCGTTAGGAACACAGCACAACAGAGGGGAACCAAATGAGCACGGGGAAGAGATTGGAAAAATTGGGAAACAATGGAGGACAGTGCAGGACGGAGGGGAACCAAAGGGAGTAGGGGGAACAGATTGGAAAAAGTGGGGGACTGTGGGGAACACTGTAGAACAGTGGGGAACCAAAGAGAGCACGGCGAACAGATTGGAAAAAGTGTGGAGCCGTGGGGAACACTGCAGGACAGATGGGAACCAAAGGGAGCAGGGAGAACAGATTGGAAAAAGTGGGGAATCCTGGGAAACACTGCAGAAAAGAGGGGAACCAAAGGGTGCAGGGGGAACAGATTGGAAAAAATGTGGAAAACCGTGGGTAAACTGCAGAACAGAGGGGAACCAAAGGGAGCGGGGGAAAAAGATTGGAAAAAGTGGGGAACAGTGTGGAAAATGCAGAAGAGTGAGGAAACAAAGGGAGCTGGGGGTATATATTGGAAAAAGTGGGGAACTGTGGGGAACACTGTAGAACGGAGGGGAACCAAAGAGTGCACGGTGAACAGATTGTAAAAAGTGTGGAGCCATGGCGAACACTGCAGGACAGAGGGGAACCAAAGGGAGCAGGGAGAACAGATTGGAAAAAGTGGGGAATCTTGGGGAACACTGCAGAAAAGAGGGGAACCAAAGGGATCAGAGGGAGCAGATTGGAAAAAATGTGGAGAAACGTGGGGAAACTGCAGAACAGAGGGGAACCAAAGGCGCAGGGTTAACAAATTGGAAAAAATTGGGGAACTGTCTGGAACACAACAGAAAAGAGGGGAAAAAAAGGGAGCATGGGAACAGATTGGAAAAAAAATGGAGAACCATGGGGAACACTGCAGAACAGAGAGGACCCAAAGTGAGCAGAGGGAAGAACTCGGAAAAGTGGGGAACACTGCAGAATAGAGGGGAACCAAGAGAGCAGGGGGAACGGATTGGAAAAAGTGGGGAACTGTGTGGAAAATGCAGAAGAGTGAGGAAACAAAGGGAGCAGGGGGAACAGATTGGAAAAAGTGGGGAACGGTGTGGAAAATGCAGAAGAGTGAGGAAAAAAAAGAGAGCAGCGGGAACAGATTGGAAAAAGTGGGAAACGGTGTGGAAACTGCAGAAGTGAGTGGAACCAAAGGAGCAGGGGGAACAGATTGGAAAAAAGTGGGGAACCGTGGAGAACGCTGCAGAACAGAGGGGAAAAAAAGGGAGAAGGGGAACAGATTGGAAAAAATGTGAAGAACCGTGGGGAACAATGCAGGACAGAGGGGAACCAAAGGGTGCAGGGGGAACGGTTTGGAAAAAGTGGGTAACCGTGGGGAACACTGCAGAACACTGCGGAACCAAAGGGAGCAGGGGGAATGGATTGGAAAAAGTGGGTAACCGTGGGGAACACTGCAAGACAGAGGGGAACCAAAGGGAGCAGGGGGAGCGGTTTGGAAAAAGTGGGGAACCGTGGGGAACACTGCAGAATAAAGGAGAACCAAACGGAGCAGGGGGAACAGATTGGAAAAAGTGGGGAATCGTGGGGAGTTCTGCAGAACAGTGGGGAACCAAAAGGAGCAGGGGGAATGGATTGGAAAAAGTGGGGAACATTGGAGAACATTGCAGGACAGAGGGGAAACAAAGGGAGCAGGGCAAACTGATTGGAAAAAGTGGGGAAACGTGGGGAACACTGCAGGACAGAGGGGAAACAAAGGGAGCAGGGTGAACAGATTCGAAAAAGTGTGCAACCTTGGGGAACACTGCAGAATAGAGGGGAACTAAACTGAGCATGGGGAACAGATTGAAAAAAGTGCAGAACCGTGGCGAACACTGCAAAACAGTGGGGAACCAAAGGGATCAGCGGGAACGGATTGGAAAAAGTGGGGAACCGCGGGAAACACTGCAGAACAGAGGGGAACGAAATGGAGCACGGCGAGCATATCGGAAAGAAGTTGAGAAGTGGGGAACACTGCAGGACAGAGGGGAACCAAAGGGAGCAGGGGGAACGGATTGGATAAAGTGGGGAACTGTGAAGAACACTGCAGAAAGAGAGGAACCAAAGCGATCACGGCGAACAAATTCGAAAATAGTGGAAAAGTGGGGAATACTGCAGAACAGTGGGGAACCAAAGGGAGCGGGGGGGAACAGATTAGAAAAAGTGGGGAACAGTGTGGAAAAATGCAGAAGAGTGAGGAAACAAAGGGAGCAGTGGGTATACATTGGAAAAAATGCGGAACCGTGGGGAACACTGCAGAACAGAGGGGAACCAAGGGAGCAGGTGGAACGGATTTGAAAAAGTGGGGATTCGCGAAGGACAATGCAGGACAGAGGGGAAAGAAAGGGCACAGGAGGAACGGATTGGAAAAAGTGGGGAACTGTGGGGAACACTGCAGAACAGAGGGGAACCAATGGGAGCAGGGTGAACAGATTGGAAAAAGTGGGGAACGGTGTGGAAAAATGCAGAAGAGTGGAGAAACAACGGGAGCAGGGTGAACGGATTGGAAAAAGTGGGGAAGTGTTTGGAACACGGCAGAACAGAGGGGAACCAAACGCGCAGGGGGAACACATTTGAAAAAATTGGGGAACTGTCTGGAACACAGCAGAACAGAGGGGAAAAAAAGGGAGAATGGGAACAGATTGGAAAAAATGTGGAGAACCATGGGGAACACTGCAGAACAGAGAGGACTCAAAGGGAGCAGAGGGAAGAACTCGGAAAAGTGGGGAACCGTGGGTAACACTGCAGAATAGAGGGGAACCGAGAGAGCAGGGGGAACGGATTGGAAAAAGTGGGGAACTGTGAAGAACACTGCAGACAGAGAGGAACCAAAGCGAGCACGGCGAACAAATTGGAAAATAGTGGAGAAGTGGGAAACACTGCAGAACAGTGGAGAACCAAAGGGAGCGGGGGAAACAGATTGGAAAAAGTGGGGAAAAGTGTGGAAAATGCAGAAGAGTGAGGAAACAAAGGGAGCAGGGGGAACAGATTGGAAAAAGTGGGGAACGGTGTGGAAAATGCAGAAGAGTGAGGAAAAAAAAGGGAGCAGGGGGAACAGATTGGAAAAAGTGGGGAACGGTGTGGAAACTGCAGAAGTGAGGGGAACCAAAGGAGCAGGGGGAACAGATTGGAAAAAAGTGGGGAAACGTGGAGAACACTGCAGAACAGAGGGGAAAAAAAGGGAGAAGGGGAACAGATTGGAAAAAATGTGAAGAACCGTGGGGAACACTGCAGAACAGAAGGGAACCAGAGGAGCAAGGGCAACTGATTAGAAAAAGAGGGGATCCGTGGGGAACACTGCAGAACAGATGGGAACCGAATGGAGTACGGGGTACAGATTGGAAAAATTGGGGGATTATGTGGAAATGTACAGAACAGTGGGGAACCAAAGGGAGCAGGGGGAACGGAGTGGAAAAAATGGGTAACCGTGGGGAACACTGCAGAACAGAGGGGAACCAAGGGAGCAGGTGGAACGGATTGGAAAAAGTGGGGAACAGTGTGGAAAAATGCAGAAGAGTGAGGAAACAAAGGGAGCAGGGGGAAACAGATGGAAAAAGTGGGGAACAGTGTGGAAAATGCAGAAGAGTGGAGAAACAACAGGAGCAGGGTGAACGGATTGGAAAAAGTGGGGAACAGTGTGGAACACTGCAGAACAGATGGGAATCAAAGGAAGCAGGGGGCACGGATTGGAAAAAGTGGGGAACCGTCAGGAACACTGCAGAACAGAGAGGAAGCAAAGGAGCACGGGGAAGAGAGTGGAAAAATTGGGAAACCATGGAGGACAGTGCAGGATGGAGGGGAACCAAAGGTAGCAGGGGGAACAGATTGGAAAAAGTGGGGAACAGTGTGGAAAAATGCAGAAGAGTGAGGAAACAAAGGGAGCAGGGGGTATACATTGGAAAAATTGCGGAACCGTGGGGAACACTGCAGAACAGAGGGGAACCAAGGGAGCAGGTGGAACGGATTGGAAAGAGTGGGGAATCGCGAAGGACAATGCAGGACAGAGGGGAAAGAAAGGGAACAGGGGGAACGGATAGGAAAAAGTGGGGAACTGTGGGGAACACTGCAGAACAGAGAGGAAACAATGTGAGCAGGGCGAACAGATTGGAAAAAGTGGGGAACGGTGTGGAAAAATGCAGAAGAGTGGAGAAACAACGGGAGCAGGGTGAACGGAATGGAAAAAGTGGGGAAGTGTTTGGAACACTGCAGAACAGAGGGGAAACAAAGGAAGCAGGGGGAACGGATTGGAAAAAGTGGGGAACCGTTAGGAACACAGCACAACAGAGGGGAACCAAATGAGCACGGGGAAGAGATTGGAAAAATTGGGAAACAATGGAGGACAGTGCAGGACGGAGGGGAACCAAAGGGAGTAGGGGGAACAGATTGGAAAAAGTGGGGGACTGTGGGGAACACTGTAGAACAGTGGGGAACCAAAGAGAGCACGGCGAACAGATTGGAAAAAGTGTGGAGCCGTGGGGAACACTGCAGGACAGATGGGAACCAAAGGGAGCAGGGAGAACAGATTGGAAAAAGTGGGGAATCCTGGGAAACACTGCAGAAAAGAGGGGAACCAAAGGGTGCAGGGGGAACAGATTGGAAAAAATGTGGAAAACCGTGGGTAAACTGCAGAACAGAGGGGAACCAAAGGGAGCGGGGGAAAAAGATTGGAAAAAGTGGGGAACAGTGTGGAAAATGCAGAAGAGTGAGGAAACAAAGGGAGCTGGGGGTATATATTGGAAAAAGTGGGGAACTGTGGGGAACACTGTAGAACGGAGGGGAACCAAAGAGTGCACGGTGAACAGATTGTAAAAAGTGTGGAGCCATGGCGAACACTGCAGGACAGAGGGGAACCAAAGGGAGCAGGGAGAACAGATTGGAAAAAGTGGGGAATCTTGGGGAACACTGCAGAAAAGAGGGGAACCAAAGGGATCAGAGGGAGCAGATTGGAAAAAATGTGGAGAAACGTGGGGAAACTGCAGAACAGAGGGGAACCAAAGGCGCAGGGTTAACAAATTGGAAAAAATTGGGGAACTGTCTGGAACACAACAGAAAAGAGGGGAAAAAAAGGGAGCATGGGAACAGATTGGAAAAAAAATGGAGAACCATGGGGAACACTGCAGAACAGAGAGGACCCAAAGTGAGCAGAGGGAAGAACTCGGAAAAGTGGGGAACACTGCAGAATAGAGGGGAACCAAGAGAGCAGGGGGAACGGATTGGAAAAAGTGGGGAACTGTGTGGAAAATGCAGAAGAGTGAGGAAACAAAGGGAGCAGGGGGAACAGATTGGAAAAAGTGGGGAACGGTGTGGAAAATGCAGAAGAGTGAGGAAAAAAAAGAGAGCAGCGGGAACAGATTGGAAAAAGTGGGAAACGGTGTGGAAACTGCAGAAGTGAGTGGAACCAAAGGAGCAGGGGGAACAGATTGGAAAAAAGTGGGGAACCGTGGAGAACGCTGCAGAACAGAGGGGAAAAAAAGGGAGAAGGGGAACAGATTGGAAAAAATGTGAAGAACCGTGGGGAACAATGCAGGACAGAGGGGAACCAAAGGGTGCAGGGGGAACGGTTTGGAAAAAGTGGGTAACCGTGGGGAACACTGCAGAACACTGCGGAACCAAAGGGAGCAGGGGGAATGGATTGGAAAAAGTGGGTAACCGTGGGGAACACTGCAAGACAGAGGGGAACCAAAGGGAGCAGGGGGAGCGGTTTGGAAAAAGTGGGGAACCGTGGGGAACACTGCAGAATAAAGGAGAACCAAACGGAGCAGGGGGAACAGATTGGAAAAAGTGGGGAATCGTGGGGAGTTCTGCAGAACAGTGGGGAACCAAAAGGAGCAGGGGGAATGGATTGGAAAAAGTGGGGAACATTGGAGAACATTGCAGGACAGAGGGGAAACAAAGGGAGCAGGGCAAACTGATTGGAAAAAGTGGGGAAACGTGGGGAACACTGCAGGACAGAGGGGAAACAAAGGGAGCAGGGTGAACAGATTCGAAAAAGTGTGCAACCTTGGGGAACACTGCAGAATAGAGGGGAACTAAACTGAGCATGGGGAACAGATTGAAAAAAGTGCAGAACCGTGGCGAACACTGCAAAACAGTGGGGAACCAAAGGGATCAGCGGGAACGGATTGGAAAAAGTGGGGAACCGCGGGAAACACTGCAGAACAGAGGGGAACGAAATGGAGCACGGCGAGCATATCGGAAAGAAGTTGAGAAGTGGGGAACACTGCAGGACAGAGGGGAACCAAAGGGAGCAGGGGGAACGGATTGGATAAAGTGGGGAACTATGAAGAACACTGCAGAAAGAGAGGAACCAAAGCGATCACGGCGAACAAATTCGAAAATAGTGGAAAAGTGGGGATACTGCAGAACAGTGGGGAACCAAAGGGAGCGGGGGGAACAGATTGGAAAAAGTGGGGAACAGTGTGGAAAAATGCAGAAGAGTGAGGAAACAAAGGGAGCAGTGGGTATACATTGGAAAAATTGCGGAACCGTGGGGAACACTGCAGAACAGAGGGGAACCAAGGGAGCAGGTGGAACGGATTGGAAAAAGTGGGGATTCGCGAAGGACAATGCAGGACAGAGGGGAAAGAAAGGGCACAGGGGGAACGGATTGGAAAAAGTGGGGAACTGTGGAGAACAATGCAGAACAGAGGGGAACCAATGGGAGCAGGATGAACAGATTGGAAAAAGTGGGGAACGGTGTGGAAAAATGCAGAAGAGTGGAGAAACAACGGAAGCAAGGTGAACGGATTGTAAAAAGTGGGGAAGTGTTTGGAACACGGCAGAACAGAGGGGAACCAAAGGCGCAGGGGAAACAGTTTTGAAAAAATTGGGGAACTGTCTGGAACACAGCAGAACAGAGGGGAAAAAAAGGGAGAATGGGAACAGATTGGAAAAAATGTGGAGAACCATGGGGAACACTGCAGAACAGAGAGGACTCAAAGGGAGCAGAGGGAAGAACTCGGAAAAGTGGGGAACCGTGGGTAACACTGCAGAATAGAGGGGAACCGAGAGAGCAGGGGGAACGGATTGGAAAAAGTGGGGAACTGTGAAGAACACTGCAGACAGAGAGGAACCAAAGCGAGCACGGCGAACAAATTGGAAAATAGTGGAAAAGTGGGAAACACTGCAGAACAGTGGAGAACCAAAGGGAGCGGGGGAAACAGATTGGAAAAAGTGGGGAAAAGTGTGGAAAATGCAGAAGAGTGAGGAAACAAAGGGAGCAGGGGGAACAGATTGGAAAAAGTGGGGAACGGTGTGGAAAATGCAGAAGAGTGAGGAAAAAAAAGGGAGCAGGGGGAACAGATTGGAAAAAGTGGGGAACGGTGTGGAAACTGCAGAAGTGAGGGGAACCAAAGGAGCAGGGGGAACAGATTGGAAAAAAGTGGGGAAACGTGGAGAACACTGCAGAACAGAGGGGAAAAAAAGGGAGAAGGGGAACAGATTGGAAAAAATGTGAAGAACCGTGGGGAACACTGCAGAACAGAAGGGAACCAGAGGAGCAAGGGCAACTGATTAGAAAAAGAGGGGATCCGTGGGGAACACTGCAGAACAGATGGGAACCGAATGGAGTACGGGGTACAGATTGGAAAAATTGGGGGATTATGTGGAAATGTACAGAACAGTGGGGAACCAAAGGGAGCAGGGGGAACGGAGTGGAAAAAATGGGTAACCGTGGGGAACACTGCAGAACAGAGGGGAACCAAGGGAGCAGGTGGAACGGATTGGAAAAAGTGGGGAACAGTGTGGAAAAATGCAGAAGAGTGAGGAAACAAAGGGAGCAGGGGGAAACAGATTGGAAAAAGTGGGGAACAGTGTGGAAAATGCAGAAGAGTGGAGAAACAACAGGAGCAGGGTGAACGGATTGGAAAAAGTGGGGAACAGTGTGGAACACTGCAGAACAGATGGGAATCAAAGGAAGCAGGGGGCACGGATTGGAAAAAGTGGGGAACCGTTAGGAACACTGCAGAACAGAGAGGAAGCAAAGGAGCACGGGGAAGAGAGTGGAAAAATTGGGAAACCATGGAGGACAGTGCAGGATGGAGGGGAACCAAAGGTAGCAGGGGAAACAGATTGGAAAAAGTGGGGAACAGTGTGGAAAAATGCAGAAGAGTGAGGAAACAAAGGGAGCAGGGGGTATACATTGGAAAAATTGCGGAACCGTGGGGAACACTGCAAAACAGAGGGGAACCAAGGGAGGAGGTGGAACGGATTGGAAAGAGTGGGGAATCGCGAAGGACAATGCAGGACAGAGGGGAAAGAAAGGGCACAGGGGGAACGGATAGGAAAAAGTGGGGAACTGTGGGGAACACTGCAGAACAGAGGGGAAACAATGTGAGCAGGGCGAACAGATTGGAAAAAGTGGGGAACGGTGTGGAAAAATGCAGAAGAGTGGAGAAACAACGGGAGCAGGGTGAACGGAATGGAAAAAGTGGGGAAGTGTTTGGAACACTGCAGAACAGAGGGGAAACAAAGGAAGCAGGGGGAACGGATTGGAAAAAGTGGGGAACCGTTAGGAACACAGCACAACAGAGGGGAACCAAATGAGCACGGGGAAGAGATTGGAAAAATTGGGAAACAATGGAGGACAGTGCAGGACGGAGGGGAACCAAAGGGAGTAGGGGGAACAGATTGGAAAAAGTGGGGGACTGTGGGGAACACTGTAGAACAGTGGGGAACCAAAGAGAGCACGGCGAACAGATTGGAAAAAGTGTGGAGCCGTGGGGAACACTGCAGGACAGATGGGAACCAAAGGGAGCAGGGAGAACAGATTGGAAAAAGTGGGGAATCCTGGGAAACACTGCAGAAAAGAGGGGAACCAAAGGGTGCAGGGGGAACAGATTGGAAAAAATGTGGAAAACCGTGGGTAAACTGCAGAACAGAGGGGAACCAAAGGGAGCGGGGGAAAAAGAATGGAAAAAGTGGGGAACAGTGTGGAAAATGCAGAAGAGTGAGGAAACAAAGGGAGCTGGGGGTATATATTGGAAAAAGTGGGGAACTGTGGGGAACACTGTAGAACGGAGGGGAACCAAAGAGTGCACGGTGAACAGATTGTAAAAAGTGTGGAGCCATGGCGAACACTGCAGGACAGAGGGGAACCAAAGGGAGCAGGGAGAACAGATTGGAAAAAGTGGGGAATCTTGGGGAACACTGCAGAAAAGAGGGGAACCAAAGGGATCAGAGGGAGCAGATTGGAAAAAATGTGGAGAAACGTGGGGAAACTGCAGAACAGAGGGGAACCAAAGGCGCAGGGTTAACAAATTGGAAAAAATTGGGGAACTGTCTGGAACACAACAGAAAAGAGGGGAAAAAAAGGGAGCATGGGAACAGATTGGAAAAAAAATGGAGAACCATGGGGAACACTGCAGAACAGAGAGGACCCAAAGTGAGCAGAGGGAAGAACTCGGAAAAGTGGGGAACACTGCAGAATAGAGGGGAACCAAGAGAGCAGGGGGAACGGATTGGAAAAAGTGGGGAACTGTGTGGAAAATGCAGAAGAGTGAGGAAACAAAGGGAGCAGGGGGAACAGATTGGAAAAAGTGGGGAACGGTGTGGAAAATGCAGAAGAGTGAGGAAAAAAAAGAGAGCAGCGGGAACAGATTGGAAAAAGTGGGAAACGGTGTGGAAACTGCAGAAGTGAGTGGAACCAAAGGAGCAGGGGGAACAGATTGGAAAAAAGTGGGGAACCGTGGAGAACGCTGCAGAACAGAGGGGAAAAAAAGGGAGAAGGGGAACAGATTGGAAAAAATGTGAAGAACCGTGGGGAACAATGCAGGACAGAGGGGAACCAAAGGGTGCAGAGGGAACGGTTTGGAAAAAGTGGGTAACCGTGGGGAACACTGCAGAACACTGCGGAACCAAAGGGAGCAGGGGGAATGGATTGGAAAAAGTGGGTAACCGTGGGGAACACTGCAAGACAGAGGGGAACCAAAGGGAGCAGGGGGAGCGGTTTGGAAAAAGTGGGGAACCGTGGGGAACACTGCAGAATAAAGGAGAACCAAACGGAGCAGGGGGAACAGATTGGAAAAAGTGGGGAATCGTGGGGAGTTCTGCAGAACAGTGGGGAACCAAAAGGAGCAGGGGGAATGGATTGGAAAAAGTGGGGAACCGTGGAGAACATTGCAGGACAGAGGGGAAACAAAGGGAGCAGGGCAACCTGATTGGAAAAAGTGGGGAAACGTGGGGAACACTGCAGGACAGAGGGGAAACAAAGGGAGCAGGGTGAACAGATTCGAAAAAGTGTGCAACCTTGGGGAACACTGCAGAATAGAGGGGAACTAAACTGAGCATGGGGAACAGATTGAAAAAAGTGCAGAACCGTGGCGAACACTGCAAAACAGTGGGGAACCAAAGGGATCAGCGGGAACGGATTGGAAAAAGTGGGGAACCGCGGGAAACACTGCAGAACAGAGGGGAACGAAATGGAGCACGGCGAGCATATCGGAAAGAAGTTGAGAAGTGGGGAACACTGCAGGACAGAGGGGAACCAAAGGGAGCAGGGGGAACGGATTGGATAAAGTGGGGAACTATGAAGAACACTGCAGAAAGAGAGGAACCAAAGCGATCACGGCGAACAAATTCGAAAATAGTGGAAAAGTGGGGATACTGCAGAACAGTGGGGAACCAAAGGGAGCGGGGGGAACAGATTGGAAAAAGTGGGGAACAGTGTGGAAAAATGCAGAAGAGTGAGGAAACAAAGGGAGCAGTGGGTATACATTGGAAAAATTGCGGAACCGTGGGGAACACTGCAGAACAGAGGGGAACCAAGGGAGCAGGTGGAACGGATTGGAAAAAGTGGGGATTCGCGAAGGACAATGCAGGACAGAGGGGAAAGAAAGGGCACAGGGGGAACGGATTGGAAAAAGTGGGGAACTGTGGAGAACAATGCAGAACAGAGGGGAACCAATGGGAGCAGGATGAACAGATTGGAAAAAGTGGGGAACGGTGTGGAAAAATGCAGAAGAGTGGAGAAACAACGGAAGCAAGGTGAACGGATTGTAAAAAGTGGGGAAGTGTTTGGAACACGGCAGAACAGAGGGGAACCAAAGGCGCAGGGGAAACAGTTTTGAAAAAATTGGGGAACTGTCTGGAACACAGCAGAACAGAGGGGAAAAAAAGGGAGCATGGGAACAGATTGGAAAAAATGTGGAGAACCATGGGGAACACTGCAGAACAGAGAGGACTCAAAGGGAGCAGGGGGAAGAACTCGGAAAAGTGGGGAACCGTGGGGAACACTGCAGAATAGAGGGGAACCGAGAGAGCAGGGAGAACGGATTGGAAAAAGTGGGGAACTGTGAAGAACACTGCATACAGAGAGGAACCAAAGCGAGCACGGCGAACAAATTGGAAAATAGTGTAGAAGTGGGGAACACTGCAGAACAGTTGAGAACCAAAGGGAGCGGGGGAAACAGATTGGAAAAAGTGGGCACCAGTGTGGAAAATGCAGAAGAGTGAGGAAACAAAGGGAGCGGGGGAACAGATTGGAAAAAATGTGGAGAACCATGGGGAACACTGCAGAACAGAGAGGACTCAAAGGGAGCAGAGGGAAGAACTCGTAAAAGTGGGGAACCGTGGGTAACACTGCAGAATAGAGGGGAACCGAGAGAGCAGGGGGAACGGATTGAAAAAGTGGGGAACTGTGAAGAACACTGCAGACAGAGAGGAACCAAAGCGAGCACGGCGAACAAATTGGAAAATAGTGGAGAAGTGGGAAACACTGCAGAACAGTGGAGAACCAAAAGGAGCGGGGGAAACAGATTGGAAAAAGTGGGGAACAGTGTGGAAAATGCAGAAGAGTGAGGAAACAAAGGGAGCAGGGGGAACAGATTGGAAAAAGTGGGGAACGGTGTGGAAAATGCAGAAGAGTGAGGAAAAAAAAGGGAGCAGGGGGAACAGATTGGAAAAAGTGGGGAACGGTGTGGAAACTGCAGAAGTGAGGGGAACCAAAGGAGCAGGGGGAACAGATTGGAAAAAAGTGGGGAACCGTGGAGAACACTGCAGAACAGAGGGGAAAAAAAGGGAGAAGGGGAACAGATTGGAAAAAATGTGAAGAACCGTGGGGAACACTGCAGAACAGAAGGGAACCAGAGGAGCAAGGGCAACTGATTAGAAAAAGAGGGGATCCGTGGGGAACACTGCAGAACAGATGGGAACCGAATGGAGTACGGGGTACAGATTGGAAAAATTGGGGGATTATGTGGAAATGTACAGAACAGTGGGGAACCAAAGGGAGCAGGGGGAACGGAGTGGAAAAAATGGGTAACCGTGGGGAACACTGCAGAACAGAGGGGAACCAAGGGAGCAGGTGGAACGGATTGGAAAAAGTGGGGAACAGTGTGGAAAAATGCAGAAGAGTGAGGAAACAAAGGGAGCAGGGGGAAACAGATTGGAAAAAGTGGGGAACAGTGTGGAAAACTGCAGAATAGAGGGGAACCAACGGGAGTAGGGGGAACAGATTGGAAAAAGTGGAAACTGTGGGGAAAACTGCAGAACAGAGGGGAGCCCAAGGAGAAGGGGGAACAGATTGGAAAAAGTGGGGAACGGTGTGGAAAATGCAGAAGAGTGGAGAAACAACAGGAGCAGGGTGAACGGATTGGAAAAAGTGGGGAACAGTGTGGAACACTGCAGAACAGATGGGAATCAAAGGAAGCAGGGGGCACGGATTGGAAAAAGTGGGGAACCGTTCGGAACACTGCACAACAGAAGGGAACCAAAGGAGCACGGGGAAGAGATTGGAAAAATTGGGAAACCATGGAGGACAGTGCAGGACGGAGGGGAACCAAAGGGAGCAGGGGGAACAGATTGGAAAAAGTGGGGAACTGTGGGGAACACTCTAAAGCAGAGAGGAACCAAAGAGAGCACGGCGAACAGATTGGAAAAAGTGTGGAACCGTGGGGAACACTTCAGGACAGAGGGGAACCAAAGGGAATAGGAGGTACAGGTTGGAAAAAGTGGGGAACCGTTGGCGAAAACTGCAGAACAGTGGGGAACCAAAGGGAGCAGGGGGAACAGATCGCAAAAAGTGGGGAACAGTGGGGAATATTGCAGAAAAGAGGGGAAGCAAATGGAGCATGGGAACAGATTGGAAAAATCGGGGAACCGTGTGGAAATTGCAGAACAGTGGGAAACCAAAGGGAGCAGGGAGAACGGATTGGAAAATGTGGGGAACTGTATAGAAAACTGCAGAATAGAGGGGAACCAACGGGAGCAGGGGGAACAGATTGGAAAAAGTGGAAACTGTGGGGAAAACTGCAGAACAGAGGGGAGCCCAAGAAGAAGGGGGAACAGAATGGAAAAAGTGTGGAACGGTGTGGAAAATGCAGAAGAGTGGAGAAACAACGGGAGCAGGGTGAACGGATTGGAAAAAGTGGGGAACAGTGTGGAACACTGCAGAACAGAGGGGAATCAAAGGAAGCAGGGGGAAGAGATTGGAAAAATTGGGAAACCATGGAGGACAGTGCAGGACGGAGGGGAACCAAAGGGAGCAGGGGGAACAGATTGGAAAAAGTGGGAAACTGTGGGGAACACTGTAAAAAAGAGAGGAACCAAACAGAGCACGGCGAACAGATTGGAAAAAGTGTGGAACCGTGGGGAACACTGCAGGACAGAGGGGAACCAAAGGGAACAGGGGGAATGGATTGGAAAAAGTGGGTAACCGTGGGGAACACTGCAGGACAGAGGGGAACCAAAGGGAGCAGGGGGAACGGTTTGGAAAAAGTGGGGAAACGTGGGGAACACTGCAGAATAAAGGAGAACCAAACGGAGCAGGGGGAACAGATTGGAAAAAGTGGGGAATCGTGGGGAGTTCTGCAGAACAGTGGGGAACCAAAAGGAGCAGGGGGAATGGATTGGAAAAAGTGGGGATCCGTGGAGAACATTGCAGGATAGAGGGCAAACAAAGGGAGCAGGGCGAACTGATTGTAAAAAGTGGGGAAACGTGGGGAACACTGCAGGACAGAGGGGAAACAAAGGGAGTAGGGTGAACAGATTCGAAAAAGTGTGCAACCTTGGGGAACACTGTAGAATAGAGGGGAACTAAACGGAGCATGGGGAACAGATTGGAAAAAGTGCAGAACCATGGCGAACACTGCAAAACAGTGGGGAACCAAAGGGATCAGCGGGAATGGATTGGAAAAAGTGGGGAACCGTGGGAAACACTGCAGAACAGAGGGGAACGAAATGGAGCACGGCGAGCATATCGGAAAGAAGTTGAGAAGTGGGGAACACTGCAGGACAGAGGGGAACCAAAGGGAGCAGGGGGAACGGATTGGATAAAGTGGGGAACTGTGAAGAACACTGCAGAAAGAGAGGAACCAAAGCGATCACGGCGAACAAATTCGAAAATAGTGGAAAAGTGGGGAATACTGCAGAACAGTGGGGAACCAAAGGGAGCGGGGGGGAACAGATTGGAAAAAGTGGGGAACAGTGTGGAAAAATGCAGAAGAGTGAGGAAACAAAGGGAGCAGTGGGTATACATTGGAAAAAATGCGGAACCGTGGGGAACACTGCAGAACAGAGGGGAACCAAGGGAGCAGGTGGAACGGATTTGAAAAAGTGGGGATTCGCGAAGGACAATGCAGGACAGAGGGGAAAGAAAGGGCACAGGAGGAACGGATTGGAAAAAGTGGGGAACTGTGGGGAACACTGCAGAACAGAGGGGAACCAATGGGAGCAGGGTGAACAGATTGGAAAAAGTGGGGAACGGTGTGGAAAAATGCAGAAGAGTGGAGAAACAACGGGAGCAGGGTGAACGGATTGGAAAAAGTGGGGAAGTGTTTGGAACACAGCAGAACAGAGGGGAACCAAACGCGCAGGGGGAACACATTTGAAAAAATTGGGGAACTGTCTGGAACACAGCAGAACAGAGGGGAAAAAAAGGGAGAATGGGAACAGATTGGAAAAAATGTGGAGAACCATGGGGAACACTGCAGAACAGAGAGGACTCAAAGGGAGCAGAGGGAAGAACTCGGAAAAGTGGGGAACCGTGGGTAACACTGCAGAATAGAGGGGAACCGAGAGAGCAGGGGGAACGGATTGGAAAAAGTGGGGAACTGTGAAGAACACTGCAGAACGAGAGGAACCAAAGCGAGCACGGCGAACAAATTGGAAAATAGTGGAGAAGTGGGAAACACTGCAGAACAGTGGAGAACCAAAGGGAGCGGGGGGAACAGATTGGAAAAAGTGGGGAACGGTGTGGAAAATGCAGAAGAGTGAGGAAAAAAAACGGAGCAGGGGGAACAGATTGGAAAAAGTGGGGAACGGTGTGGAAACTGCAGAAGTGAGGGGAACCAAAGGAGCAGGGGGAACAGATTGGAAAAAAGTGGGGAACCGTGGAGAACACTGCAGAACAGAGGGGAAAAAAAGGGAGAAGGGGAACAGATTGGAAAAAATGTGAAGAACCGTGGGGAACACTGCAGAACAGAAGGGAACCAGAGGAGCAAGGGCAACTGATTAGAAAAAGAGGGGATCCGTGGGGAACACTGCAGAACAGATGGGAACCGAATGGAGTACGGGGTACAGATTGGAAAAATTGGGGGATTATGTGGAAATGTACAGAACAGTGGGGAACCAAAGGGAGCAGGGGGAACGGAGTGGAAAAAATGGGTAACCGTGGGGAACACTGCAGAACAGAGGGGAACCAAGGGAGCAGGTGGAACGGATTGGAAAAAGTGGGGAACAGTGTGGAAAAATGCAGAAGAGTGAGGAAACAAAGGGAGCAGGGGGAAACAGATTGGAAAAAGTGGGGAACAGTGTGGAAAATGCAGAAGAGTGGAGAAACAACAGGAGCAGGGTGAACGGATTGGAAAAAGTGGGGAACAGTGTGGAACACTGCAGAACAGATGGGAATCAAAGGAAGCAGGGGGCACGGATTGGAAAAAGTGGGGAACCGTTAGGAACACTGCAGAACAGAGAGGAAGCAAAGGAGCACGGGAAAGAGAGTGGAAAAATTGGGAAACCATGGAGGACAGTGCAGGATGGAGGGGAACCAAAGGTAGCAGGGGGAACAGATTGGAAAAAGTGGGGAACAGTGTGGAAAAATGCAGAAGAGTGAGGAAACAAAGGGAGCAGGGGGTATACATTGGAAAAATTGCGGAACCGTGGGGAACACTGCAGAACAGAGGGGAACCAAGGGAGCAGGTGGAACGGATTGGAAAGAGTGGGGAATCGCGAAGGACAATGCAGGACAGAGGGGAAAGAAAGGGCACAGGGGGAACGGATAGGAAAAAGTGGGGAACTGTGGGGAACACTGCAGAACAGAGGGGAAACAATGTGAGCAGGGCGAACAGATTGGAAAAAGTGGGGAACGGTGTGGAAAAATGCAGAAGAGTGGAGAAACAACGGGAGCAGGGTGAACGGAATGGAAAAAGTGGGGAAGTGTTTGGAACACTGCAGAACAGAGGGGAAACAAAGGAAGCAGGGGGAACGGATTGGAAAAAGTGGGGAACCGTTAGGAACACAGCACAACAGAGGGGAACCAAATGAGCACGGGGAAGAGATTGGAAAAATTGGGAAACAATGGAGGACAGTGCAGGACGGAGGGGAACCAAAGGGAGCAGGGGGAACAGATTGGAAAAAGTGGGGGACTGTGGGGAACACTGTAGAACAGTGGGGAACCAAAGAGAGCACGGCGAACAGATTGGAAAAAGTGTGGAGCCGTGGGGAACACTGCAGGACAGATGGGAACCAAAGGGAGCAGGGAGAACAGATTGGAAAAAGTGGGGAATCCTGGGAAACACTGCAGAAAAGAGGGGAACCAAAGGGTGCAGGGGGAACAGATTGGAAAAAATGTGGAAAACCGTGGGTAAACTGCAGAACAGAGGGGAACCAAAGGGAGCGGGGGAAAAAGATTGGAAAAAGTGGGGAACAGTGTGGAAAATGCAGAAGAGTGAGGAAACAAAGGGAGCTGGGGGTATATATTGGAAAAAGTGGGGAACTGTGGGGAACACTGTAGAACGGAGGGGAACCAAAGAGAGCACGGTGAACAGATTGTAAAAAGTGTGGAGCCATGGCGAACACTGCAGGACAGAGGGGAACCAAAGGGAGCAGGGAGAACAGATTGGAAAAAGTGGGGAATCTTGGGGAACACTGCAGAAAAGAGGGGAACCAAAGGGATCAGAGGGAGCAGATTTGAAAAAATGTGGAGAAACGTGGGAAAACTGCAGAACAGAGGGGAACCAAAGGCGCAGGGTTAACAAATTGGAAAAAATTGGGGAAGTGTCTGGAACACAACAGAAAAGAGGGGAAAAAAAGGGAGCATGGGAACAGATTGGAAAAAAAATGGAGAACCATGGGGAACACTGCAGAACAGAGAGGACCCAAAGTGAGCAGAGGGAAGAACTCGGAAAAGTGGGGAACCGTGGGGAACACTGCAGAATAGAGGGGAACCAAGAGAGCAGGGGGAACGGATTGGAAAAAGTGGGGAACTGTGTGGAAAATGCAGAAGAGTGAGGAAACAAAGGGAGCAGGGGGAACAGATTGGAAAAAGTGGGGAACGGTGTGGAAAATGCAGAAGAGTGAGGAAAAAAAAGAGAGCAGCGGGAACAGATTGGAAAAAGTGGGCAACGGTGTGGAAACTGCAGAAGTGAGTGGAACCAAAGTAGCAGGGGGAACAGATTGGAAAAAAGTGGGGAACCGTGGAGAACGCTGCAGAACAGAGGGGAAAAAAAGGGAGAAGGGGAACAGATTGGAAAAAATGTGAAGAACCGTGGGGAACAATGCAGGACAGAGGGGAACCAAAGGGTGCAGGGGGAAAGGTTTGGAAAAAGTGGGTAACCGTGGGGAACACTGCAGAACACTGCGGAACCAAAGGGAGCAGGGGGAATGGATTGGAAAAAGTGGGTAACCGTGGGGAACACTGCAAGACAGAGGGGAACCAAAGGGAGCAGGGGGAACGGTTTGGAAAAAGTGGGGAACCGTGGGGAACACTGCAGAATAAAGGAGAACCAAACGGAGCAGGGGGAACAGATTGGAAAAAGTGGGGAATCGTGGGGAGTTCTGCAGAACAGTGGGGAACCAAAAGGAGCAGGGGGAATGGATTGGTAAAAGTGGGGAACCGTGGAGAACATTGCAGGACAGAGGGGAAACAAAGGGAGCAGGGCAAACTGATTGGAAAAAGTGGGGAAACGTGGGGAACACTGCAGGACAGAGGGGAAACAAAGGGAGCAGGGTGAACAGATTCGAAAAAGTGTGCAACCTTGGGGAACACTGCAGAATAGAGGGGAACTAAACTGAGCATGGGGAACAGATTGAAAAAAGTGCAGAACCGTGGCGAACACTGCAAAACAGTGGGGAACCAAAGGGATCAGCGGGAACGGATTGGAAAAAGTGGGGAACCGTGGGAAACACTGCAGAACAGAGGGGAACGAAATGGAGCACGGCGAGCATATCGGAAAGAAGTTGAGAAGTGGGGAACACTGCAGGACAGAGGGGAACCAAAGGGAGCAGGGGGAACGGATTGGATAAAGTGGGGAACTATGAAGAACACTGCAGAAAGAGAGGAACCAAAGCGATCACGGCGAACAAATTCGAAAATAGTGGAAAAGTGGGGATACTGCAGAACAGTGGGGAACCAAAGGGAGCGGGGGGAACAGATTGGAAAAAGTGGGGAACAGTGTGGAAAAATGCAGAAGAGTGAGGAAACAAAGGGAGCAGTGGGTAAACATTGGAAAAATTGCGGAACCGTGGGGAACACTGCAGAACAGAGGGGAACCAAGGGAGCAGGTGGAACGGATTGGAAAAAGTGGGGATTCGCGAAGGACAATGCAGGACAGAGGGGAAAGAAAGGGCACAGGGGGAACGGATTGGAAAAAATGGGGAACTGTGGAGAACAATGCAGAACAGAGGGGAACCAATGGGAGCAGGATGAACAGATTGGAAAAAGTGGGGAACAGTGTGGAAAATGCAGAAGAGTGAGGAAACAAAGGGAGCTGGGGGTATACATTGGAAAAGTGG
The DNA here is from genome assembly GCF_036971445.1 of Narcine bancroftii. NCBI lineage: Eukaryota > Metazoa > Chordata > Chondrichthyes > Torpediniformes > Narcinidae > Narcine > Narcine bancroftii. The sequence goes on along the minus strand of NW_027211900.1, from coordinate 124,303 downwards.
GGAACTGTGGGGAACACTGTAGAACAGAGGGGAACCAAAGGCGCAGGGTTAACAGATTGGAAAAAATTGGGGAACTGTCTGGAACACAGCAGAACAGAGGGGAAAAAAAGGGAGCATGGGAACAGATTGGAAAAAATGTGGAGAACCATGGGGAACACTGCAGAACAGAGAGGACCCAAAGTGAGCAGAGGGAAGAACTCGGAAAAGTGGGGAACCGTGGGGAACACTGCAGAATAGAGGGGAACCAATGGGAGCAGGATGAACAGATTGGAAAAAGTGGGGAACGGTGTGGAAAAATGCAGAAGAGTGGAGAAACAACGGAAGCAAGGTGAACGGATTGTAAAAAGTGGGGAAGTGTTTGGAACACGGCAGAACAGAGGGGAACCAAAGGCGCAGGGGAAACAGTTTTGAAAAAATTGGGGAACTGTCTGGAACACAGCAGAACAGAGGGGAAAAAAAGGGAGCATGGGAACAGATTGGAAAAAATGTGGAGAACCATGGGGAACACTGCAGAACAGAGAGGACTCAAAGGGAGCAGGGGGAAGAACTCGGAAAAGTGGGGAACCGTGGGGAACACTGCAGAATAGAGGGGAACCGAGAGAGCAGGGAGAACGGATTGGAAAAAGTGGGGAACTGTGAAGAACACTGCATACAGAGAGGAACCAAAGCGAGCACGGCGAACAAATTGGAAAATAGTGTAGAAGTGGGGAACACTGCAGAACAGTTGAGAACCAAAGGGAGCGGGGGAAACAGATTGGAAAATGTGGGCAACAGTGTGGAAAATGCAGAAGAGTGAGGAAACAAAGGGAGCGGGGGAACAGATTGGAAAAAGTGGGGAACGGTGTGGAAACTGCAGAAGTGAGGGGAACCTAAGGAGCAGGGGGAACAGATTGGAAAAAAGTGGGGAACCGTGGAGAACACTGCAGAACAGAGGGGAAAAAAAGGGAGAAGGGGAACAGATTGGAAAAAATGTGAAGAACCGTGGGGAACACTGCAGAACAGAAGGGAACCAGAGGAGCAAGGGCAACTGATTAGAAAAAGAGGGGAACCGTGGGGAACACTGCAGAACAGATGGGAACCGAATGGAGTACGGGGTACAGATTGGAAAAATTGGGGGATTATGTGGAAATGTACAGAACAGTGGGGAACCAAAGGGAGCAGGGGGAACGGAGTGGAAAAAATGGGTAACCGTGGGGAACACTGCAGAACAGAGGGGAACCAAGGGAGCAGGAGGAACGGGTTGGAAAATGTGGGGAACTGTGTGGAAAAATGCAGAATAGAGGGGAACCAACGGGAGCAGGAGGAACAGATTGGAAAAAGTGGAAACTGTGGGAAAAACTGCAGAACAGAGGGGAGCCCAAGGAGAAGGGGGAACAGATTGGAAAAAGTGGGGAACGGTGTGGAAAATGCAGAAGAGTCGAGAAACAACGGGAGCAGGGTGAACGGATTGGAAGAAGTGGGGAACAGTGTGGAACACTGCAGAACAGAGGGGAATCAAAGGAAGCAGGGGGAACGGATTGGAAAAAGTGGGGAACCGTTCGGAACACTGCACAACAGAGGGGAACCAAAGGAGCACGGGGAAGAGATTGGAAAAATTGGGAAACCAAGGAGGACAGTGCAGGACGGAGGGGAACCAAAGGGAGCAGGGGGAACAGATTGGAAAAAGTGGGGAACTGTGGGGAACACTGTAAAAAAGAGAGGAACCAAAGAGAGCACGGCGAACAGATTGGAAAAAGTGTGGAACCGTGGGGAACACTGCAGGACAGAGGGGAACCAAAGGGAACAGGAGGTACAGGTTGGAAAAAGTGGGGAACCGTTGGCGAACACTGCAAAAGAGTGGGGAACCAAAGGGAGCAGGGGGAACAGATTGCAAAAAGTGGGGAACAGTGGGGAATATTGCAGAAAAGAGGGGAAGCAAATGGAGCATGGGAACAGATTGGAAAAATCGGGGAACCGTGTGGAAAAATGCAGAACAGTGGGAAACCAAAGGGAGCAGGGAGAACGGATTGGAAAATGTGGGGAACAGTGGGGAGCACTGCAGTACAGAGGGGAACTAAAGGGAGCAAGGGGAACGGATTGGAAAAGTGGGGGACTGTTGGGGAAAATGCAGGACAGAGGGGAACCAAAGGGAGCAGGGGGAATGGATTGGAAAATGTGGGTAACCGTGGGAAACACTGCAGGACAGAGGGGAACCAAAGGGAGCAGGGGGAACGGTTCGGAAAAAGTGGGTAACCGTGGGGAACACTGCAGAACACTGCGGAACGAAAGGGAGCAGGGGGAACAGCTCGAAAAATTGGGGAATCGTGGGGAACACTGCAGAACAAAGGAGAACCAAACGGAGCAGGGGGAACAGAGTGGAAAAAGTGGGGAATCGTGGGGAGTTCTGCAGAACAGTGGGCAACCAAAAGGAGTAGGGGGAATGGATTGGAAAAAGTGGGGAACCGTGGAGAACATTGCAGGACAGAGGGGAAACAAAGGGAGCAGGGGGAACGGATTGGATAAAGTGGGGAACTGTGAACAACACTGCAGACAGAGAGGAACCAAAGCGATCATGGCGAACAAATTGGAAAATAGTGGAGAAGTGGGGAATACTGCAGAACAGTGGGGAACCAGAGGGAGCGGGGAAAACAGAGTGGAAAAAGTGGGGAGCAGTGTGGAAAAATGCAGAAGAGTGGGGAACCAAAGGGAGCAGGAGGAACAGATTGGAAAAAGTGGAAACTGTGGGGAAAATTGCAGAAGAGTGGAGAAACAACGGGAGCAGGGTGAACGGATTGGAAAAAGTGGGGAACATGTGGAACACTGCAGAACAGAGAGGAATCAAAGGAAGCAGGAGGAACGGTATGGAAAAAGTGGGGAACCGTTCGGAACACTGCACAACAGAGGGGAACCAAAGGAGCACGGGGAAGAGATTGTTAAAATTGGGAAACCATGGAGGACAGTGCAGGACGGAGGGGAACCAAAGGGAGCAGGGGGAACAGATTGGAAAAAGTGGGGAACAGTGGGGAACACTGTAGAACAGAGGGGAACCAAAGAGAGCACGGCGAACAGATTGGAAAAAGTGTGGAGCCGTGGGGAACACTGCAGGACAGAGGGGAACCAAAGGGAGCAGGGAGAACAGATTGGAAAAGTGGGGAAATATGGGGGAAAATGCAGGACAGAGGGGAACCAAAGGGAGCAGGGGGAATGGATTGGAAAAAGTGGGTAACCGTGGGGAACACTGCAGGACAGAGGGGAACCAAAGGGAGCAGGGGGAACGGTTTGGAAAAAGTGGGTAACCGTGGGGAACACTGCAGAACACTGCGGAACCAAAGGGAGCAGAGGGAACAGCTCGGAAAAGTGGGGAACCGTGGGGAACACTGCAGAATAAAGGAGAACCAAACGGAGCATGGGGAACAGATTGGAAAAAGTGGGGGACTGTGGGGAACACTGTAGAACAGAGGGGAACCAAAGAGAGCACGGCGAACAGATTGGAAAAAGAGTGGAGCCGTGGGGAACACTGCAGGACAGATGGGAACCAAAGGGAGCAGGGAGAACAGATTGGAAAAAGTGGGGAATCCTGGGAAACACTGCAGAAAAGAGGGGAACCAAAGGGTGCAGGGGGAACAGATTGGAAAAAATGTGGAGAACCGTGGGGAAACTGCAGAACAGAGGGGAACCAAAGGGAGCGGGGGAAAAAGATTGGAAAAAGTGGGGAACAGTGTGGAAAATGCAGAAGAGTGAGGAAACAAAGGGAGCTGGGGGTATACATTGAAAAGTGGGGAACTGTGGGGAACACTGTAGAACAGAGGGGAACCAAAGGCGCAGGGTTAACAGATTGGAAAAAATTGGGGAACTGTCTGGAACACAGCAGAACAGAGGGGAAAAAAAGGGAGCATGGGAACAGATTGGAAAAAATGTGGAGAACCATGGGGAACACTGCAGAACAGAGAGGACCCAAAGTGAGCAGAGGGAAGAACTCGGAAAAGTGGGGAACCGTGGGGAACACTGCAGAATAGAGGGGAACCAAGAGAGCCGGGGGAACGGATTGGAAAAAGTGGGGAACTGTGTGGAAAATGCAGAAGAGTGAGGAAACAAATGGAGCAGGGGGAACAGATTGGAAAAAGTGGGGAACGGTGTGGAAAATGCAGAAGAGTGAGGAAAAAAAAGGGAGCACCTGGAACAGATTGGAAAAAGTGGGCAACTGTGTGGAAACTGCAGAGGTGAGTGGAACCAAAGGAGCAGGGGGAACAGATTGGAAAAAATGGGGAACCGTGGAGAACACTGCAGAACAGAGGGGAAAAAAAGGGAGAAGGGGAACAGATTGGAAAAAATGTGAAGAACCGTGGGGAACACTGCAGAACAGAGGGGAACCAAAGGAGCAAGGGCAACTGATTAGAAAAAAAGGGGAACCGTGGGGAACACTGCAGAACAGAGGGGAACCAAAGGAGCACGGGGAAGAGATTGGAAAAATTGGGAAACCATGGAGGACAGTGCAGGATGGAGGGGAACCAAAGGGAGCAGGGGGAACAGATTGGAAAAAGTGGGGAACTGTGGGGAACACTGTAAAACAGAGAGGAACCAAAGAGAGCACGGCGAACAAATTGGAAAAAGTGTGGAACCGTGGGGAACACTTCAGGACAGAGGGGAACCAAAGGGAATAGGAGGTACAGGTTGGAAAAAGTGGGGAACCGTTGGCGAACACTGCAGAACAGTGGGGAACCAAAGGGAGCAGGGGGAACAGATTGCAAAAAGTGGGGAACAGTGGGGAGCACTGCAGTACAGAGGGGAACTAAAGGGAGCAAGGGGAACGGATTGGAAAAATGGGGAACTGTGGGGGAAAATGCAGGACAGAGGGGAGCCCAAGGAGAAGGGGGAACAGATTGGAAAAAGTGGGGAACGGTGTGGAAAATGCAGAAGAGTGGAGAAACAACGGGAGCAGGGTGAACGGATTGGAAAAAGTGGGGACCCGTTCGCAACATTGCACAACAGAGGGGAACCAAAGGAGCACGGGGAAGAGATTGGAAAAATTGGGAAACCATGGAGGACAGTGCAGGACGGAGGCGAACCAAAGTGAGCAGGGGGAACAGATTGGAAAAAGTGGGGAACTGTGGGGAACACTGTAAATCAGAGAGGAACCAAGGGAGCCGGTGGAACGGATTGGAAATGTGGGGAACTGTGTGGAAAAATGCAGAACAGTGGGGAACCAAAGGGAGCAGGAGGAACAGATTGGAAAAAGTCGTGGACCGTGGAGAACACTGCAGAACAGAGGGGAACCAAAGGGAGCAGGGGTAACGAATTGGAAAATGTGGGGAACTGTATAGAAAACTGCAGAATAGAGGGGAACCAACGGGAGCAGGGGGAACAGATTGGAAAAAGTGGAAACTGTGGGGAAAACTGCAGAACAGAGGGGAGCCCAAGGAGAAGGGGGAACAGATTGGAAAAAGTGGGGAACGGTGTGGAAAATGCAGAAGAGTGGAGAAACAACGGGAGCAGTGTGAACGGATTGGAAAAAGTGGTGAACCGTTCGCAACACTGCACAACAGAGGGGAACCAAAGGAGCACGGGGAAGAGATTGGAAAAATTGGGAAACCATGGAGGACAGTGCAGGACGGAGGGGAACCAAAGGGAGCAGGGGGAACAGATTGGAAAAAGTGGGGAACTGTGGGGAACACTGTAAAACAGAGAGGAACCAAAGAGAGCACGGCGAACAGATTGGAAAAAGTGTGGAACCGTGGGGAACACTGCAGGACAGAGGGGAACCACAGGGAATAGGAGGTACAGGTTGGAAAAAGTGGGGAACCGTTGGCGAACACTTCAGAACAGTGGGGAACCAAAGGGAGCAGGGGGAACAGATTGCAAAAAGTGGGGAACAGTGGGGAATATTGCAGAAAAGAGGGGAAGCAAATGGTGCATGGGAACAGATTGAAAAATCGGGGAACCGTGTGGAAAAATGCAGAACAGTGGGAAACCAAAGGGAGCAGGGAGAATGGATTGGAAAATGTGGGGAACCGTGGGGAGCACTTCAGTACAGAGGGAAACTAAAGGGAGCAAGGGGAACGGATTGGAAAAGTGGGGAACTGTGGGGGAAAATGCAGGACAGAGGGGAACCAAAGGGAGCAGGCGGAATGGATTGGAAAAAAGTGGGTAACCGTGGGCAACACTGCAGGACAGAGGGGAACCAAAGGGAGCAGGGGGAACGGTTTGGAAAAAGTGGGGAACTGTGGGGATCACTGTAAAACAGAGAGGAACCAAGGGAGCAGGTGGAACGGATTGGAAATGTGGGGAACTGTGTGGAAAAATGCAGAACAGTGGGGAACTAAAGGGAGCAGGAGGAACAGATTGGAAAAAGTCGTGGACCGTGGAGAACACTGCAGAACAGAGGGGAACCAAAGGGAGCAGGGGTAACGGATTGGAAAATGTGGGGAACTGTATAGAAAACTGCAGAATAGAGGGGAACCAACGGGAGCAGGGGGAACAGATTGGAAAAAGTGGAAACTGTGGGGAAAACTGCAGAACAGAGGGGAGCCCAAGGAGAAGGGGGAACAGATTGGAAAAAGTGGGGAACGGTGTGGAAAATGCAGAAGAGTGGAGAAACAACGGGAGCAGGGTGAACGGATTGGAAAAAGTGGGGAACCGTTCGCAACACTGCACAACAGAGGGGAACCAAAGGAGCACGGGGAAGAGATTGGAAAAATTGGGAAACCATGGAGGACAGTGCAGGACGGAGGGGAACCAAAGGGAGCAGGGGGAACAGATTGGAAAAAGTGGGGAACTGTGGGGAACACTGTAAAAGAGAGAGGAACCAAAGAGAGCACGGCGAACAGATTGGAAAAAGTGTGGAACCGTGGGGAACACTGCAGGACAGAGGGGAACCAAAGGGAATAGGAGGTACAGGTTGGAAAAAGTGGGGAACCGTTGGCGAAAACTTCAGAACAGTGGGGAACCAAAGGGACCAGGGGGAACAGATTGCAAAAAGTGGGGAACAGTGGGGAATATTGCAGAAAAGAGGGGAAGCAAATGGAGCATGGGAACAGATTGGAAAAATCGGGGAACCGTGTGGAAAAATGCAGAACAGTGGGAAACCAAAGGGACCAGGGAGAACGGATTGGAAAATGTGGGGAACCGTGGGGAGCACTGCAGTACAGAGGGGAACTAAAGGGAGCAAGGGGAACGGATTGGAAAAGTGGGGAACTGTGGGGGAAAATGCAGGACAGAGGGGAACCAAAGGGAGCAGGGGGAACGGTTTGGAAAAAGTGGGTAACCGTTGGGTAAACTGCAGAACACTGCGGAACCAAAGGGAGCAGGGGGAACAACTGGGAACAGTGGGGAACCGTGGGGAACACTGCAGAATAAAGGAGAACCAAACGGAGCAGGGGGAACAGATTGGAAAAAGTGGGGAATCGTGGGGTGTTCTGCAGAACAGTGGGGAACCAAAGGGAGCGGGGAAAACAGAGTGGAAAAAGTGGGGAAAAGTGTGGAAAAATACAGAAGAGTGAGGAAACAAAGGGAGCAGGAGGTATACATTGGAAAAATTGGGGAACCATGGGGAACACTGCAGAACAGAGGGGAACCAAGGGAGCAGGTGGAAGGGATTGGAAAAAGTGGGGAACCGTGTGGAAAAATGCAGAAGAGTGGGGAACCAAAGGGAGCAGGGGGAAAATATTGGAAAAAGTGGGGAACCATGGGGAACACTGCAGGACAGAGGGGAACCAAAGGGAGCATGGTGTACAGGTTGGAAAAATGGGGAATCGTGAGGAGCACTGCACAATAGAGTGGAACCAAAGGGAGCAGGGGATATGGATTGGAAAAAGTGGGAAGCGTGGGGAACACTGCAGAACAGAGGGGAGCCAAAGGAGCAGGGGGAACAGATAAGAAAAAAGTGGAGAATTGGGCAAAACTGCAGAACAGTGGGGAACAGTGGGGAAGAATGAGTAACAGTGGGGAACAGAGAGTAACAGTGGAGACAAGTGGGGAACATTTGGCGAACATTGGAGAATGTGGGGAACAGTGGTAAAAAGTGTGTGACAGTGGGGAACATGTAAAAAAGTTGGGGAACTGTACTATGGAGGGCAGAAGTGGGGAAAATTGAGGAATGGAAGGAAGGGATGGGGAACAGTGGAGATCTCTGCGGAATAGTGGGCAACAGAGGGGAATAGTGGGGAGCAGTGGGGAACAGATAGCGAACTGTGAAGAATGGGAGAACAGTGCAGAAAAGTGGGGAACAGATTGGAAAATGAGGGGAACAGTGGGGGACCATGGTGAACAGTGGTGAAAAGTGGGGAACTGGTGGGAAACAGCAGGCGGAACAGTGGAGAACAGGTGTGGAATAGGTGAAGAACAGTGGAAAACAGTTTAGAACAGATAGGGAACTGATGGGGAACTCTGGGGACTTGTGGGAACTGTTGGGAGGGCAGGAAGGTACATATATACAGATTTGAAATATGCATTTGGAGTGGTACACACATTTAGGAAAATTTGGAAAGAACGAGGGATGATAACAACAAGAGGAAAAGAACTGGCTCATGAGCAACTAACTGAAAAGACTTTGGAAACATTAATCAAACCAGAAAGAATTGCCACAGTACATGTACCAGGTCATCAGAAGGGAAACTCACCAAAAGCACGAGGAAATCGGATGGCTGATGAACTGACCCAACAAGCGGCACGATCAGGAAAAGTACATCCACCTGATGGCTCTGATACCTCTCAGAGAAGGGCTGAAGAAGGTCTTATCTTTTCCCTCCCTGAAGAAGAAAAAAATGGAATAGATGGGAGCAAAGAAGACAGAAAATGGTGGCTCCCCAATGGAAGACAATTGTTAAATAAAGAAATCACCCAGCAGATACTAGGAGAACTACACTCAGGCTCCCACTGGGGAGTGCAAGCACTGTGTGATGCATTCTTACAAACTTATGCCTGCAGAGGAGTCTATATCCTAGCAAGACAGGCAGTGAACCGCTGTGTGATCTGTTTAAAGGTTAATAAGAAAGTTATGAAAGCTATGCCTGGAGGAGGACCACCTTTAGCAATCTGGCCATTTCAGCGGATACAAGTGGATTTCACCAAACTCCCTAAGGTCCAGCGATGGAAATTTCTACTAGCAGTAGTGGACCATTTCACGAGATGGGTTGAAGCGTTCCCCACCGTCAATGCCACTGAACAAGCATATAATTCTGGAAAAAATTGTACCCCGATATGGAATAGCCGAATCCATCAATTCAGATCGGGGAAAGCACTTCGCTTCTAAAATTTACAGCCTGGTCTGTGAAACCTTAGGGATAAAATGGAAGCTGCATACTCCAAGGCATCCAGAGTGGAACAAATGAATGCCACTTTAAAAATGCAAATTACATAACTAAAAGAAGAGACTAAATTACCCTGGACCAAGTGCTTACCAATAACTCTTCTCAGAATTCGGACAGCCCCATGACAAAACATTAAAATATCCCCTTACGAGATGTTATTTGGACTCCCATATTTGGGGCAGATAGAAGGAATACCTACAGTCAAAAATAATGATGTGTTTTTAAAGAATTATTTACTGGCAGTCTCTCGTTCTCTTGCAGATTTAAAAGCTAAGGTTCTGCTGGTGCAGAGCCCACCTCTGGATTTCCCTATCCACTCTGTGAATGCTGGTGACTGGGTCCTGATCAATTCATGGAAAGAAGAAAAGCTTCAGCCCCGGTGGAACAGACCATATCTAGTACTATTGACCACAGAAAAATCAGACTGAACAAAGGAAAAGGGGTGGACACATGCTGAAAGTTAAATTAATGGGCCCCAACAGTATCAGATAGATGTTTTCGCTGTAAGAAGGAAACGGGAACAACAGTAGATTTCAATTTGGGCATGTGAGAAAGTGGAAAAGTTTTGGGAAGATCTAAATCAGGTATTAAATAAAATCACAAAAAATAACATATCAAAAAATCCAGAGATCTTTCTTCTAAGTAATATAAGAAGTAAAGAACGTGGCCTCGATTTGGATGAAGCGCAAAAAAGATTTATTATGATAGCCTTAGCTGTAGCAAGAAAATATACAATGTCAACCTGGAAATCAGAAGATTGCCTGAGAATACAGCAATGGTACATGGAAATGAATAAATGTATTCCATTGGAAAAATAACATATAATTTAAGAAATAACATCACAGTATTCGAACAAATTTGGGAACCGTACATGGAAAACAACAGAGAGGTCCTACCGCGGACCACCACCCCTTAAAATGACAGAATGAGAAGTAGACGAAATGAACTGACCCAGTGTGTAAAAGTAGATTACACAATTTTCTTGTCTATTTCATTGTGTGATGACATTGTTTAATGGGTTTATTGCATTGTATATGTTGAATGTTTAGTGGGTGGGGAGGGGGGTGGGAAGGAGGGAGGGAAGGGAGGGGGGAAAAGGGGAACAAAATGACACTATATATTCTAGAGGGAAACGTTTGTGGGTATTTTGGTGAATATGACTCAAAGTGTGAAGAAAAAAAACTTGAAAAAAAGAATAAAGGGACCTGTGTTCCCACCACCAGCCACAGAAGGAAGGAAAGAGGAGTAAAAAGGAACAGAAAAGAAAACTACAATAATGAAACTTTTCCGCTTACTATTTCAATTTGACTTATACATATCATAACTTTGCGTGATGAACCTAAAAATTATTTTATCTCTCTATGTACTAACTATGCTAAGAACCAAAATCAAACAGATTGTTGGGTTTCTGCGAAAATACCACACCATGGCAAGTCAGGAGTCCCCTTAGTAGCAATCCCTCTCTCCCTACACAAATTATTTGATATATAGACCTTGCCCAGCAACAGTGATCCAACCACTGAAGATAAATACAAAGGGTGGTCGATACGACCAAAACCAACAAAGTCACAAACTCCTCAGTCTGGAGAGTTGCTTCCTTTTGAGAAACCAACTAGGAGTTTACAATTTCATGAAGAATTGGACCGTCACATGACTGTGAATCCCGCACCCGGTAAAGGGCACATATTGGGTGTGTGGACGTAAAATTTATTCATGGTTACCCGGAGAAAAGGAATGTTGGAATCAGACAAAAGGATTTATATTGACCTGTACACCTAAAGGTTGGAGTGGATGTTGTTACCTGGCTTACTTAATTCCCCATGTCCGTTAACTTAACCAGCTACCTGTGCTAGGCTTGTCCCATGGGAAAAGCAAAAGGGTGACTGAAGGAGATCGTCTCATGTGGAGGTTTTTCCCAACATATGGAGCTGCACAAAGTGCGGTTGAGATTCAAGAATAGCAGCCACCCTAGATGAACTAGTAAATAATACGAACCTGGTACTTGGGGAAGTCCAATCCCAAGTCCGGGCAATAAATACAGAAATGGCCACCATGCAACTCACAGTCCTCCAAAAATGCATGGCCCTTGGCAGAGAGAGGGGGGACTTGTGCTTTAATTGGTTCTGAATGTTACACATACATCCCGGATGAATCAGCTAATATCTCGGATTTGGAGGTCCATATTAAAAAGTGTAGAGAGAAGATCAAGGAGACTAGAGATAAATATGAAAAAGGAGGTGATTGGACATGGGGAGATTGGAAATTCGGAGGTTGGCGGCCATAGTTAATGAACTTTGCTATATCTGGTTGAATGATTCTAGTGGGCTTATTGATTGGATCAGCCATCCTACGATGTTTTATCACGAGATCCATTTGCTCAGCTATTGGAGCGAAGCAGGTGGTATTAAAAAATCCCATGGCAGATGAACAACGACAAATTCAACTCATGTTACAATTTGAGGAAACAAAAGGTGAACAATAATGCAGTTTAATCAGAAATACATGATAAAGAGAAAAAAGGAGGAATTGTGAAAAACAGTTGAATGTGATTAAGCTCGCACCATTCTGTGAAAAATGATGGAATGCAAAGTATGTAGATAAGAGCTTGAGAGTAGACAGTACTAGCCAGTGGGCCCCTTCTTATCTCAAGCCCCAAGGATGCAAGGAACTGGTTCAGGTTGGTACAGTGACCTAAGGTAGTCTATAGCTCGTACTGCGCTTGCCTCATAGAGACATGAACATGCAATGTATGAAGAGGGAAGAACTGAGTGATACCTGGATTGATGGAAGGGAGAAGGAGAATGTTATAATGTATTGGGATTCTGATTGGAAGAAGGTAAATGAAGGTGGGGTGATGTTGAGCGCGGGACTGTACAAAAGAGTGATGATTCTGAACTTCCGGTATGTCCCCAGACCAGGGACACCCGACTCTGCAGACTCGAAATAAATATGCACCTGTTCTTCAAAACTTTGTCTCCAGAGTAAGAATTGTGAACACTTTATATTTCATGGTGGGGAATGGATGGTGAACAGTGGAATACTGTGGGAAACAGTGTGGAAAAGTGGGGCACAGTTGGAAAACAGATGAGCTTCTGCTGGTCAACAATGAGGAACCATGGGGTACGTTGGGGAACAGTGCAGAACATTGTTCCCCACTGTTCTCCTTTCCTCATTGATCCCCCCCCCGCTCCCCACTATTCCCCTCCGATCCCCATTGTTCTACAGTGTTACCCACGGTTCCACACTGGTCTCCAGCTGTCCCCCCGGTTCCATTCTGTTCCCTACTTTTCCCCACTGTTCTGCATTATTCCCACTGTTCCCCACTTTTGCCCTCTGTTCCCCATTTAACCCACTGTTCCCCATCAACTGTTCTGCACTGTTGCCCATTTTTCCCAATGTTCTCCACTGTTCCCCATCTGTTCCCCATATATACCTCTGTTCCCCAGTGGTTCACACCTGTTCCTGACTATTCCCCACAGTTCCCCACTTTTCCCCTCTGTTCTCCACTCTGCCCCTCTGTTCCCCAGCTGTTTCTCAACAGGGGGAAGAATGAGGAGCAGTGGGGAACAGAGGGGCATAGTGGGGCACAGTGGAGAACAGGTGTCGAACAGTGGAGAACAAGCGAGTAACAGTGGACAAATGTTGGTAACAGATGGGGAACAGCTGGGAACAGAAGGGAAAAGTCGGGATTAGTGGAGAATAGTTGGGGAATAGTGGGATAAATGTGGAATGGGGACAGCTGGAGAACAGTGGGGAGCAGGGTGGAACAGATGCAGAATAGTGGGGAAAAATAGGGAACAGTGTGGAGCAGGGGGTTCAAATGGAGAACTGGGGAACTGTGGGGAACAGTGGGAAGCAGATTAGGAAATGATGGGGAACACTATGGACCCATGGAGAACAATGGGGAACAATGTCAACACTATGGAACAGTGGGGAACTGTGAAGAACTATGGGGAAGAGGGGAAGAATGAGGAACAGAGAGGCACAGTAGGGAGCAGTGTAGAACTGTGGGGGGGAAGATTGGGGAAAATGGGCAACAGGGCAGAAACAGAAACATAGAAGATCGGAGCAGGAGTAGGTCATTAGGCCCTTCGAGCCATCTCCGCCATTCAATGAGATCATGGCTGACTTTAAAGTTCAGTACCCCGTCACCGCCTTCTCTCCGTAACCCCGAATTCCCTTATACTGAAGAAAAATATCCAATTCCCTCTTAAATATATTCAATGAACCTGCCTCTACTGCCCTCTGTGGCAATGAATTCCACAGATTCACCACCCTCTGGGTAAAGAAATTCCTCCTCATCTCGGTTCTAAATGGTTTGCCTATTATCCTCGAACCATGGCCCCGGGTTCTGGACTCCCCCACCGTTGGAAATATCCCTTCCCATCCATTCTGTCCAGTCCTGCCAGAATTTTATATGTCTCTATGAGATCCCCTCTCAATCTTCTAAACTCCAGAGAGTACAATCGCAAATTGTGCAATCTTTCCTCAGAAGTTATTCCTGTCATTCCAGGTATCAGCCTGGTGAATTGCCTTTGCACTCCCTCCATTGCAAAAACATCCTTCCTCAGATAAGGCGACCAAACCTGCACACAATACTCAAGGAGTGGTCTCACCAGGGCTCTGTACAACTGCAGTAAGGTATCCTTATTCCTATACTCAAATCCTCTTGATATGAAGGCCAACATACCATTTGCCTTTTTAACCGCCTGCATGCTCGCCTTCAGTGACTGGTGCACAAGAACCCCTAGGTCTCTCTGCACTTCCCCATCTCCCAATCTATTGCCATTCAAAAGTAATCTGCCCTCTGGTTTGTATTACCAAAGTGGATAACCTCACATTTATCCACATTGTAGTACATTTGCCATGTATCTACCCAGTCCCCCAATTTATCCAAATCACACTGGAGCTTCCTGACCCCCTCTTCTGTGCACACAACCACTCCTAGCTTAGTGTCGTCTGCAAATTTGGAGATATTACATCCAATCCCCTCATCTAAATCATTAATGTAAATTGTGAACAGCTGGGGTCCCAGTACAGATCCCTGTGGCACCCCACTGGTCACCGCCTGCCACTCAGAAAATGTGCCGTTTATCCCAACCTTCTGTCTTCTATCTGCCAGCCAGTTCTCAATCCACATCAATACTTTGCCCCCAATCCCATGAGCCTTGATTTTGCATGCCAGTCATTTATGTGGAACTTATCGAGGCCTTTTGGAAATCCAGGTACACCACATCCACTGGCTCTCCTCCATCTATTTTACCTGTCACCATCTCAAAGAATTCCAATAGATTTGTCAAGCACGATTTACCTTTTGTAAATCCATGTTGACTCTGTCCGATTCCTTCTCTGCTAGTCATATGCTTCGCTATTACATCCTTAATAATGGATTCCATCATTTTGCCCACTACTGATGTAAGGCTCACTGGCCTATAATTCCCCACTTTTTCTCTACCCCACTTTATAAATAGTGGGGTAACATTAGCTACCCTCCAATCCATGATCTTGAGTCTATAGAGTTCTGGAAAATAATTTTAAAGCATCTACTATCTGAATGTCCACTTCTTTAAGTACCCTAGAATGTAGATTATCAGGCCCTTGGGATTTATTGGCCTTCAATCCCTTCAATTTTCCCAAGACCATGTCCTTAGAAATACTGATTTATTTCAGCTCCTCCCTTGTATGTTTCCCAACATCCTTCAGAGGTTATTTGTATCCTCTCTTGTTAAAACAGATCTAAAGTAAGAATTTAATTGGTCTGCCATTTCCTTATTCTCCATTATATATTCCCCTAATTCTGACTGAAAGGGACCTACTCTGGATTTCACCAATCTTTTCCTCTTGACATATCTATAAAAGCTTTTGCAGTTGGTTTTTATGTTTGCTGCAAGCTTACTTTCATAATTTATTTTTCCCTCTTGATTAATCCCTTTCTCCTCCTTTGCTGCATCTTGAACTGTTCCCAGTCTTCGCATTTGGTACTTTTTTTGGCCAATTGATATGCTCTCCCTTTGGACCTAATGCTGTCTCTAATTCCCCTTGTTATCAACGGTTGAGTCACCTTTCTTGGTTTACTTTTATGTATAAACGATTTCTGCAATTCTTCCATTAGATCTTTGAATGCTTTCCATTGTCTATCCACCGTCAACACCTCCCCCCCCCCACCCCATAAACCACCCAATCAATCTTACTCAACTCCCGTCTCATACCATCATAATTCACTTTATTTAAATTCAGGACCCTGGTCTCGGTTATTATTTCTTCACTCTCCATGTTGAGTGAGAATTCAATCATAGTGTGATCGCTCCTACCCAAAGGGCATCGTACAACAAGATTGCAGATTAGCCCCTTTTCATTGCATAATACCCAGTCTAAAATGGCCTGCTCCCGAGTTGGTTCCTCGACATATTGGTCTAGATAACCATCCCGTAAACATTCAAGGAAATCTTCCTCCTCAGTATTTTTACTAATTTGACTAGTCCAATCGATATGTAAATTAAAGTCTCCCATAATGACAGCTGTTCCCTTATTGCACGTTTCTCTAATTTCCCTTATTATGCCTTCCCTCACCTCTACATTACTATTTGGAGGCCTATAGACCATCTCCACCAACGTTTTCCACCCCTTGCTATTCCTCAGTTCTACCCATATAGATTCCGTATCTTCCGAGTTAATATCCTTCATGTCAATTGAGTCGGTTCCTTCTCTCACCATCAAAGCTACCCCATCCACTTTTCTTTCTTGTCTACCCCTCCTAAATATTGTATACCCCGGAATGTTAAGTTCCCAGGCTTTCCCACCTTGCAGCCATGCTTTGTAATCGCAATCAAATCGTATTTATTTGTCTCAATTTCCACAGCTAATTCATCTTCCTTGTTCCTAATGCTTCTTGCATTAACATATAAAGCCTTCAGATTTGCTTTTTTCACCCTCCTTGCTCTTTCTGATTTTTACTTTCACTGCCTAACCCAACTTTTCCTATTTTATCTTTCCTGTCCTTTGCTTATCATACAGGTTCCCATCCCAGTGCCAAATTAGTTTAAACCGCATCCGACGGCTGCACCAAACCTAGCTGCCAATATAGTGACACCTTTTGGGTTTAGGTGTAACCCATCCTTTTTGTAAAAGTAATGTCTTCCCCAAAAGAAACCCCAATGGTCCAAGAAGCCAAAACCCTGTTTTTTACACCACCCCCTCAGCCACACATTAATTTGTCTTAACCTTCCATTTTTGTCCTCACTTGCACTTGGCAGAACAGATGCAGAACAGTGGGGAAATGTAGGGAAGAGTGTGGAACAGGGGGGGGGACAGCTGGGGAACAGAGTGGACCCATGGGGAACAGTGGGTAATTCTGGGGAGCAGTGGGGAACAGATGGTGAACAGTGGAGAACTGTGAGAAACAATGTGGAAAAATGGGGCATAGATTGGAAACAGAGGAGCATCTGATGGGCAACAATGGGGAACCATGGGGTACAGTTGGTAACAGTTGGGATCTGTGGGGAACAGTGGGGAAGAGATGTGGAACAGTAAGGAAAAGTGGGAGAAATGGAGAACAATAGGGAACAGAGGGTAACAGTGGGGAACAGTTCAGGAACAGCTGGAGAAAAGTGGGGAACAGTGAAGAACTGTGGGGAACAGAGGGGAACACAGGGTAACAGGGGAGAGCAATGGGGAACAAAAGGCGAACATTGGAGAAAGTGTGGAACATTGGTCAAAAGTGTGTGACAGGTGGGGAACAGTGAGGAACAGAGGGGAACTGTTGGGGAACAATGGTGTATTGAGGGCAACAGTGGGAAAAAATTATGAATGGATGGAAGAGATGGGGAAAAGTGGGGATCACTGAGGAACAGTGGAGAACAGAGGTGAATAGTGGGGAGCAGTGGTGAACAGATAGCGAACTGTAGAGAATGGGGGAACAGTAGGGAACAGATTGGGAAATGAGTGGAACAGTGGGCAGCCATGGGGAAAAGTGGGGAACTGGTGGGAAACAGTGGGGAACCGTGGGAGACAGCTTTAACGTGATGTATGGCGCACTGAGACAGAAACTGTGACACCGGATTCAGATCAATGAGAAGGTTTATCAGTGATGAATGATAAACTGTGTCAGATACTGTGAAAACCAGGTTCACAGTGGGGAGAAGATTTATCAGTGATACAAAATAAACTCTGGCATATACTGTTATGCCGGGTTCACAGTGGGTAGAAGGTTTAATGGTGATGTATGGTAGATTGAGACGGATACTGTGAAACTGGGTTTACATTAGTGAGATAGTTTAACGTTGAGGTTCAATGAACTGTGACAGGTACTGTAACACCAGTTTCACAGTGTGGAAGAGGTTTAAAGGTGAAACGCAATACATTGTTGCAGATACCGTTACACAGAGTTAACAGTGGGGAGAAATTCTAATGGTGATTTTCGGGAGACTTAGGGAGATATTATTTCACCAGGTTCACAGTATGAAGAAGGTTTAACAGTGATGTATGTTTGACTGTGACACCATTTTCATAGCGGGGAGAAGGCTTAATGCTGATATTTGGTAGACTGAGGCTTATACTGTGACACCGGGTACACAGTGGGGAAAAGATTTCATGGTGTTTTATGGGAGTCTGAGGTAGATACTGTTACACCAGATTCATAGTGGGGAGGTTCATCAGTGACGCATGATAAACTGTCAGATACTGCTGTGACACCAGGTTCACAGTGGGAAGGAGGTTTAACGGTTTTATATGATACACTGTTGCAGATACAGTGATACCGGTTTTACAGTAGTGAGAAGGTTTAACAGTGACGTACGATAAACTGTAGCAGGTTCTGTGACACCAGGTGCACAGTGGGGATAAGGTTTAACATTGATTTAATGTAGACTGAGACCGATACTGTGACACCGGGTTCACAGCAGTGAGAAAGGTAATGTACGATAAACTGTGTCGGATAATGTGAAACCAGGTTCACAATGGGGTGAAGGTTTATCAGTGCTGTAAAATAAACTGTGGAAGATACTGTGACCCCAGATTCACAGTGGGGAGAAGCTTTAACGGTGATGTATGGCTCACTGAGACAGAAACTGTGACACTGGATTCAGATCAATGAGAAGGTTTATCAGTGATGAATGATAAACTGTGTCAGATACTGTGAAAACCTGGTTCACAGTGGGGAGAAGGTTTATCACTGATACAAAATAAACTCTGGCATACACTGTTGTACCGGGTTCACAGTGGGTAGAAGGTTTAACAGTGATGTACAGTGACGGAGCCGAATACTGTGAAACTGGGTTCACATTAGTGAGATGGTTTAACGTTGAGGTTCGACGAACTGTGGTAGATACTGTGACACCACGTTCACAGTGTGGACGAGGTTTAAACGTGAAATGCGATACATTGTTGCAGATACCGTGACACAGATTTAACAATGGGGAGACATTTTAATTGTGATGTTCGGTAGACTGAGGCATATACTGAGACTCTGGGTACACAGTGAGTAGAAGGTTCAACGGTGATTTAGGGGAGTCTGAAACAGATACCGTGACACCGGGTTTACAATGGGAAAAAGAATATAGGGTGATGAAAAATAAGCTGTGGCAGATAAACTGACACAAGGTTCACAGTGGTGAGTGGTTTAATGGTGATGACAGAAGTCAGAGGCAGATACTGTGACACCGGATTCACAATGAGGAGAAGGTTTTTCAGTGATGTACAATCAAGTGTGGAAGAGACTGTGACCCCAGGGTCACGGTTGGAAGAAGATTTAACTATGGTAGACTGAGGCAGATACTGTGACACTGGGTACACAGGGGGTTGAGGATAAACAATGATGTACGGTAAACTGTGGCAGATAAAGTGACACTGGTTTCACTGTTGGGAGAATGTTTAATGGTGGGATACAATAGACAGAGGCAGATACTCTGACACCAGCTTCACAGTGGGGAGATTGTTCAACGGAGATGTACGATAGACTGAGATAGATACTAAGACAATGGATTCACATTAGGAAAATGGTTTAACAATAATGTACGATAACCTGTGTCAGATACTGTGACAGCAGGTTCACACTGGGGAGAATGTTTAACGTGGTATACGGTAGACTTTGGCAGATTTTGTGACACCGAGGTCACAGTAGTGAGAAGGTATTTTATCGGTGATGTACGCTAGACTAGGGCAGTACTGTGACACCAGGTTTACAGGGGGAAAAGCTTAAACGATGATGAATGGTTGACTGAGTCTGATACTATGACACAACGTTCACAGCACGAAAAGGATTAACCATAATGTACAAGAAACTGTGTCAGATACTGTGACACCAGGTTCACAGTCTGAAGAAGGCTTACTGGTGATGAATGCTAATTTGAGATAGATACCGTGACACTAGGTCCACAGTGAGGAGAAGCTTAAACGATGATAAATGGTAGACTGAGTTTGATATTGTGACACAAAATTCACAGGATGAAAAGGTTAAACAGTAATGTATGATAAAGTGTCAGATACTGTGACACCAGGTTCACAGTCTGAAGAAGGTTTAGTGGTAATGTATGGTCATTTGAGATAGATACTGTGACACTAGGTCCACATTGGGGATAAGGTTTAACGGTGATGTATGGCGAACTGAGGCAGATACTGTGACACCGTGTTCATAGTGGTGAGAATGTTTAATGGGTGTACGATAAACTGTGGCAGATGCTGTAACACCAGGCTCACAGTGGGTAGAAGGTTTACTGGTGATGTAAGTTAGACTTTGGCAGATACTGTGACACCAAGTTCACAGTAGTGGAAAGCTTTAACAGTGATGTACTATAAACTGTGGAAGATACATTGACACCAGTTTCACAGTGGGTAGATTGTTTAACGGTGGTGTACGGTAGAGTGAGATCGATACTAAGACAATGGGTTCACATCAGTGAAAACGTTTAACAATAATGTGCAAAAAACTGTATTAGATACTGTGACACCTGGTTCACAATGGGAAGAATGTTTAAAGGTGATGTACGGTAGATTGAGGCAGATACTGTGACACCAGTTTCACAGGGGAGAAGGTTTAACAAGGATGTATGGTACAATGAGACATATTCTGTGACACTGAGTTCACAGTGGTGAGAAAGTGTAACAGTAATGTAAACTGTAAAACAGTAATAAACGTTGTCAGATACTGTGACACCAGCTTCACAGTGGGGAGATTTAACGGTGATGTATGGTGCACTGAGACAGAAACTGTGACACCGGGTTCAGAGCAATGAGGAGGTTTAACAGTGATGTACGATTAACTGTGTCAGATACTGTGACACCAGATTCACAATGGGAAGGTTTAGTGGTGATGTGCATTAGAGTGAGGCAGATACTGTGACACCAGGCTCTTTGTATTGTTCATTTCTCTTATTTACAACATCTAATTTATATGCTCCATTTTTTTGTGGCAACTTCAAAACATTCCATAAACTTCTATTCTAATCAGATTTTGTTCATTTAAATAGGTCTCTTAAGTACGCCGCACAAAATTAAATTCTTTACTTGGATTTGGTTCAATGGCACTTCAGTCTGCTTCATTATTTTCTTAGACCCTCGTTTTGTGCTTTCTGCTTTGCCCAGCAGATTCACCAAATGGGCATCCAACTCTGTCTTCTCGGCTTGACCCAACATCTCCTATGTAAACTTAAGCAAACCAAGGAGACCAAAGTTAAAATTTTCATATTTGCATTTTCAAAAACAAAAATGGCGCTGTGACATGCAGTTTCACATCATAATCCCACTTGCTAAACTTGCAAGCAAATGCAACACATCCTACAGCTGGAAAATTGCAATAGAACTGGTTGGTTAAAGCAAAGATACCTCCCAGTCACCCCATTAAATGCCTCCAAGTTAACAACAGGTTGCAACCCGACAGTTAAATACAAAGATCTGTATCAGGAAGATTAACGGGCTTTTAAAAAAAATCATTTCCACTATTGAAAGAAAACTCATCAGGGAACACCAGGCTCTTGTTGAACAATTCCTGTTGTTTTTCTCAAAATGGTTTAAATCTTGATTTCAAGCAGAGTCATTTGGTGAGATTGTTGGTCCAGAACAAACCCTGCCCACACACACCCTTAAATACCTGCAAAGTCCTGGTTCAGCTCTTCTCCACGCTAAAGCTATCAAAGCTTTCTGAAGAGATAACGGACTTCAGATGCTGGTACATTGAGTCAAAAACACCCTAATACTTCCCTGAAAAACACACCTCTCTCTGAAAACCAACATAAACCTTCCTGAACAGTAAACATTTACCTTTCGAGCACCATAGCCTGGTGAACTTTATATATGTTAAATTCTGGGCACAGTGTAAGAATGGCCTGCAACCAGTGAATTTGGAGGAATGAGACTGTGAACCAAAGAACTTTTCTGAACTTACACACACATTACACACATGTGCACTTAGAATTAGAAGGGGGTTAAGTTAGATAAAGTAAGTTCAAGTAGTAAAATAGTGATAAGTTAAAGTGTAATTCCATGTTCATGTTTAAAGATAATTAAAATCAACTTTTGTTTAAGTAACCATTTTTCTGGTGAATATCTATTGCTGCTGGGTTTTGAGACCTCCGGTCTCATAACACTGCACCAAGCTTCTGAACAACCTAATTTTTTAGGTTATGATAATAGTCCATTAAACGGTCCTGGCATCTTTTGAAAGTTATTAATTTACTCTTCAATATTTTTTTTGTAAATATCATTTAACTGTTGTGTATGTGTCGTGGAGAATTCCTTTCCATTCAATCAGTATTAGAGTTTTGGATGCCGTATTTGAGAAAAGATGTGCTGGTGTTGGAGAAGGTTCAGAGATGATTTACTTGAATATCAGGAATGAAAGGGTTAGTGTATGAGGAACAATTGTTGACTCTTCGACTGTACTAGTTGGAGTACAGAAGGATAAGGGGGACCTAAGAGGCATTTCAAATGCTGGAAGATATGGCAAAGATGCTTCCCATGGTAGGTGATTCTACGACAAGAGAGCATAATTTCAGGATAAAAAGGTGATAAAAGAGATGTGTAAAAATTGATTTTGTCAATGGGTTGTGAATCTGTGAAACTGAGGTCATTGGGTGTATTTAAGGCAGAGATTGACAGGTATTTGATTAATCAAGGAATCAAGTGTTATGGGGAGAAAGTTGGGCAGTGGGGCTGAGTGGAAGAATGGTGGAACAGACTCGATGGGCCTACTTCTGCTCCTATATCTTGTGATCTAAATCCTGTGGAAGACCTAGACAACCCTCCTCTTGTATTCTATTCGTAGAAAACAGTCTGCATAGTGGTTTTATGTCATGTGAACACATTTCCGATTGAATCCCATGTTACAAGTGACCCAATGCAAATTCTGCATTGACAGGACTACAGCTTCCCCATTTTAAAAATTGTTATCGAGCAGCTCAAATGAGATTTCCTGCTTCCTTTTTTGAAAGGGAAACATTGCCATCAAATAAAATAGGAGGGAGAAAAGCAGAAGATGTGATGTACAAGTGGGATTTGATATTAATGGTTGGTGATAAAGATACACTATTTTGAAACATTTGATTAATATCTGGAATAAAATAAATGATTAAATTGGTGTAAGTCAATGTTCATCACCTAGAATGGCTTTGATTCAAAAACATCGTATCTTTTTCAAAAGATCATCAATTTCTGGATAGCTGGTTTCGTAAGGGGATTATAAATGTGGAAGATTGTTATGAAAGGGGTCAATTAATGTCATCAGAGCAACTGAGAAATAAATATCATATAACTCATAGCAATCTTTTTTGCTATTTCTAACTAAGAACATATTTGAAGGATATGTTCGGACCAACCATGTTGTACTGAAATAAAAATTCCTCGTAGAGGAAATGTTAAAAAATTTACTTCGATGATGGCCTCTTCATTACAAGTAGGAACTTTTAAATGAGGAGTTCTTAAGTCGAGACAAAGGTGGGAAATGGATCTGAATATTGTAATTGATTGGCAAATATGGGTAGATCCATATAAGGATCTCAATGTAAGACATAAATTAGTTCAGTTTAATTCTTTTTACATCAGTAATGTAGCAGATGTCAGCAAGGATTTTATCTGAAGCTGCACTTGGAGTCAGGTGACTCAGGCAGTTGGATATGAAAAACTCTACAGGAAGATAATTTGGCCACAGAGATCACGTGATCCAAGGGAGTTGTATTAATTCACTTCAACTCAGCATTTTGGATCTATTGACCAGAGTTCCACACCGCAGCAGTGATGAGGGAATTCACAACTAGTTTTTTTTTCTTCTACAGTTACTTCTTACACCAGAGAAATTGAATAGAATAAAATCAGAATTATCAGATCAATGTTTTAGGTGTGGTGAAGATGTAGCAACTTCCTTGCATTCAACCTAGCTTTGTCCTTCTGCAAGATCTTTTTGGGGAGAATTACAATTTTTTTGGAACAAGTTTTAGGAGTTGTTTTTCTGCAAAATCCAACCTTACCCTTATTAGGAAATATTGAAGGAACAAGGATCAAATTTGAAATTTGTTAAATTAATGTTAGCGGTGATGAGGAAATGTATTGCACTTACTCGGAAATCAGATATATTTTTAGGGTTGCCAAGATGACATGCAAAATTTCAAAGTTTTATTCCTTTGAAAAAAATGACATTAGTTTGAGAAATATATACTCTATATTTTTTGCAAATTTGGCACCTGAATATTCAAATATTAGGCTTCAATTTATAATAATACCCTTTCCATCCTTCTAGACATACGAGATTCTCCTCAAAGTTGTAAAATTTTTTATTTAGATGTGTTGGTTTTCGTCGCCACCGCGAACTCTGGGGAAGCGGAAAACTAACACAGGGCACCAGAAAACAGGAAGACCACACACCATCAACATCTGAGAAGCAGAGGATTGAATCCACAGGTCAGTGACCATGGAAGCAGGCCAGTGAGGGGTTCTGCTGCTGAACGACCCACATAGGTGATAGGCTATTGAAATTTGAGGAGAGGAACCCAAGCAGGCTGTGGGCATCTGGAGAAAGCAGATCTGGAGAAAGCAAACAAATCAAATCCAGATACAACCCTTCACAAAGCTCAAGTCAACCAGGAGATACAAACTCCTGACTGCAATGTTGCTGTGCACATTTGCTACATTATTGAAGTCTCACATTGCTTACAACAGATATTCAAAGTCAAGCAATAACTGAAATAACAGAATATTACAGGACGGTACAAGCCCTTTGGCCCAAAATGTTGTGCTGATCTAGATATTTCTAACAAAAAAAATAATACCCTGTAGCGGCTACTGCGGTAGATGTTACTAAATAAAGGCAAACACACACAAAGGTAGTCAACTCAAGACTGGTTTATTGCAGACATACACAGACCTGTTATTCCCTGCCTGTTAATGAGCTCGTTAGTGAATACCTTTTGGTCCACAGAACCAACAGTTTAAAGCTACGAGCCATTAGTGCCCCGCACCTTTAGGCAGGGGCTTCAACTGATCCACTTGCTGTACTTTGGCACCCAGCTCTGCTAGCCCATGATGTGTCAGTTAAGTCTATGAACTGACAGTGGCGGTTCGTAATACCGCACTGTGCGCTCGCTATATCACACCCCCCAAAATCGTCACTATAACTTAAGATGCCAGATACGCTTGATTTAGGCAGACGTCCATGTCGCCTGGGTTGATGGCACTGAACTGGTGAAGTAGGGTCCGTATGGCGGGTTTAAGTCTGTCCACGCTCAATAGCTGCAGATGCCCTCCGATGTCCAATGTATATACCACTCCATATCTCTTAATCAAACAAAATGGTCCTTCATGTGGTTTTAGTAACAGTGCCCCTGGAACCTGTCTTCATACAAATACAAATTCAGTGTTTAGTAGTGATTGGGGCACTTGTTGCCGAGGTTTGCCATGCCAGTTGGTGGAGGATGGTTTGCTGTTAGCAATACCCTTACGGAGTTGCTGAAGGAATTCCATGTCTGAATTGCTTCTGAAGTGAATATCTCCTCGAACTGTAAGGGCCAGACAAAACAACAATTCTGCAGATGATGTAGACAGATTTTCTTTTGGAGCTGTTCATACTCCTAATAGAACCCAAGGTAGTTCATCGACCCAGTTGGGGCCAGTGCTTCAGGCCTTCAGTGAAGATTTAAGTTGATCATGGAAATGTTCCACCAGGCCATTGGACTGCGGATGGTACGCAGTAGTGTGGTGCAACTGTGTACCGCAAAAATGAGCTAAGGAAGCCCATAATGCCAAAGTGAACTGTGCTCCACGGTTATGTATGTCGGCACTCCAAATCTAGCAATCCAATTTAAGATGAATGCTCTCGCATATGCCTCAGTATTACTGACTGGTAATGGAATGGCCTCTGGCCAGCGTGTGAAGTGGTCAACTACCATGAGAATATACCTCATGACCTGTGATACTGGTAATGGTCCAACCAGATCCACGTGCACATGCACTAATCTTCTGCGTGTTGTCGGGAATGACTGCAGGGGTGCCTTGGTGTGGTGCGGAATTTTCACAGATTGGCAGGATATACACGTTCGGGCCCATTGAGTGACGTCTTTTTTCAGCCCATGTCACATGTACTTGTTTGACATTACTTTGACTGAAGTCCAGATGGATGAGTGTGATAGATTGCAAATGTCATGTTGTGGTGCCACCTGTTGAATGTCGAGTCCAGTGATAGCTATACTGTGTGCCTGTATATCCGGATCCGCAGATTGTGCTGCAGCCAGTTCAGTAATGTTGACTCCACCTTGAATATGGCACACACTTGATCTAGAGAGCAATTCTGCGACCAGATTGTCCCTTCCTGAAATATGACGTATGTCCGTAGTAAACTCCGAAATGTAGGACAAATGTAGTTGTTGTCTTGCCAACCAAAGATCTGTGAATTTGCTCAAGGCGAAAATGAGCGGTTTATGATCTGTGAATATGGTGAAATGTTGACCTTACAAGATATAACGAAAGTGCCTTATAGACAGATAAAGTGCTAATAGCTCTCGATCAAAGGCGCTGTATTTCATTTCCGCTGCTCTTAGATGACGACTCAAGATGGCAAGGGGCTGATAATGGCCATTGACGTATGTTCCAGAACTGCACACAGCTGTTCCTGAGGCATAAAAGCAGTTTCAGGATTTGGATGTGCAAGCATTGCTGCTTTGGCTAATACCTCTTTGGCGGATATAAATGCAGCCTCTGCTTCTGAGGTCTAGGTAATGTTTTTGTTTGGAGCAGAGATGATGCCAAACAGGGGTTGCAGGATGTCAGCAATCCCGGGAATAAATCTGTGATAAAAAAAATTATCATTCCCAAAAACTTCTCCAGCCCTTTGACAGTGATAGGTCTGGAGATTTTATGGATGTCGTCTACCTTGCCTGATAACGGAGATATGCCATCTGCTTTAATTTGATGCCCTAAGAATTCTATGGTTCACCTGCCAAATTGACACTTCTCAAGGTTAATTGTCAGTCCAAAGTCTTGGAGCCATTGGAAAAGGCAGTGCAAATGGAGGTGGTGACCTTGCTCATTTTGACTGCTACAAGGAAGTTGTCCAAATAAATAAACGCAAAGTCTAAATCTCTGCCTACAGCGTCCATAAGCAACTGAAAAGTTTGCGCAGCATTCATACCAAATGGCATTCTGAGGAATTCATAAAGACCAAACGGCATAATAATTGCTGTCTTGGTAATATCATTCTCATGAATCGGTATCTGATGATATACCTTAACCAAATCAATCTTTGAAAGTATGCGGCAATGATTGCAGATGAGCGGCGAAATGCTGTATGTGTGGAATTGGGTATCTGTCAGGTGTTGTGACATCATTAAGCCTACAGTAGTCGCTGCAGTGTCTCCATCCGCCTGTCTCGTTGGCTGCCATATGCAAAGGTGAGGCCCAAGGGCTCATTGAGCATCGGATGATACCCAATTCTTCCATTGCTTTAAATTCTGTCGCAATTTATCAGGCACCAGACACCGAGCCCTGGCATGGGCCAGTGGACCTGATGTGTCTATGTAATGAAACCCACTATGGACTATTCTTGAAGCATTGGAGTTCAGATGAGAATATGGGGAAATTCAGTGAGTAGAGCAATACATGCGTCGTTGTGTAACGTATGTACTCCGAGCTGTGAAACTCTCCCCTTGATGCACGCCAGTGGATATGTCCGAAAGATGGTGATGTAAACGAATTTTCTACGCTTTATGTCTACCAATAAGTTGTGGGAACATAAAAAATCCCCACCCAAAATAGGTTGAGCGACAGAAGCGAGGACACAATTCCAATGGAACGTGGTTCCACCTATTCCGACTCATCTAGTGCCAAAACTTGGAATGGCAGTTTCATTCGCCGCTCTCAGGGTCAAGTGCTGTTTTTTGAGTCCTTTCAAAATACGTCGGCAAACTAAGTTCAGCACCTGTGTCTACAAGAAATTTGTGCTTACCCGCATCATCCTGAAGATACAATAGGCCTGTATATATGCCAGCTTACGGCTCTCTCGTTTCCTGACTTCTTTTTGGAGTAGGTACATGGCTGGATGCACTTATGGGCATAGTTTCCCCAGCGGCGATGGTAAAAATACCATTCTCGATGTACATCAGCATGTTCCTCTTTCTTGGTTTGGACTGCAGATACTGGAGTTTGGTAGGATGCGGGAGATGTTTCTGCAACAGAAACAGGATGTATTGGGGCAGACTCTTGTGTAGGAGTACGATAGAGCCTGTCAGCCTCTTGAGCCACGTCATGAAGATGGCGAAAATCCATGTTACCAATGTGTATCGCCACGTGAGCGGGACGTTTTGACAGAAATAAGGCTTCAAAAAGCAGACAATGGGAAGGACCATCTGACAATGCCAAATTCTCATTCATAAGGTCTGATGGATTCTTGTCAGTTTGGCCTCCCATGTTCAAATCCACATTCATCAAGTAAGTTCCAATGTGTCAAGAAGAAACTGCCGGAACCTGGTGCCCTGGTTTTCTGCTGGAGGATGAGCAATAAACTTGCTTACTCACAATGCAGTGGCCACGCCCAATGTAATCACGACATGCCAAAATTTTGTGTCTCCCGCCGTTTTAAACCAAAAATGAAACTGGGTTTCAGCTTGAAGAAACCAAATATGTGGCTGATGTGTCCAGAAAGGAGGCAAATGAAGCCCAACTGCATTAACTGTCATGGCAGCGGCAGTTGTTGCTGTGTTGAAATGTCCTCCTTTTCCATAATGATTCAAATTTGTTAAATCTTAACTTCGGGATCACCAATCTATAGCGGCAAACACACACAAAAGAATAAGAGGAATGGAACTCTGTGGTAGCTTAAAGAAAGAAGTTACCATCTGGAAAACCCTGACGGGGCAAGTTTCATCAGCGAGACATTGAGGTGACTAATGGTGGTACCTCAGTTGTGGAAATCCTGGAACAACAAATCACTCTCTGCAAACCCTACAAGAACCTTCCTGAGCGGTAAACATTTACCTTTCAAGCACCAAAACCTGGTGAAATGTATACATGTTCCATTCTGTGCACAGCCGAAGAATTGCCTGTATCCAGAGAACTTGGAAGAAGGAGAAGTGAGATTGAACTGTGAACCAAAGAACTTTTCATGAAATTTAAAAACATTACAAATATGTGCGCTTAGAATTTGAAGGGGGTTAATTTGGGTTAGTTAAGTATAGAGTTAAGTTAAAGTTTCATTCTATTTTCATGTTTAAAGTTGATTAAAAATAACTTCTGTTTTAAAAACCACCTGTCTTGGTGAATGTCTATTGCTGCTGGGTTTTGGGGTCCTTTGGGCTCGAAACAATATTTGCTTAGATAATCACATTGGACCTGTTCAAAGCAGGAAATGGCTTCTACCAGCAGGAGTTTCTATTTGAGAAAAAATATTGATAGGTGGCTGGCCACATATGTTTCCTAAAAATTAATACCTTCTCTCTCCCTAAACCACATTCAGCCCTGTGACATCTTTCTCCATTGCATTACTGGGACCACCAAGGACCTGACCCATTTCCTATTTCTCCTTGCAATGCCAATATGGCAGCTGCCAATAAGAACAGACAAATCACATTTTAATTCAGCAAGCAAGATGAAAATCATCTGGACATCCTGCTTAAAAAGAAGGGGAAACAAACCTTTCTAAGTTTGTCACTTCATCTTTATTTCAATTCCCATGGGGCATTAGCAAAAAAGTATCCCATCCATTTCGTCACCAAATTATGAGTAGAATCATGATTGCTGTTCATGAAAATCCATAACCTTCAATGTTACACAGATAATCTAGGAAGAATTCTGTAACAAATGTAAATGAAATACTGAAAGAATTCCCCCGTTATAAACACTGAGATTGTAGCACGCCAAGCAACGGGGTGAGCAAAAAAAAGCGAAATCGCAGCAACACACAGACAGTCCAAGATGGCACGGACTCCACTTCATTGCCAAGAAGAAACCCGCGCCAAGCGCCATGTGCGGACTGAGGAGCCCTTCACTCCGCGCAGCGGCCAGCCGGCTGGAGAGTGACATCACGATGCAATGACGTCATTGCTGGATGTCAAGGGGTACGTCACCAGAAGTGGGCGGGCCAGGGAGCACACATGGGGAATTTAAACCAGTAAAGTCAGTCTTTGTTTTACACTATCTTGTGTGGACGTCTCTTTATTTGGTAGCGCTGCCGCCGCGAATGCTACTACGCGATAACTTCTTACTTGCTGCAACCAAACAGGTCTGCAAGATACACCAACCTAAATAGAAAACACAACCAGAAATCCCAGAGATCATACATTCAAAAGGATTGGTGAAATCTTTACTCTGTATTGTTAACACCAAAGTCCCTTGGTCTCAGCCCCTCAATGTGACTAAGGCATTCGAACAAGTAACTGAGAAACATTACATTTTAAACACGTCAGGATCAGAAGGGTTGGAGCATTATTGTTCAAGTGACACAACTTTTAAAAAATCATATAACTTTATGAAGAATGTGATTCTACAACAGGAAAAACGGATGGAATCAGACACATTCTATGAGCATTTGGAAGCAAAGAAAATGGATTGGTTTTCCGTCCCTTGCGAAGCGACCCAATGACCCGACATGCCCTCCCCGACTTGCGACCGTAATGGAGCCCAAAGGATCAGACAGATCCCACAATGGTCGCAAGTCGGAGTTTTGCCCCCGTGTGAGGAGCCCTGAAGTCTAAGCGCCTATTTTTAAAATCAAATGATTTGACAAACGAGAACAGAGACACAGCGCACGTAAGACCCAAAATGTGTGAATTAACTTTGTGACTCAGTGTCCATCGGCTAGGGGCAGCCATCTTAATTTCCGTGCGCATGCGCGACTACTCAAATGGCGCTTGCGCAACAGGTTCGCTTAGTGCCGTCAGTTCGCACATGCGCGAACCGAACGCCAAGTCGCGAACCCACCGCGCATGCTCCAATCAAACACGTGCAAACCTCCTTCTTGCCCCTCCCCCTCCCGCTGCCAGTTACCCCGCGGCCTCCAGCCTCGCCCTGTTGGCGCCACCAGGCCTTGCACCGACGCCTAGGCTCCACCAAATACCCCGCTGGTACCGGCCGATCCCAGATGTGGCCCGGCGGGCTGCGGGTCGCCCGCTTTCCTGGACCGCGCGGCTGAGGAAGGTCCCGGCGCTGCCGCCAACTTCTTCCCGTTCGACGCGACGGACCCCGAGCAGACGACGCCGTCACCAAAGTCCCGCCTCCTCACAGCAAGAGCCAATCAGCCCGCGAACCCGCCCATCAATCTAACCCGACTTCAGCTTCCAATCCAATAGCAGCCTCACCGAATCAGCCCATTGGCTCGCGCAACTGAAGCAACCAATCAGCGAGCGAGGGAACACACAGCCGCACCGAATCAGCATCGCAGGACAGAAAAGAGAGGCAGTCGAAGGAGCAGAAGACCCTTCGGCCCATCCACTTTCTAATACCCCAACTATCAAATCATTGGGAAACACAGGATCACTTTGTGCTGGCTCCTGGATTCCTCTGATCTCAAGAAATACATTGTACCCCAACTACAAGGGAGACCATTTATTATCAATCACTCCTACATATTTATAACTGCTTCCATATTAATGGAGGACACAAGTGGTTGTGTCAGCCAGCTGGACCGCCTCAGGGAACCTCATGGAGCAGGCAATCATGGTGAGAAGATAACGCCCCGTGGGAGGCAAGTAATGACCCTACAATGTCAATGTAGACGTGGCTGAACCTACGTGGTGCTGAGTTGAATGTCTGGGGGTGATGCCTTCACGTATGTATGAGTTGAATGTCTGGGGGTGATGCCTTCACGTATGTCTGCATTTTGGTCATTTGGCAGAGTGTTCAGGTCTTGGCCCAGTGACAACCTGTTTCCGGAGGCTCTGCAAGATGAACCTACTGACAGCCATTTTGACAGGACTGATCGCTGGGTGCGTTAGGTTTTGCATCTCATCAAAAAACTGTCATCTCCATGCTGCCGGCATGATGAGGCGGGGTTTGCCATTGAAATGTCGCAGAGGAACGTCTATTTATCAGGTTCGATGGCAACATCCTCCAGCCTGAGCCTTGAAACTGCTGTCCTGCATGCAAGGATCTCAGGGTCTTCCTGCCATCACCTTCCCTGTACAGGGCCTGGACAGACTTGATTGAAAGGTGAGGCAGTTAATCACCCACGATGTGTTGCATATCTGTAGTAAACTCAGACTCATATGAGAGGAGTAGCTGCTGCCTGGCCGACCATGGGTCCAACACTTTATGGAAGGCAAAAGTTAATGGCTTTTGGTCCATGAAGACTCTGAATTGTCTACCTTCCAAAAAATACCTCAAGTGCCTGACTGCCAGGAACAGCACATATTGCTCTCAACCAAAGGTGGTGTAGTTGAGTTTGGGTGGCCAGAGGTGTCTGCTAAAGAAGGCCAGGGGCTGCCATTGCCCTTCGATGAATTGTTCCAGTGTGCCTCGTACTGTTGTGCTGGAAGCATCTACTGTGAGAATTTGGGTGTTTCTGGCCTGGCGTGTACCAGAAGTGTGGTGTTGGCCAGTGCGTCCTTGGCCTTCTGGAACCCCTACAAATCATCATTGTCCCAGGTAATGTCTTTACCTTTCTCCACAAGATGCGGGCCACTACCGGTATGAATCGGTGATAAAAATTAATCGTACCGGTGAATACCTACAGCCCCCTTCACTGTGGAGGGAGGTTTGTGGAAGCACTGAACGGCCTCTACCTTTTTAAGGAGGGGTTTAGTTATGTGCCTGTTGATTTGACGCCGAACGTTTCCAGCCTGAACTGGCACTAAGCAAGGTTTATAGTTAGTCCAAATTCCTGCAGACGGGCGCACAGTCACCTTAGATGGTCTATGTTTAGCTTCATTGCCACCACTTTGACATCTTGTGGTTACTGCCACCCTCTGCTGTTGGAGAATATCCTCCTTGGTCTCAGCCCCTCAATGTGACTAAGAACCCCTTAAAAGCCCCTAATGTTTTGGCCTTCATCACCACTCCTGGCAAGGCATTCCTGGCACCCACAACTCTGGGTAGATACCCCTGATATCTCCCCTAAACCTTCCTCCCTTTGCTTTGGGCAGATGTCATCGTGTTTGCTACTCCCATCTGGATTTCAGTTTCTGGTCTTCCAGCAGCTCTGGATTTCTGTCTCTGGATGCTCTGCTCAGGGAACCACCCCAATGTATCCCATTGAGTCCTAGAGTCACTGTGTCAGCAATTCTCTGCTGACCACTGCCTGATGGCCTTGTGGTCAAAATTGTTTGTCGATGAAACCATTCCCAGGAAGGAGATGTGGCAAAGTCCTGCTGACTGGGACATTGTGTGTCACCAGGGCCAGACAATTCTTTCGCAAAACCTGAGCCAGGTAGAACCTCAGCACATAGCAGCTTTTGGTGCCCTTGCTCTTTGGTTCCACGCACAGCCACACACAATCATGGCCATGCTGGTTACACCCTTGCACCCATTGATTGATGACGAACATGGTCCTTCTCCAGATTCTACCCATTTTGGACCCCCACATGAATAGGAAGATTGTTTTCGGAATTGCCAGGGTGAAGGTGTGGGGATGGGCCACACCTATCCCACATGCAGCAGTACTGAGAGTTCCTTGCATCTTGCACCTTGCACCTGGTTATCAGGTTTTCGCTGATTGATAAGAGTTGGGCATCTCTGTGGTTCTCGCTGTCTCCTGGATCTGGGGGTCTCTGTACTGCTCCTGGTCTCCTGGAGCTGGGGGTCTCCAAAGTGCTCACCATCTCCTTGAGTTGGTGTATTTTTCTCCACTAGCCCCACATGACAACCAAGACCCCTGGATGGAGGGCAGAGGCACAGAGAGATCAGAGAGAACACGGGTAGTTTCAACAGGTTGGGGTCCATCCAGGTGCCTGATAACGGGAGGAAACAAAGGGGGAAGGAGGATGCAGGTCATTCGATAGCAGAACATTGCGAGAGAGTGGATTCCTTGGACTCTTGAGGAGAGAAGGTGCTGGTCGATCCATCGGTTTAGGTGGGGAAGGGTATAGACATGGCAGCTGACTGGAATTGTCAGCGGGGTACTGAGACCTGGTGGAGGAGGGGAAGGAGGATGCAGTTGTGTTCTGACAAGAGAGTGCTGAGGGAGAGGCAACATGGGTGGAACCTCAAGACAAGGGTCCCCTGATTGTTTGCAGGAATGGGATCTGTAAAGAGACTCATAGATATCCAGCACAGAGCATCTTTGACCCCCTGCCATCAGGAAGGAGATGTGGAGGAATAAAAGCAGAGCAGCCAGGCAGGGAAATAGCTTCTTCTCACAGGCCGTGAGATTGACAAGGCAACATGAGCTGGATGGGAGCAAAGAATGAAAAAGGGGAGAGGAATATGGACTGATTACAACAGCCTGGCCAGCAGGAGAGAGGGGCCAAAGGGCTTGTTTGTATGTTGTCTATCTGGACCAGCCTTTTGCGTTCAAGCTTTAAAAAGCCAACCCATTTTTTAATTTAATAACAATGGTACAGAATGAATCAAGAGACAAGACGTCTGTCCAGCAAGAGCGTCGAAGTCACTTCCTGAAATGGAGGCTCTGGAACCACAGGGAGGTTCTGGCTGCAATGAGGCCCGGCTTCTTCTGCAAGGAGGAGAGGAGAGGCAGGGGAAATGCAGAGGAACGGGTGGTGAGGGGAGGGGGTAAGGATGCCTTCCTCCGTTCACCTCCCATTTCCTCTACCCCGTAGCCCTCCTCATTCCCCTGCCCGTTCCCCTCCCCAACCCCTCAACGCCTGGACTGGTCCCAACTGCTGAAGTGAGGCAACGACCGCACACTTGTAGTAGGTTGTCGGGGCGCCGGTAGCAGGTTCTCCACCTCCCCCGACTGAGATGTTGGTTGGAGTCTAGAAGTTCTTCTTCTTGCTGAGAGCTATTGTCACCCCTCAGAGAGTCCCAAACCTCAGCAGTGGGAACATGGCTTATATTACCCAAAAGTTGTTTACTCATAGCTTATCTCTTTGAATAACTGATTTAATTATCTTCAAGGTCTCCTGACAGTCTGCAACTAGCAAAATACAACTGCATCTCTGGGCCTCATGGTGGAATTTAGATTATGTCTTCTGATTCGCATGTATACATTCTTGCATAATCTGGTCGAATTCTTCCATTACAGTTCCATAGAATGAACTTGTGATGTGATTTATAACCACTCTCTAACCTTGTCATGTGAGTGAGTCCAACATTCTGAACTTGTTATATCAGTGAGTTCGACATTGAAAATGTTATGAGAGTGATTTCCACAGTATAATCTTGTTTTCTTAGTGAATCCCACATTGTTAACATTATGTTAGTGAGCCCCACAGTGTAAACTTGTAATGTGAGTTATTTTCGCAGTGTGACCTGGTGATGTGAGTGTGTCCCACAGTTTGACATTGTTGTGTCAGTGAGTTCAATATTGAAAATGTAATGTTAGTGAGTTCCAGAGTGTAACCTGGTTATTACACTAACCTTGCTATGTGAGTCAGTTTAAAGTGTTACATTGTTATGGAAGTGAATTCCTCAGTTTCATCCTTGTTTAGTTAATGAGTCTCAGAGTGTAACATTGGTATGTGAGTGAGTTTCACAGTATGACCTTGTTATGTGAGGGATTCCTACAGGATAAACTTGTTATGTGAATGAATTCCACAATATAACCATGTTATGTGTTAGTCAAAAAATGTAAACTTGTTATGTCAATGAGTCCCACAGTGTAATCTTGTTATGTGAGTAATTTTCACTGTGTGACCTGTTGATGTGAGTATTTCAAAGTGTGACATTGTTATGGAAGTGAATTCCACAGTGTCAACCTGTCAAGTTAGTGAGTCTCAGAATGTAAAATTGCTGTGTTATTGAGTTTGACAGTGTGGCCTTGGTATGTGAGTGAGTCCCACAGTTTGACCTTGTTATGTCAACGGATTCGACATTGAAAATGTAATGTGAGTGGTTTTCACAGTGTGACCTTGTGATATGAATGATTTTTACAGTGTAGACTTGTTATGTGAGTGAGTTCCACATTCGAGCCATGTTATGTTAATGAGTCCCACAGTGTTTGTTAAGTAAATGTGGACCACAGTGTGAGATTTTTATGTTGGTGACTTTTACAGTGTGACCTTGTTATGTTGGTGACTTCTACAGTGTGACCTTATTAGTTCCACAGTGTGATATTGCTGTGCTAGTGAGTTTCACATTGTAAACTTATTATGTGATAAATTCCCATATTTTAACATTGAAGAAGTTTCCACAATGTAACTATGTCATTTGAATGAGTTCCACAGAATGAACAGGTGATGTGATTTTTTTACCCGCCGTCTAACCTTGTTATGTGAGTGAGTCCCACATTCTGAACTGATTGGATTTCGACATTGAAAATGTTTTGTTCGTGAGTCCCACAGTGTAAAATTGTTATGTGAGTGAATTTCAAAGTGTGACCTGGTGATGTCAGTGCATTTCAAAGTGTGACATTGTTATGTAAGTTAATTCCACAGTGTCAACCTATCAAATTAGTGAGTCTCAAAGTGTAAAATTGGTATGTTATTGAGTTCAACAGTGTGACCTTGTTATGTAAGGTATTCCCACAGTGTAAACTTGTTATGTGAGCGATTTCCTCAGTTGGACCTTGTTCTGTTAAGCGAGTTTGATGTTGAAAATTTTATGTGTGATTTTCACAGTGTGACCTGGTGATATGAATGATTTTCACAGTGTAACCTTGTTATGTGAGTGAGTTCCACATTCCAGTCAGTGAGTCCCACAGTGTAACCTTGTGAAGTAAATGTGTAGCTTAGTGTGAGATGGTTCTGTTCGTGACTTCCACAGTGTGACCTTTTTATGTGAGTCGGTTCTGTAGTGAGATATTGCTGTGCGAGTGAGGTAAATTTATTATGTGAGATATTCCTTCAGTTTAACTTCATTTTTTTATTTTTATTTTTCACACTATGAACCAACCAAAATACACACAAACATTTCCCTCTTGAATATACACAGTGTAATTTTTCCCATTTTCCCCCCTCCCTTCCCTCCTTCCTTCCCACCCCCTCCAAACCCATTAAACATTCAACATATACAATAAACCCATTGAACAATGTCATCACCAATGAAAATAACCAAGAAAATTTTGTCATCTTCTTCTATTTCCATCATTTTAGGGGGTGGAGGTCCGCAGTAGGTCCTCTCTGTTGTGTTCCATGTACCATGAGATATGTTCCATGCACCATGAGTCGCGGGTCAGCCTGCGGCAGGGAGGGGGAATGGGCAACGGTCCTGGCGAGGTCAGGCCCCCCCCGAGTTTCTGCCAGACCCCCTTTGACCTGCTGAGTTTCTCCTGGACCTCCCTTGACCTGCTGAGTTTCTCCCGGATCCCCCTTTGACCTACTGAGTTTCTCCCGGACCTCCCTTGACCTGCTGAGCTTCTCCCAGACCTCCCTTGACCTGCTGAGTTTCTCCCAGACCCCCCTTGACCTGCTGAGTTTCTCCCAGACCCCCTCCCCTTGACCTTCTGAGTTTCTCTTGGACCCCTCCCCCTTGACCTGCTGAGTTTCTCTCGGACCCCCCTTTGACCTGCTGAATTTCTCCCGGATCCCCCTTTGACTGCTGAGTTTCTCCCGGACACCCCTTGACCTGCTAAGTTTCTCCCGGACCTCCCTTGACCTACTGAGTTTCACCCGGACACCCTTGACCTGCTGAGTTTCTCCCGGACCCCCTTTCCTTTCTGTGCCGGTGTCCCAGGACCTTTCCAGGGCAGTCTCTGTACTCAGGACCGTGCTGGGATCCCGGTCAGCGGTAGAGGAGCAGGTGAGCGCGGCTAATCCCGATCCAGCCCACGCCACTCCTGAGATTGGCGGGGGGTTCCACCCTCCCTGCCCGACCAGCCTCGCTCTCCACGTGTACTCCTGGCACCCGCCGCTGGTCCGGTGGGAAGGCGCACGGTGGCCGGCGCCCCCATCGCCCGGCGGGGAGCCCCACTCTTCCCTCCGGCGTCCCGACTCCATCTGCAGCTCCAAGAAACGCTGTGCCACTGGGTATCCGGACGCTGGGAAGCGGCCTTGGCTTCCCCTGACACCGGCCAGGCCGCGCTGCGGTGGGGGGGTGGGCGGGGGGACATGACAGCGTGTTTATAAAACCACCCACCATTACTTTTCAAGAACCAGGATTTTTCTCTCTCTCTCTCACCCTGGGACACAGCGGTTACTGTGCATTCGCTATACTGGCGCGGCGGCCAGCTGGCCACCTCTAATACATTTTTGATATGATCTTGCAGGCCAAATATAATTATATCTTGGCCCGCGGGCCAGAGTTTGACATGTGTGCTTTAGTGGATAGAAGTAGTCATGACCACAGGAAGCTCATGTTTAGATCCACAGAGCACAGGTATTTAGCAAAATGTATTTGGTCTTGGTGATATCAAGGTCAACTGAGTCTACCAAATGTAGGAGGTCAGGTTGGATGGGGTGCATGTGAAACTCTGCCTCAACTGGAAGGTCTGATTGTGGCCTTGGATGTAAGTGAGTGGAGATGAATGGAAGTTTGGAAATTTCTGCGGTTCCAATGGGGAGTGTGTCAGGTAGTGGTGAGTGGAGAGGGAAGTGCCATTGAGGGAGTCACAGAAAGACGTGCCCATGTGAAAAGAGGATATTAGTGGAGTGGGTTAGATGTAGCAGTTTAGAGGATGGTGCTGAAGTTGGAGTGTCCAAGGATAATGTGTCAGATGTGGCAGATGATGGGTGGTAACTGAGAAACCTGAGAGATTCTGTCCTTGTTCTGCTGGAGGGGAGGTGGAGTAAGGGCAGAAAGAGAATTGGAGATATGGGTGCAGACTTTATCAATTACAGTATGGGGGAATCTGCATTTGTTGAAGACATTTTGGCTGTTCTAGAGTGGAAAACCTCCTTGGGACTTTTACAGGCCCAGAGGACCCCAAAACTAAGCAGCAATAGAAAATCACCAAGACAAAGGATACTTAAACAAACATCATTTTTAATTTTCTTTAAACAAAAACAGGATCAAACATCACTATTAATGTAACAGCCTAACAGCTTCTAATTCTAAGCGCAGGTGTATTTAAAGTGTATAAAGATCTTTGACACTCCTACAAGTTCACCGGTGTCTATCACCAAGCTCTGGTGCTTAAAAGTAAATGGTTGCCCCTCAGGAAGTCTCTTGTTGGTTTCAGAGAGGGATTTCTTGCTCATTGGACACACAAAAACTGATTCCCTCTGATCAGCCACTTTGGTATCTTGCCAAAGAAACTTGCCCCATCAGGGTTTTCCAAATGATAACCTCTTCTGCAGATCACCATTGAGTTCCTTTTATTTCCCTTATATCAGGTGAAACACAATTTCTAGCCAGCCATTTCCTCTTGAATGGACAACAAGGTTTTTCAACAGGCTGAACTGAGAACTCACAACCCGTTTTCAAAATGGGGTTTCAACAAGATGCCAGCTTGCCATCTCTCTCTCTCTCTCTCTGTCTCTCTCTCTCTCTCTCTCAAGCCTATTTGGTCTCTCCCCTCTGATTGCAAGACCACATGGCCTTCTTAGAACAGCAAACTGGAACCAGCCAGATTACTGCACCGCACCCAAACTTCTGAGTCCATTCATCTGTTGCTTTAAAAACAATAATTTCAAAAAACATCTGCTTTTGAAATTCTTTAGCAAAGCAGTCTCCTTGTTTTGTCTTTGCAAAAGCTCTTGGCATCTGAATGACTCACTATCAGCAAAGCTCTTGCATTTTAAATAAGAGCTGTTTTGTGAAGTGTTTGTGTTTGTTTGTGGCCTACACGACTCCTACAATCCATCTCTTTCAAAAACATATCAAAATACAATGTAAAATATAGAGTCTGTCACAGGACAGATCGAGCAGAGGAGTTGTGATAAAATCAGTGGCGTCCTTGCAAAAATAAAGTGGGAAGAGATATAATCCAGGTAGGTCTGGTGAGTGGAGTTTGTAATAGTTTGAAACTTGAACCTCTCTCTCTATTTCAGGAGACAATTTACTGTCAGGTCATGAAAAAGTGTCATATCACACAAAATTGCTTTTTTCCTGCTGTGAGGCAGACAGATTCGCCATTGTAAGAAATTGCCTGAAATGCCTCTTGCACTCAGAGAAAGAAGCAAAAGAGAGCCGTGCTCTCCCCCCACCCACCCCCACCACCCTGGACCCTGGGCCAAGTCACTGAGGGTCTGTGGATTCTCTTTCAATGCTCACAGACCAATCCAAGTTATTGGCAATGCGAGCTCCAGTTTTGAACTTCTGACACAATTAGGAACTCTTTCGCACCCACTCGTATCCCAGGGCTGAAACCTGACACTCTTTTAGCCAGTTCAACCAATCTCTTGCAATCAACGGCCTGGTGTGAGTTCCTTGACTGCTTTCCCCAGAACCCCACAGCCTGCGTGTGTTACTCTCCTCAAGTCACGAACAGCTTGCCACCTATGTGGGTCCTTCAGCTGCAGAACGCCTCGCTGGTCTGCTTCCATGGTCACCGACCCGTGGATTGAATCCTCTGCTTCTCAGATGTTGGTGGGGTGCGGTCTTCTTTTCTGGTGCCCTGTGCCAGTCCTCCGCTTTCCCAGAGTTTGCGGTGGCGAGGAAATCTAACACATCTAAATAAAAATTTTACAACTTAGAGGAGAATCTCACATGACTAGAGGGATGGAAAAGACCTTATTACAAATTGAAGCCTAATATTTGAATATTCAGGTGACAAATTTGCAAAAGCATAGAGTATACATTTCTGAAGCTATATGTAATTTTTTTCTAAAGGAACAGAACTTTGAATTTTTGAATGTCATCTTGGCATCCCTAAAAATATATCTGATCTCCAAGTAAGTGCAATACGTCTCCTCATCACTACTAATATTAATTTAACAAATTTCAATTGATATATGAATAGTTTTAATTTGGGCCTTGTTCCTTCAATATTTCCTAATGAATAGAAAGTTGGATTTTTGCGGAAAAACAACTCCTGTAATTTGTTCTGTAATCTGTAATTCTCCTCAAAAAAGATCTTGCATTAGGACAAAGCTAAGTTGAATGCAAGAAAGTTGCTACACCTTTACCACACCTAAAACATTGGTCTGATAATTCTGATTTTATTCTATTCATTTTCTCTTGTGTAAGAAGTAGCTGTAGAAGAAAAACTAGTTGTGAATTCCTTCCTCACTGCTGCAGTGTGGAACTCTGGTCAATAGTTCCAGACTTCTGAGTTGAAGTGAATGAATAAACTCCCCTGGATCACATGATCTCTATTGCCAAATCAGCTTCCTGTAGAACTTTTCAAATCCAACTGCCTGAGTCACCTGACTCCAGGTGCTGCTTTCAGATAAAATCCTTGCTGACATCTGATATATGACTGATGTATAAAGAATTATACTGAACTCATTTATATCTTACATTGAGATCCTTATATGGATCTGCCCATATTAGCCAATCATATACAATATTCAGATCCATTTCCCACCTTTGTCTTGACTCATGAACTCCTCATTTAAAAGTTCCTAATTGTAATAAACAGGACATCATAGAAGTAATTTTTTAACAATTCCTCAAGAAGGAATTTCTATTTCAGTACAACATGGTTGGTCCTAACTTATCCTTCAAATATGCTCTTTGTTGGAAATAGAAAAAAAGATTGCTATGAGTTATACAATATTTATTTCTCAGTTGCTCAAATGACATTAATTGACCCCTTTCATAACCATCTTCCACATTTCTAATCCCCTTACGAAACCATCTATCCAGAAATTGATGATCCTTTGAAAAAGATACGATGATTTTGAATCAAAGCTATTCTGAGTGATGTACATCCACTTACACCAATTTCATCATTTATTTTATTCCATATATTAATTAAATGTTTCAACAATGGTGTATCTTTATCACCAACCATTAATTTCGATTCCCACTTGTATATAAATTCTTCTGCTTTTCACTCTCCTATTTTATTTGATTCTATTTTAACCCTTTCAAAAAAGAACCAAGAAATATCATTTGAGCTGCTCGATACTAATTTTTAAAATGAGGTAGCTGTAGTCCTGTCAATGTAGAATTTGCATTGAGAGAAACGCAGCGGTCTTTAGCGATCTTATTGAATTGGCTAAAATGGCATAACATGAGAGCAAACATTCCGGAGGAGTGTGGGCCACTTGTAACATGGGATTCAATTGGAAATGGGTTCACATAACATAAAACCATGATGCAGAAGAGGTTGTCTTTGTCTTCCGCAGGATATAGATCACAAGATATAGGAGCAGAAGTAGGCCCATTTAGTCTGTTCCACCATTCTTCCACTCAGCCCCACTGCCCAGCTTTCTCCCCTTAACCCTTGATTACTTGATTAATCAAATACCTGTCAATTTCTGCCTTAAATAAACCCAATGACCTCAGTTCCACAGATTCACAACCCACTGACAAAATTTGTTTTAAATCAACACCCTTTTATCCTGAAATTATGCTCTCTTGTTCTAGAATCCCCTACCATGGGAAACATCGTTGCCATATGTACTCTGCCCAGGCCATCCAGCATTTGAAATGCCTCTGAGGTCCCCCTTATCCTTCTGTACTCCAACCAGTACAGTCAAAGAGTCGACAAATGTTCCTCATGCACTAACCCTTTCATTGCTGATATCATTCCAGTAAATCATCTCTGAACCTTCCCCAACAGGAGCACATCTTTTCTCAAATACGGCACTCAAAACTCTAAATCTGATTGAATGGAAAGGTAATTTTCCAACGACACAAAAACAACAGTTAAATGATATTATGTCTGTTGAAATTTACAAAAAATTATTAAAGAGTCAAATAATAACTTTGCTTGAAGCAAGCAGTTCTATTGCAATTTTCCAGCTGTAGGATGAGGTGCAGTTGCTTGCAAGTTTAGCAAGTGGGGTTATGATGTGAAACTGCAAGTCACAGCGCCATTTTTGTTTTTGAAAATGCAAACATGAAAATTTTAACTTTGGTCTCCTTGGTTTGCTTAAGTTTACAGAGGAGACGTTGGGTCAAGCTGAGAAGAGAGAGTTGGATGCCCATTTGGTGAAGCTGAACAGGCAAAAAAGAAAACACAAAACGAGGGACTGAAAAAATAATGAAGCAAACCGAAGAGCTGTTGCAACCAAACCCAAGTAAAGAATTTAATTTTGTGAGGCGTACTTTAGAGACCAAATGATTTTGGCTTTTAATGGTGACCTATTTAAATGAACAAAATCTGATTGGAATTGAAGTTTATGGAATGTTTAGAAGTTGCCACAAAAAGAAATGAGCATATAAATTAGATATTGTAATTAAGATAAATGAACAATACAATGAGCATGGTGTCACAGTATCTTCCTCACTCTACCATACATTACCGTTAAAAGTACTCCCCAATATGAACCGATGTCAAAGTATATACCAGAATTTATCGTACATCACTGTTAAACCTTCTCCCCATTGTGAATCTGGTGTCACAGTATCTGCCTCAGTCTTCTGTACATCACCATTAAACCTCTCCCCAATGTGAACCTGGTGTCACTTTATCTCCCACAGTTTATTTGACATCACCATTAAAACTTCTTCTTACTGTGAACCATGTGTCACAGTATCTCCCACAGCTTATCGTACATCACTGATAAACCTTCTCCCCATTGTGAACCCGGTGTCACAATATCTTCCTCAGTCTTCCATACATCAGCATTAAACCTCTACCCACTGTGAATCTAGTGTCACTTTATCTGCCAAAGTTCATTTTTTTAATCACCATTAAACCATATTCCCACAGTAAACCTGGTTTCACAGTGTCTGCCGCAGTTTATTGTATATCATTTTTAAACCATCTCATTATTGAAAATGCGGAGTAACAGAATCTGACTCAGTCTACCGTACATCAATGTTAAA
This sequence comes from Narcine bancroftii, assembly GCF_036971445.1. Taxonomy (NCBI): domain Eukaryota; kingdom Metazoa; phylum Chordata; class Chondrichthyes; order Torpediniformes; family Narcinidae; genus Narcine; species Narcine bancroftii. The sequence continues at coordinate 80,681 of NW_027211900.1, read as the reverse complement.
CCTTATACCCACTGTGCACCTAGTGTCACAGTATCTGACACAGTTTATAGTATATCACTGTTAAACCTTCTCACTACTGTAAACTCGATGTCACAGTATCTGCCAAAGTCTAATGTACATGACCAATAAATTTTCTCCCCACTGTGAACCTGGTGTCACAGTTTCTGACACAGTTTATCGGACATTACTGTTCAACGTTCTCACTGCTGTGAACCCAGTGTCACAATAAGTGTCTCACTCTCCCGTACATCATCTTTGCACCTTCTCCAACTGTGAACATGGTGTCACTGTATCTGCCTCAGTCTTCCGTACATGACCATTAAATTTTCTCCCAACTGTGAACCTGGTGTCACTATATCTGCCTCAGCCCTACCTTACATCACTGTTAAACCTTCTACCTACTGTACACCTGGTGTCACATTATCTACCTCAACATACCATACATCACCGGTAAACCTTCTCCCCACTGTACACCTGGTGTCACATTATCTACCTCAACATACCATACATCACCGTTAAACCTTCTCCCCACTGTACTCCTGGTGTCACATTATCTACCTCAACATACCATACATCACCGTTAAACCTTCTCCCCACTGTACTCCTGGTGTCACATTATCTACCTCAACATACCATACATCACCGTTAAACCTTCTCCCCACTGTACACCTGGTGTCACATTATCTACCTCAACATACCATACATCACCGTTAAACCTTATTCCCATGTGAACCTGGTGTTACAGTATCTGACACATTTCATAGTATATCACTGTTAAACCTTCCCACGAATGTGAATCCTATTATAAAATAATGCTCCCCTTCTAAATCTCACAGTATTCTAATCCCCACCTATTTAAAAGATTCCAAAAAAAAGAGAAAAATCAATCCCCAAATGAGCTACTCAAAAGTAGTAGCTCCTTAAAAATCTGGGTGTGGTAAAGTCCACAAGTTGCAGGTGACTAAAGGACTCAGTGTCAGCCACTCCCCCAGTCAGACTTTCACAAAGTATTGAAACAAAAACATTCAACCCAGTGATTCCAGTCCCAATGATTGTTCCGGATCTTCAATATCGAGAAGACTTTGCGTCAATTCAACTTTTTTCCCATTCTTTCCATATTTTCCAATAGATCATTTTTAAACCTTCTCACTACTGTAAACCCGGAGTCACAGAATCTGCCTTATTCTACCGTACATCTCTGTTAAACCTTCTCTGTACTGTGAACACGGTGTCACACTATCTACCAAAGTCTACCGTATATCACTGTTAAATATTCTCCCCATTGTGAACCTGGTGTCACAGAATCTGATACAGTTTATTGTACATTACTGTTAAACCCGCCGGATAAGCTCCAGATAGCGAAAGAGTAGTTCTCGCATCTGCAGGAACTGGGGATCATTCGACGCTCCGACAGTCCTTGGGCTTCACTGCTCCACCTGGTCACGAAAGCCTCCTGTGGCTGGCATCTCTGCAGAGATTATCAATGGCTTAATGACATGACAGTACCTGACCGTTACCCCATCCCTCACATTCAGGACTTTACAGCCAATCTGCATGACGCGAGGGTATTCATCAAGGTCGACCTGGTGCGCGTGTATCATCAAATCCCATTGCACCCAAGGACATCCCCAAAACGACCATCATCACCCCCTTCAGCTTGTTCAAATTCTATGCATCCCATTTGGGCTCAAGAAAACCGCCCAGAGCTTCCAGCACCTCATGGATATGGTGCGCAGGGATTTTAATTTTGTGTTCATTTATCTGGATGACATTCTTGACGCCAGCAGAGACTGGGCACAACACAAGTCTCACCTGCACACCCTCTTCTCCCAACTGCCAAATTCGGCCTAATGATCAACCCAGCCAAATGCTAGTTCAGAAAAGAGTCCATGCAGTTCCCGGGCCATACCATCACGACCGAAAGAGCTACACCAGCTGCTATGGTCACTGTAATCAGAGAGTTTCCACGCCCAAACAACCTCAAGGAGCTACAAGAGTTTGCAGGTATGGTCAACTTCTATAACCGATTCATTCCAGCCATTGCACACATCATGCAGCCACTCTTCGCCCTTATCGCGGCCAAGAACAAGATACGCCTGGACTCCAGAGGCCACGAAAGTTGCCCTCGTGAAGGCTACCCTACTCGTCCCCCCACACACCGACCTTCCTATGTTGCTCTCCGTCGATGCCTCTGCCACCTCCGTTGGTGCCATCCTGCAGCAGCAGGTTAATGGACAGTGAAAACCACTGGAATTCTTTAGCCAACTTCATCGTCCGCCAGAACACGTATAGTGCTTTCAACCATGAGTTGCTGGGCATGTACCTTGCTGTGCCTCATTTGCACTATTTCTTGGAGAGGAGGCCTTTCACCATTTATACCCACCCCAAACCCCTCACTCAGGCTCTCGCTATGGCTAGAGATCCCTGGTCGGCCTGCCAACAGCATCACCTGTCCTTTGTGTTGGAGTTCACCATCAACATTTGGCACAAGGCGGAGAAAGACAATGTGGTCGCTGACACGCTGCCTAGACTATGACCAGCTTGCCCCGGATCAGTAGTCCGATGATGAGATGCAAGCCTTCAGGACGGCCATCACGGGCCAGCAGTTCCAGGTCCTTCCGATTCTTCTCGGTGATTATACCATCCTGTGCGATGTCTTCATGAGCACCCCATGACCAGTGGTTCCCCAGCAGTGGTGCAGGCATGTCTTCCACCATATCCACGACCTTTCCCACCGTTCCATCAGGTCCAAGGTTCATATGGTGGCAGAATGCTTCATTTGGCACGGTCTTCGAAAGCAGATTGCAGACTGGGCCAGAACCTGCATCCATTGCCAGCTTTCCAAGGTACACTGGAACACCAGAGTGCCCGTGCAGGATTTTGAACACGTCCGAGAATGGTTCAGCCACATACATGTGGACATTGTCAGCCCTTTACCCGTTTCCCGAAGTAACCGTTAACTTTTCACGGTGGTAGACTGCACCACTCATTGGCCTGAGGTTATCGAGAAGCCTCCACAGACTCCTGCTCCCGAGCACTTTTGACCGATTGTATTGCCTGGTTCGGCATGCTGACCCACCTCACCAGCAAACGTGGCACGCAGTTCACCTCTTCACTCTGGGCACAGCTTACCAACAGACTGGGACTGGTCGAGCGATTGCATTGCCACCTGAAGTCGGCACTTATGGCCCGCCTCACCGGCCCCAACTGGGTGCATGACCTGCCTTGGGTACTCCTGGGCATCTACTCGACACCCAAAAAGGTCTGCAGGCGTTATCGGCTGAGCTGGTCTATGGTGCACCACTAGCCCTGCCTGGTGAGTTTATCAATGCACCTCACAACTTCCAACAGGCACCGCATGGTTTACTTCCCATCTCCGGGCCCAGTTGGAGTCATTCACACCCCCACCACCGCCCAGACATGGCACACGCGCCTCTTACCAGCCCAGTGAGCTGTATTCCGCAGAGTATGTTTTTATCAGATGAGACCCTTCACAGCACCCCTTCAAAGACTGTATGAAGGGCTGTACAGAGTCATCCAGCATTCAGGATCCACCTTCACACCAGACATTAATGTAAGAGGGAACTGTTTACTGTGGACAGATTAAAGCCAGCACACCTCAACCCCAATGAGCCAGTGGTCGCGGCTCAACCCAAGAAGCGAGGCTGCCCGACAAAAAAGGCCATTGGCACCGGTTCTGGGGGGGCTGTGTGGCGGAATGCCATTAGGCATGTGATCCAGCCCCTCATGTCATGCATGCGGTGGGGCAGCCGTCCAAAATGGCACCGTCGCGGGTTTCTCCCCTACCTCGGCACCAGGCTCAGAAGCCCGTGAACTGCGGCCCACGTGACCCCCCGGTACGCTTCTCAGCCAAGTCTGGGCTGGGAGCATAAGACCAGCCATGCAAACCTGAATAAAGGAATTTTTGCTCACTGAACTCAACCTGTCTGGTTGTAGCTGCCGCTACAGTAGTATCTTAGTTTCTTTTCCTTTCTTTTCTTTTTTATATATTATCAACATATATTTGTAAGCTCTGTAACATTGTGATTTGATTTTAATTGTTATAACTTTCATATATATATGTTGATTTAAATAAAATATTCAATGAAAGAAAATTCTTCAAGAATTGTGCAGAAGAAAATTTGGATGGGATGAAACTATCTCAGAATCCATCGCACAAGATTGGAGAAATTGGATTGAGTGTCTTCAAATACTTGGACGTTTGAAGTCAACAGACTTTGGAGTGGCCACGTTTGCTGTTACACCATTTTGCTGATGTAGTGAAGGTGATTTTGATCCTGTCAGTTACTGAGTCCTGTGAAAACCAAGTGTGAGTACATGGTGGATTTGTAATGGGAAAAGCCAGAGTTACTCCATTAAAGTCAGTCACCAGACCTTGAATGGAATTGACTGCTGCTACTACGGTGAGCAAAATGGACACTATGTTAAGAAGAGAATTACAGATGGAGTTAGCAGATTCTGAGTTTTGGCCTGATAGTACATCAGTGCTTAAATATATTAATAATGAAATCATGAGGGTTCATATCTTTGTGACTTACAGAGAGAATGAAAACCTGGACAACAACAAATGTCAGATTTACCACAGGCCAGAGTTTCACCTGATTAATTCCCTTTTACATACGTGGAAGTTGATTATTTTGGTCCTTTTATATCACAAGATCTTCCCATGATCTTCCAGTTTAGAGTGTAGTGTTACCAATGAAATTGCTGGGTCTGTCAAACATATCAGGACATCATCTGCAAATAGATTAATCTCATCTTCTTCCTGGTTTATTTACCCACGATCCTTTAATGTCTGGATCTCAGTGAATATCTTCCACCAACGGTTCTCGAATCAAAACGAAGGGAGCTGGAGATAATGGGCATCCCTGCCCACTACACCTGGTTCATGGGAATGCTGAGGACATTTGTCCATTAGGTACAACCCTAACTTTGGGCTTATAATATAATACCCTGATCTAATTTATAAAATTGGACTATTGTCTGATTATTTTAAACCCTTTTCTGTTTATTTAATGAATACATAAAAGCCCTTCAGGTCTGTAATATTTCAATATTATCTATCTATTATAAAAGCCCTCTCTGCTCAGCAAGTTTCTGCCATTAAATACTGGGCCAAAATAACAAATTAAATCTTGCTTTGGATCCTGTTTTTATCGGTTCATTTGATCCAAGATAGACCTTTGCTCCAACTATGAACTTTACGGCCTGTGTGAAGAGGGGATAACAGAGCCAGTTCCTTGTTACTAGTTGTAATTCCCCAACTTCTGCTGGGAATGTAATAAATGGAAAGAGTATAGCATTTGGATCAGGCTTGCTTTAGATAATTTTGGAAAAATCAGTGAATCGCCCTTCATGGGCCATGACGGAATTACAGTTTTCCAAAAAAGTTCTACAATATTACCATTTTCCAAATTTGACACATAATCCATGATTGAAAAACTGATTGAGAATTTTGGCCAATTTAGGAACTGTTTTGGGCTAAATGGTTTTTCATTGGGCAACCCTATGATAGATAACCATCTTTTACCACCATCCTTGTTGGATGTAGATTTCAAGGATGTTATAGAATAGGTATTCAAAGTTTCAATGACCCCTTTATTTCAGTTAATTTTGCCACGTTCAAACAATTATCAACTAAATTTTGAACTTAGTAATCACTCTTTTTTGACATTGAAAAATTAGACATTTTCTTCAATCTAAGATTTTGGATTTTCCGTGAATTTCTAAGACTAATATTCTTCATCTATTTTTGTAAATTTACGGCTTTATGTTCATGGTGGATTAATAGCATGTATTTATAATAATGTATTGGGTTTAAAATCCAAGATTAAGAGCAGTTGTGAATGAGATTTAAATATAAAATTTCCAGAAGTAGCTGGGTATTCTATTCTCAATTGTATTAATGACTCTTCACTTTATGCTAGGCATTGATTTTTACAATTTAAGGTGGTACAGGAATACATATGTCCAAACTGAAACTATCTCGCTTGTATGCAGATGTTGATTCACTATGTGAGAAATTTAAAATTTTCCAAGTCTCTTTAATTCCTCTGTTTTGGGAATGCCCAAACTTAGAGAATTTCAGGAAAGGCATTTTTCAAACTTTATCAATGGTTCTTAAGATCAATTTTGAACTTGTCCGTTAAATTGCTCTGTTTGGTTTTTCTCGTGATCCAGATAAACCATCGTCGGCAGCTCAGAAAAAATTTTGAGCTTTTGCTACGTTAATAGCCAGATGAGCAATGTTATTGAAATGGAAAGATGATTCTTCCCCGACTCATACACTGTGATTACATGATGTAATGTCCTTTTAAGTTTAGAGACAATCATATCTTATATTAAAGATAGAAAGTTCCAATTGATGAAATAATGGGGCACATTCCTAGAATTTTTCTACAATTGGAGGAACTAAATGTGTGGTTTGGCCATTCATCGCCTGTTCTCTGGGGGCTACCAGTGGTTCTACACTATTCTTCTTTTCTTCATTACATAAGGTAACTTTGATTAGAGGGAGAGGTTGGATTAGACCTAATTTTTAGGTTTTTTTCATTTTAGCAGTTAATTTTTTTTCTTTTTTCCTTCTATTTAATTTATTTCAGTTAATGGGTTTGACGGTGTTCTATAGATTATTTCTGATCAATAGTTTTTGAGGTTAATGAAACAGTTTGCCATTGTGTTCAAGATGGTTAAAGGAAAGAAAGAGTAAACACTCTTTATTCTGAATAAGATGGCATCTAAAGGATGACATGGTTGGTGTGGAAATTAGCACAACACCTTTACAGCACCAATGGTTGGGACCGGACCTGGGTTCGGGTCCTGCACTGTCTATAAAGAGTTTGAAAGTCTTCCCTGTATCTGCGTGGGTTTTCCTCAGGGGCTCTGGTTTCCTCCATCCATTCAAAATGTGCAGGGGGTGTAGGTCAATGGGGTGTAAATTGGGCAGCATGGCTTCAGGGCATGAGATGTTCTGCTACCGTGCTGTATGTCTAAGTTAAAAATTAACCGAATATGCAATATAAACGTAACTCATTTTATGGCATCGCGCGCTCATGTGCCTTCTCATAACATTTACTGGGTGATCTCTAAAATTTCTTGATTGATCAAGAACACTCTCTACTCCTTTCTGAAACCTCTCATGCCTGGGTTCATCCCGATATCCATGTGTGTGTCCTCTCACCAAATTATTTAAGAATCAGTGACCATAACTAAATCTTTCAGGTTCACATCCTTCCTCCCAGTTTTGTAGTGGAGTCTAATTCTTTGAATGATATTGCCATTACATGTACAATATAGATGTTGTATTTAAAATATAAAACAATCCACATCAATCATCAAGCTGCCATTTACACCTACCTGAGGGATGTGAGAGGACATCAGTACCCAGAGGAAACCCATGGAGTCAAAATTGTAAGGTTTGGAGTAGAGTGGATGAAAAACCAGAAGGCAATTGATGTGTTATGTTGTCTTCTGTTCAATGGATGAGCCTGGCTCGACATTTATCTCGATGCAGTTTTTTTGGAAGTTTATTTAAGAATTTTACAGAACCAAGAAAAAATACAAAGTTTAATCTAAAACTACCCTCTACTACCTCCCACCTCCCTCCTCCCCCTTCTAATCTATCCCAGCCCCTATAACCCTCACCCCTACGAAGCTTATATTAAAAAACTCAATAGCATCGTCTCATAACAGACTGTTACGGTGTGACATCCATTTACATCTTGCAACACGTATAAGGCTTTTACTTAACATCTCAACCCATTCATTCCAAATACCAACTTCACATCTTTATAAAAAAAGAATAATTATTTTGCAAATTATACGTTATTTTCTCTAAGTAAATACATGATTGAATTTCATTGTGTCATCTATAAATACTCAATTCGACATCATTTTTCCAAGTTGCAGCTATACATTTTCTAGCCACTGCTAATTCTAAACGAATATATGCAATTTGAGGTTTCTCCAAGCGTAAATTTGCCATAATTGTATTCATGTATCCCAGTAATCATACCCATGGATCCACATATAAATCTATTTGAAAAGAACTCGCAAAAATTTAATCACTTTTTACCAAAAGGGCTTCAACTTTAAACATTCCCACGCTGAGTATAAAAAAAGTACCTGTCTGATCACCAAATCAAAAACACAAATCTGACCCACTAAATCCATATTTTGTCAGTTTTTCAGGAGTTCAATATAACTGATGCAGAAAGTTATAACTAACTAAACTATATCGTACATTAATTAATTTCATAACACTAACCAAACACATGTAAGACCACTCATCCACAGAAATAGGAACACATAAATCCTTCTCCCATTTATCCTTTATTTTAAATATATCTACCTTTTTCATCTTTTCTTGTAATAACATATCATTTCGGAAACAAATCCCTTCTTTCCCCTTATCAACAATTAATCTCTCAAATTTCATTTGACCAGGTTATACTAAAATTTCTACCAAAGCATTCTAATAATAAATCTTGTACTTGATAGTAAGCAAATAAAGTATTTTGTGATATTCCAAATTTCTCTCTGTCTATTAAACCAAAGAAGTGAATCTACTTCAAAACAGTCCTCCAATAATATCACTTCTTTTGATTCCCAATCTTTCAAATAAGAATTATTCATAGAAAATGAAATTGTCTGATTCTGATATAATGGTGTCTTAGCTGAAATCTTACCTTTCGATCCTATAAACTGATTCCATTTATACCATTCTCCTATCAAATGTTTCAATACTGTCAGTTGATACTACTGCAAAAGCAGAGGATTCCATTTATATATAAAATAATGTATTGTTCTTTCTTGTATTTGATCCATCTCCACATTCACCCACATCGGAGGTTGGTCAATATCAAACAATCTATTCATAAACTTTAATTGTGCTACTTGATAATAATTTTGAAAATGTGGAATTGATGACCTCCCAAAACATACCTCCATGTCAACTTTTGCATAGAGACTCTAGACAACTTACCTTTCCATAGAAAGAAACAATCTGCTTTATTTAATTCCTGAAAGAACTTTCCCGGTATAACACTCAGAATAGATTGAAACAAATACTGAATGCGTGGATATATACTCATTTTAATACAATTTACCCGTGTTAACAGTGACTCCTTCCATCTATTTAAATCAAACTTAATCTTATTTAATAATGGTACATAATTTAAGCTGTATAAATTTTGATACTCTTTATCCATTATTATGCCCAAATAATTTTATTTGACCATTTAAACTTCATAAGTTGTTTACAATCTGAATAATCTCCATCTGATATTAGTAATATCTCACTTTACTTTATAGCCTGACATTACCCCGTATCTTTTCAACAAATTTTGTAATGGTTCGAAAGAATTCTTAGGTTGAGACAAATATATCAACACATCATCTGCAAACAGATTAATTTTATACTCTTGCCCACCAATTGTAATTCCCTTAATATTCATTTCTTGCCTAATTGCTTGGTTCTATAACTAATGCAAATAAGGCTAGTGACAGCGGACGACCCTGTCTAGTGGATCTAAACAAATTGAATGCCTGCAAAATCTGTCCATTTGTCACCACCCGAGCAGGAGTATTAGTATATAATGCCTTAACCCAACTGGTAAAGAGTGGTCCAAATTTATATTTTTCTAACACCTTAAATAAAAATTCCACTCCACACTGTGGAAAGCCGTTTCCACGTCTAGCGCTAATATCATTGTCTGGTTGAGTTGTCTTGAAGCATTAATTATTGTAATTAATTTAGTAATATTATCAGCTGAATACCTGTCCTTGATAAATCCTGCTTGATCCACATGTACTAATTGCGGTAAAAGGTTAGCCAATCTGTTTGCTAAAACCTTTGCTACAATTTTGTAATCTACATTCAATATTATTATTTATTAATATTAGTCTGTATGACACAACTTTTAATGGATCTCTGTCTTTCTTTGGGATGAGTGTTATTAATGCCCTTGAAAACGATTCTGGAAATAAACCTGTATCAGTGGCGAGCTTCAGTACATCAGAATATTCCGGAAATAACAAATCATAAAAATTTCTCTAAAATTCCAATGTAAATCCATCTTCTCCAGGTGATTTTCCACTTGGCATAGATTGTAACGCCTCCTTAAGTTCCAAATCAGTAAATGAACCATCCAAAGTCTTAATATCCTCTTCCTCTAATAAAGGTAAATTTAAATTTGACAAAAAACAATCAATCTGCTCCATATCCGAATTCCCTTCAGATAAAGTCCCGATAAAATGTACAAAATTCATCATTAATATCCTGTGGTTTATGTTATCTCTGAATTTCTCCTAACTGCATTCTAGGCACTTGTTCAGTTTCCAATTGCTAAGTTAAAACCGTATGTGCTCTGTCCCTCAACTCATAGTAGAGCTGTTTCCATCATTGAATTATTTTTTCACAATTGTATTATAACAAAGCTTCAATTTGGACAACTGTATTTTATTATCCTCAGTTGAATTTTTCTGAAATGTCTTCTCTAATGTTGCAATTTCTTTCTCTAAGTCCTGAATTTCTGCTATATATTGTTTCTTCACTTTTGCTGTGTAAGTAATAGTTTGACCTCGTAAATATCTTTTTTAAAGTATCCCATAACATAAAATTACTTTGAACTGATCCCTTATTCGTTTCTAAAAAAACCTAATCTGATCTCTTACAAGCGTAATAATTTCAGGTTTTTTTTAACAACATTTCATTAAATCACCAACAATAACAGGTTTCCACCATCTCTGCGATACTACGTGAAATTAACAATAATGAGTGATCTGACAGAATCCTACTCTTATACTCAGCCTGTCTGATTCGACCCTGCAAATGGGCTGATACCAAAAAAAACTATTCTTGAAACCGAATCATGACGTGCAGAATAAAAGGAAAAATCCTTTTCGGTCGGATTCCTCTGTTCCCATATTTCCACTAAATTTAAATCCCCCATCAACTCAGTTATTCTTTTCGCCATTTTGTTTTTTTTTCACAATTTTTCGAGATTTAATCAACAACGGATCCAAACAACAATTAAAATCTCCTCCAACCATAATATTCTCATTGATTGATTCAAATATAAAAATGCATCAGGAACAAAGTGAACATCATCTTCATTCAGTCCGTACAAATTCATCCAAGTCCAAGCCTCTGAAAATAGTTTCCAATTAACCTTCAAAACCCTCTCTACATGAGCAGAAAAAGATTCTAAAAAGGCACCTTTTTATGTATCTCCCGATAGTTTTTACCTGGCCCACCAGGAGTCACTGTTTTCACTTTTGTACATGGTTTTTCATTGTTTGAGAAGATTTTATAATTTGCAATGTTTTCCCGGGAATTTTAACAGCTCTTGGCTAATATTGTGAACTCCGAGTTGCGCACATATTGAAATATGAAAATAAAGTATCTATTTTGAGGAACAGAAGGAAAGGACACTGCTGGTGACACATCTCAGAGAGCAAAGGTGCAGGAAGGGGGAACATTGCAGAGTGCGTCGAAAGAACCAAACACTTGTTGATCCAAACCAAGACTTTTATTAACTAAAAGACTGGAGCATATCATAAGTGGGTCGACCAGTCCAGAATGACCTGGTCTGGCTAGGAGAAATCCTTTAAGACCTGCCAGTAGGTGTGGCTACACTCTCAGCCAATCACAGTCATCCTACAGTACACTCTGGACAGATACACATTGGTGTTAGAATCTGTACTATCAGGGGGAACGACCAGAAGGCAATTGCTGTGTTATGTGGCTTTCTGCAGGTGTGCAGAAATGCTGGGAAACAATTCTGGGGGCCATCTCTTTTTCTTCACCCGTTACAGAGCAGCAGGTAGCTGGGAGAAAACAGCAAGGCTGCAGAGAGACAGATAGATTAGGAGAATGGAAAAAGAAGAGGCCAGTGAATTCCAAAGTAGGAAAATGTCTGGTCATGAACTTTGGGAGAAGGAATAAAAGGGCAGATTATTATTGCATAGGGTGAACATTCAAAATTCTGGGGGAGATGGACCTTGGCATCGCCGTGCAGGATGCCCCATAGGTTAACTTCCATGTTGGTGGTCAATCAGCTGATTGGAATGTTGGTATTCATATCGCAAAGAATAGGATATAAGAGCAGGGATGTGATGTTGAGGCTTAAGAAGGCACTGGCAAGGCAGCACCTGCAGTAGCGGAGAGAGTTTTGGGCTCCTTATTGAAGAAAGGATGTGCTGGCATTGCAGAAGATTCACAAGAATGATTCCTGGAATGAAAGGATTAATATATGAGGAAGGTTTGATGGATCTTGGACTATACTCCTTGGTGTTCAGAAGAATGATGAGTGGTAGGGGTCCTAAGAAGCACTTCGAATGTTGAGAAGCCTGGATACAGTAGATGTGGTAAAATTATCTCCCATGTTAGAGGAGTCAAGGACGAGAGAGCACAACTTCAGGGTTGAAGGATTCCCACTAAAAACAGAGGTACAGAGGGATTCTTGACACACAGACTGCAGAACCTCTTGAATTTTTTAACTGGTGGCTGCAGTGACCAAATCATTGGGTGCATTTAATGCACTTCAACTCTGTCTGCTGCAACAGGGTGGATCTCCCAGTGGCCACCCATTTCAATGCTTACATGGCTGACCGTGGACTCAAGCACATTTAGATTCTGATGAAAACAATTCATTAAATCAGTAAAAGTTCAACCACAGCAACTGCTGGAATATAAGTTATACAAAACTGCTGGAAAAAGCAGGTCAGGAAGCAGAGAAACCAAGAACTGGAGAAGTAAGAAAACAAGTGTATTTGAATTGACAGGCTGGAGAAAACACAGAATAGGTGTTGGGAAATTTGCAAAGAAAGTCCTGGCCAAATAATGTAAGAAGCAGCCAAGTGGAACCACAAGATGCCCCTGTTATGCAATTTTCCCAGGTGGCACATTTTTGTGGCCTTGTCTTGAGATGTGCATCTATATGTGGTGCTTAAAAACCCACCGTTAAGCTGGAGGAGCTCAGCCCGGATTTTCAGTGTCCATAGGAGATCAAGATATATTCCCAACATTTCAGTCCTGAGCCCTTCTTCAAGGAATGAGCCAGATACAGGAACTCTTAGAAAAGGCACTTTCAGGTGGCCAAATGCCCCACTTGTAAAGCCGCATATAATGGCAATATGGGCTGCCGGAAGGCCACCTGAATGCGCAGGATGCGCCTGCCAAATGAACTTGGTAACCCTCCTCCGAGAGGTATAATCGGCACAACACAGAAATGCTGTGGTGCCGGGTGGAGGTGTTTGTTGTGTTTACCATTTTTGTTTTTGTTCTGCGGTGTTCAAGTGTGGAGTGTATTTGCAATGTGATTTGTCCGTTCCATGGTTTACATCTAGTTTAAACATAATGTGAAATGTTTACATTGCTATATCGAACTCAGATATTTATGAAGCAATAAGATTTCTCAAAAAATGTTTTTTATTACATTTTTGACAAGCACACAAGTCTCATTTATATGCAACCATTACTTCACGAGAACACATAACATGCCAGGCAGTAGGCTCATGTTGTCGCATTGGGTGGGGAGGGTGGAGGGGGGAACAAGTTGTGGAAATTAGGAGCTAGGTGGCAGGGTCATACCCTTACAGGATGGACAAAATGGCAGAATGGATGGCCTGGTGCCCATGGGCCTGCTGATTGTGACAATCTGTGCTAATGGGTGCAGGACCATCTGCTTCAACCAACGTCCACTCTGACAGAAAGTCTTCCTTGTTAATCTCACATATATTGTGCAGGACACAGCGAGCAAACACAACACCTGGGACTAAGGTGGTAGAGATATCCAGACGGTTGGACAGGCACCACCGGCAGCCATTTAGACGGCAATATGCATGTTCCACCACTATCCTTGCAGAATTAAGGGCCTTGTTAAATCTTTGCTGATCCAGATCCAGTCCTTGGTGCTGTGTGAATCCCTTCATCAGCCAATTTCATAGTGGATATGCCAGATCACCCACAAGATGCGCTGGAACCTCCACTCCATTAACATCCTTGGACACCTGCAGGCACAACAATGGAGAATGTTGTTAATTCATACACATGACCGTTGACACAATAAGCATACATAAGATTGACACATGGAGCTTTGTAGGGTGAACACTCACGTCAGGTGGGAAGTGGTATCCGCCCTGGTCCTCTTCCTTTCTATACAGAGGAGAGTTGGTAAGCACTCGGGCATCATGGGTACTGCCCGGCCAACAAACACATCTGAGAAGCTGTAACGTGAATGGAAAGCACAGTGAAGTGATAGACATTGAGATGTGATGTGATAAAGACCAATAAAGGCTTAGCTCACCAGAATCTGTGGTCGACCACCGCTTGCAGAACCTTTGCGATTGTAGTAGGCTGCAGCATGCAAGCTGGGGGCAATAATGGGAATATGTGATCCATCAATGGCACCGGCACACATTGGGTATCCCCTTTGCACCAAGCTGTCATTGGTCTCCTGGAGACGTGTTCCAATGGGCAGGGACATGAGACGTTTACCGAGGAACTTCGTCAAGGCGGCCGTCACCACCTGCACCACCATGCACACGGTGCTGATGCCTATTCCAAAGATGGGACTGATGGATCGATACTCACAAGGGGTGGCATACCAGCGCAGAGCCACAGCTAATCGAAATCCCGGCTCCATGGTTGCTGCGCCTGGTCTATGCGGCTTCAGGTGAGGTTCTTAGAGTTCCAGCACGAAGTGAAAGGTGCCATGCGACATACGAAAGTGTTTCCTCCATTCAGCAACATCAAATTTGGTGTGGTCATTTCTCCAGAACTCAGTGCCCTGGGATCAGTTCAACCTCCAGAGAGACCCATGTGTCACTGACAAGCATCATTCACCTTCGTCTGTGAACAATGGTGGGCAAAACCTCTGAGCAGAAACAATTTCAAGCTGGCACTGGAAGGTGTTGTTAAGGTTACTGAACGCTTACTGTAGCTTTTGACAATTCACATCTGATAGGTAATAGACTCAATCAGCTGTGTTTGGGCGGGAAACCAATATATGAATGGGCTGCCTTTTGGAGGTTGGGACCCTGTTGGGAAGAATTGATCATTGAACCCTGTCTGGAAGATTTGCTGGCCTAAAGACTTGTATTTTCTCACCCACTCTGGAAGCCTGTGAGTGAGTAAAACCTATACTGGTTGTATTTTCATCGGAATTTATAGCTATCCTATAAATACAAACTTCTCCATGTCCGCCACAAGAGTGGGGATCTCCCAGTGGCCACCTGCTTCAATTCCCCATCCCATTCTCTTGCTGACAGCCTGTTCATGGTCTTGTCGTGACTGCAAAAGGTGGTGCTACTGAAATGAAGCACCTCCACACAGCATGAAGTGAACCAGTAACTGCCTTTATATGAACCTCTCGTGCTGCTTTTAGGGGACGACCTCATTCCTCTCTGGGGTGCGCTGGTCTAGGGGAGTGATGTCAGTGCGTTGCGGAGTTGCTGCAACCAGGATGTGGCGACATCTCCCAGGCAACATGTGTCACCAAATGCATGCTTCTCATGAGAAGGGAAGGGGGGCCTATGCCATCTTGTACCAACTGACTGGGACAGCGATTCGGCCCGCCTGACCACATGGTCGCTCGGCCTGCTATGAAAAACCTCATCCCTATCACATCCAATTAACACCTTTTGTTGGGCTGGATTTGTCCCCTAACCAGAATTCTGAGCCTTTCTGAGATTTCCTGCTTCTGGGTTATTCTGTTTATTCCTTGAAGAAGGGCTCAGGCCTGAATGCTGGAAAGAATAGCTGAGTTCCTTCAGCATGTCAGTGTGTTTGTAATTATAATCACAGCGTCTGCAGACTTCTGTGTTTCACTCATCTTTATTTGTAATACAAAGAACTGATGTTGGCAGTGGTGGTGGGGAGAGAGTGGGGGGTGGGGAACCATCTGATGGCATCCTCATTAGTACCTGGACCTACCACTTTGTGTCAGCCTATCCCAACAACTGGGAGCTACAACCCTGCGACAGTTCCCATAGAATTAGAGGACTAACAGTAGATCTGTGTGGAAAGAACAACCTTAGCTGCTTCTTGCCCTTTCGTGTAAGACTTTATTCGTAATAAATGATCGACCACAAAAAACCCTGTTCCAAGTCTCTTTCAGCCCTTAGTATCATGTCCATACATTCCCATCATTGAACATTTTACATGCGCTCTCTGTTTGCACTCGGATGGTGAGTGGGAGCAGTTCCTTTGGTGCTTCAACCTTCTCCCGACCCCTGCACAGAAGCTGTTCTTCATCCTGCTGATGCTGGTTCTGATCCTCCTTTCTCTTCCTTGATGGGAGCAGCTGAGAGATGCTGTGGGCAGGGTCAAAGGGCTTCTCCAGGATTTGGCATGGCCTCTTCAGACAAGGATCCTGCTAGATCACACTGATGGGGAAGAGGGAGACTCCAGTGATCCTCTCTGTTGCTCTGAGGGTCCTGTGGATTGACTCCAATCCATTTCTCTGCAAGGACCCTCTCATCCAGTTTAGTTTGTACTTGTGTGGTGTTTCAAGGTCCCTCGGCCTGACGGAGATTGCCGATTCTATCGCATCTGCTGATTCCAAACGACCTTAGTTCCTCCGTCCTGTCGGGTCGGTCCGATTTAATGTTTCTCATCTTTTGTTTGATTTTTTAAGATTGTGTAGTGGATGTGTGTGGGGTATAAGTGCATGGGTGCTTGTGGGTGGGTATATGTGTGAGCATGTGGCGTGTGTAAGAAGGGGTGTGAGGGACAGTGTGTGTGTGTGTGTGTGTGTGTGAGGGAGTGGGAGTGTCTGTTGGCATTTGGGTGAGTGTGGTAGTGTGTGTGTGCGTGCATGTATGTGGGGGTTTTATTTACAGTGAAAAAGTATATACAGAATATTTACAATATATACAGAATATATACAGAAGAGTGAACAAATATATACAAATATATCAACGATCAAATATATACAGAACATATGTACAAAGCACAACATCGACGTCAAATGAAAAGAACTCGACAAAATTATCTCACTTATCGAACACGTCCCTGATATAAAAGCACATCTACCAATTTGCCCCGAAAGAGTTGGGGTTGTGTGTGGGATTTGGGATGTGTGTGTGGAGTTGTGTGGAATTGTGTGTGTGTTTGTGGACTGCATGTTCGGGTATTGGGGTGTTGGATGGAACGTGTGAGTGGATGTGTGTGGTGTGTGTGGGTGAGATTGTGCGGTGGATGTGTGTGGGTTATATGTGCATGGTTGCTTGTGGGTGGGAATGTGTGTGGGCGTGTGTAAGAAGGGGTGTGGGGGAGGGTGTGTGTGTGAGGGTGTGTGTGCAGATATGTGGGGCTTTTGTTTACAGTGAAAAAGTATATACAGAATATATACAATATATACAGAATATATACAGAACAGTGAACAAATATATCAACGATCAAATATATACAGAACATTTGCACAAAGCACAACATCGACGTCAAATGGAAGGAACTCGACAAAATTAACTCACTTATGGAACACGTCCCTGATAGAAAAGCACATCTTCCAATTTGCCCCAAAATCATTGGGATGTGTGTCTGGAGTTTTGTGGGATTGGGGTGTGTGTTTGGGGTCTGCATGTGGGGTTATGGAGGGAATGGGTGAGGGGTTGTGTGTGGGGTGTGTGGGTAGGATTGTGTGGTGGATATGTGTGGAGTGTATGTGCTTGGGTCCTTTTGGGTAGGTATGTGTGTGGGCGTGTGTAAGAAGGGGTGTGAGGGAGGTTGTGTGTATGTATGTGTGCGTGTGGGAGGGTGTGGGAGTGGGTATGTGTGCGTGTGTGCATTTCCTTCTTTCCATTTTCCATAAGTGAACAAATATATGCAGACATTTGTACAAAGCACAACATCGACGTCAAATGGAAGGAACTCGACAAAATTATCTCACTGATAGAACATGTCGCTGATATAAAAGAACATCTTCCAATTTGCCCCGAAATAATTGGGGGGACCTATCCTGAACGATTTTCAGAACCTTTCATTCTAAATCCCGACTTCCAGACCCATATTATATTCGTCTAGGAACAAAGTCTACTTTAAATACAAGAATCTGGTTCGGAGACGGGATTAAGGGGAGAGGGAGAAAAGAGATCTATTGGAGTGTGGATGTGTGTGTGTGTGTGGGGTCACTGTGGGAGTTGTCTGAGTGTGTGGATTGAGTGTGTGGGAAGTGGATGTGAGAGGTTTGTGTGGGGTGAGTGTTTGGTAAGTGTGGGGATGTGGGGTGTGTGTGTAAGTGGGAGTGTGTGTGGGAAGTGTGTGTAAGTATGTGGGTGTGTGGGGTGTGTGTGGGAATTGTGTGTGGTCTGTGTGTTGTGTGGAGTCAGTGTGGAAGGTGTCTGAGTGTGTGGGAAGTGTGTTTGTGGGTGTGTGTGAGAGGTGTGTGTGGGGTGTGTGTAAGTGGGAGTGCGTGGGTTGTATGTGAGGATTAGTGTAGGGGGCTGTGTGGGGGTGTCTGAGTGTGTGGATGGGGGGTGAGAGTGTGTGGGATGGGTGGATGGGGGTGTGGAGGGGAGTGTGTTGTGGGGTATGTGTGTGGGAGTGTGTATGAGGGGTATGTGTGTGTGGGTTATGTGTGGTGTGTGTTTGTGAGGGATGTGTGTTTGTGGGGGGTGGATGTGTAGGGAGTGCGGTGTGTGGGGGTGGGTGTGTGTAAGGTGTGTTAATGTGGTGTGTGTGTGTGAGGGATGGGTGTGTGTGGGAAGTGTGTGTACATGTGTGTTTGTGAGAATATGTGTAGGGGGCAGTGTGGGGGTGTCTGAGTGTGTGGATGTGTGGGTGTGGGGTGAGAGTGTGTGGGATGGGTGGAGAGATGGTGTGGAGGGGTGTGTGTTGTGGGGCATGTGTGAGGGTGTGTGTATGAGGGGTGTGGGTGTGGGTTATGTGTGGTGTGTGTTTGTGAGGGATGTGTGTTTGTGGAGGGTGGATGTGTAGGGAGTGGGGTATGTGGAGGGTGGGTGTGTGTATAGTGTGTTAGTGTGGGGTGTGTGTGTGTGAGTGATGGGTGCGAGAGGGGTGTGTGTGGGAAATGTGTGTAGATGAGTGTTTGTGAAGATAAGTGTAGGGGCTGTGTGGGGGTGTCTGAGTGTGTGGGTGGGGGGTGAGAGTGTGTGTGAGATGGGTGGGTGGGTGTTGTGGAGGGGTGTGTGTTGTGGGGTATGTGTGTGGCAGTGTGTGTGGGTTATGTGTGGTGTGTGTTTGTGAGGGATGTGTGTTTGTGGGGAGTGGGTGTGTGGGGAGTGGGGTGTGTGGGGGTGGGTGTGTGTATGGTGTGTTAATGTGGTGTGTGTGTGAGGGATGGGTGTGTGTGGGAAGTGTGTGTAGATG
The DNA here is from genome assembly GCF_036971445.1 of Narcine bancroftii. NCBI lineage: Eukaryota > Metazoa > Chordata > Chondrichthyes > Torpediniformes > Narcinidae > Narcine > Narcine bancroftii. The sequence goes on along the minus strand of NW_027211900.1, from coordinate 61,327 downwards.
TGTGTTTGTGAGAATATGTGTAGGGGGCAGTGTGGGGGTGTCTGAGTGTGTGGATGTGTGGGTGGGGGGTGACAGCGTGTGGGATGGGTGGAGAGATGGTGTGGAGGGGTGTGTGTTGTGGGGCATGTGTGAGGGTGTGTGTATGAGGGGTGTGGGTGTGGGTTATGTGTGGTGTGTGTGAGGGGTGTGTGTGTGGTTGTGAGGGGTGTGAGTTTGTGGGGCATGGGTGTATGGGGAGTGTGTGAGGGGTGTGGGTTTGGGGTGTGTGTGGGGGTGTGTATGTGTGAGTGGGTGTGTGTGGCAGGGTGAGTGTGTGTGTCAGTGTCTGTGTGGGGCACCAACGTATATAGGACATGGCAAGCATTGCATGCGCCCCCACCCCGCTTGTCAGCGCTACTTCCATCCCCATACTTGTCAATGATGACGTCATCTTGCACCCCTTGACACATCAGCGATGGCACCAACCTCCCTCCCTCCATCAGCGATGGCACCGACCTCCCTCCCTCCATCAGCGATGGCACCACCCCCCTCCTTCCATCAGCGATGGCACCAACCTCCCTCCCTCCATCAGCGATGGCACCAACCTCCCTCCCTCCATCAGCGATGGCACCACCCCCCCTCCTTCCATCAGCGATGGCACCACCCCCCTCCCTCCATCAGCGATGGCACCAACCTCCCTCCCTACATCAGCGATGGCACCAACCCCCCTCCCTCCATCAGCGATGGCACCAATCCACCTCCCTCCATCAGCGACAGCACCAACCCCCCTCCCTCCATCAGCGAAGGCACCAGCCCCCTCCCTCCATCAGCGACAGCACCAACCCCCCTCCCTCCATCAGCGAAGGCACCACACCCCCTCCCTCCATCAGCGACGGCACCAACCCCCCTCCCTCCATCAGCGACGGCACCATCCCCACCCTCCATCAGCGATGGCACCAATGCCCTCACCCACACCTCCCCATGGGTCAGCGACTGCACCAATGCCCTCACTTCCACCATGGGCGCTATTTTGGGGTTTGTGTGTGTGGGGAATTTGGGTAAGTCTCTGATGTTTAGGGATGTGAGTATGGTGTGTATGTGTGGTGGGTTAGTGTGTGTGGTGGGTTAGTGTGTGGGGTGGATTTGAGTGTGGGGGTTGTTTGTGTTTGTGTGGTGTTTTTGTGTGTGAGTTTGTGTGTGTTAGGGGTTTTGTGCTTGTGTGGTGTTTATGAGTGGGGTTTGTGTGTGTGTGGGATTTGAATATAGAGAGTGTGTGTGTGGGTATGGGATGTGTGGCTTGTGTGGGGTTTGCATATGGAGGGTTGGTGTGTGTGTGTGTGTGTGTGTGATATACGTGGAGGGAATGTGTGTGTGTCTGTGTGTGAGCGCATGAGTGTGGGGGAAATATGTGTGGGGTGGTGTGGGTGGGTGGATTTGCGGGTTTGTGTGTGAGGGGGTTGTATGAGGGAGTGTGTGTGGGCGTATTTATGGCTTGTGTGTGTGTGTAGGGGTATGTGGTTCGGGATGTGTGTGTAGGGCCATGTGAGTGGGAGTGCATGTGTGAGGGACTTGTGTGGGAAGGTGTTTGTGCAGGGTCGCATTAGTGCGTGTGCATGGTGGGATTTGTCTGGCAATGTTTGTGTCAAGGGTGTGAAGGGTGTGTGTGCGGAGAAATAAGTGTGGCAGTGCATGCGAGGGAGAGAGTGTGTAGGGGGCATGATTGGGAATGGGTTTGTGCGTGGGTTGTGTGTGCAGGGGTGTGAATGCGGTGGTGAATATGGAGGGGCGTCCATGTGCTGGGTGTGTATGTGGGGTATGTGTTTGGGGGATGGGTGGAGGTCTATGAATGGGTGTGTGTGTGGTTTGTGTTGGGTGTGTGTGGGATGGGTATGTTATTGTTTTTGTGGGGAAGTCTGTAGGATTATGATTGTGTGGGGTGTGTATGTGGGGAGTGAGTGGGGGATATCCATTGGGGCCATGTTTTTTGGGGCAGATGTGTAGGGTTGTATTGTGTGAGTGTGCGTGTATGTGTGTGTGTAGGTGGGTGTTGATTTTGTTTTGGTTGTGTGTGGGAGGTGGTCAAGTGTGAAGGTGTGTGTGTTTGGGTGTGTGTGTGAGAGGTATATGGGGTGTGGGTGGGTGTGTGTGGGGGGGACTGTGTGTGTGAAAGGATGTGTGTACGGGTATGTGTGTGGGAGGTTTATCTGTGTAGGGGTTGTATTGTGTGAGTGTGCGTGTATGTGTGTGTGTAGCTGGGTGTTGATTTTGTGTTGGTTGTGTGTGGGAGGTGGTCAAGTGTGAAGGTGTGTGTGTGTTTGGGGGTGTGTGTGAGAGGTATATGGGGTGTGGGTGGGTGTGTGTGGGGGGGACTGAGTGTGAGAGGATGTGTGTACGGGTATGTGTGTGGGAGGTTTATCTGTCCAGGGGTTGTATCGGGTGAGTGTGAGTTTGCGTTTACGTGTGGGATGTGTGGCTGGGAGTTGATTTTGTGAGTTGTGTGTGGGAGGTGGTCATGTGTAAAAGTGTGTGTGAGGGGTGTATGTGGGCGGTGTTTCTGGGTTGTGCGTCGGGGTATATGTGTAGGTGTGGTGTGTGGGAAGGGGACTGTGGGTGCATTGGGTGTTTGTGGAGTGAGGGTGTGGAAGGTGTGTATGAGTGTCGAAGGGTGTTTGTGTATATCTGTCAGAGGTTGTGTGTGGGGGGGAGTATGTGTATGGGGGATATGTGTGTGTGTGCGCAGAGTGTATGTGTGGGAGTTTGTGAGCGTGAGGGTGTGTTCCTGGGATGTGTATGTGTGTGTGGGGTGTGCATGTGGGAGGTGTGTGATTGTGGGGGGTGTGAGTCGGGGCTTGTATGTGTGGAATGTGTGTCTGGGGATGTGTGTTGGGGGTTGTGTGTAGGGTGTGTGTGTGGGAGGTGTGTGATTGTTGGGGTATGTGTCTGGGGTATGTGTCTCGAGTGTGTTGCAGTTTTTTCAGGGGGGGGTCTAGTGTTTTTTATTGTTGGTTGAGGGTTTTTGTTTAAGTTAATTGTGAAAGATTGGGTGCCATTGTGTAAGTTGTAATAAGTAATTTAAGTTTTACAATTGTTAATGTTAAGGGTTTAAATCACCCAATAAAAAGGCAATGTGTGATAGATTATATTAAGAAGCTAAAAGTAGGGATCGTGGCAAGATAGCGTAGAGTCTAGACATGTAATCTCGACCTCTCTGGCCAGATTTTTAAATACCTGTTTTTTAACCCTTTGTTTTCAAGTTTAAACTTTTTAAATTTTAGTTTAAAGTATCAAGCAATTATTATGGCCACTAATGGTAAAAAGATTAAACCTCAAGTTCATAAGAATATACATTTTCGAAGTGCTGAGGATCTGGGGACTAGACGACCTGAAACAGCCCCTGGCTCAATTTCTTCATTGCCTAGACCCCAAAGATTTCCTGTGCGGGCTGAAAAAAAATCTATTGCTACCAAATGAAGGATGGCGCTGGAATTACCCATTCCCCGGAAGAAGGTGCGTGTTCCCAAGAAGTAGAAAGCCTTTTGATTTCAATGGAGGGAGCACACAGGAAAATGTCTCCATTGTTGGAAATGCATCAGGTCGACGTCGATTCAATCCAGTTAAAGAAGTTTTGTGACATAAAGGTTATAAGTCTACTTTTCGTTACCCTGCAGTGTTGAAGGTGTTTTACGGAGTCTATCAATTTTGGTTTTTTGAAACTGATTGTGAAGCAATGATTTTTGCTGACTCATGGCCAGATATAAGAGGACAAAGACATAGTCCAGCATTATCTCCTAAAGAAAACTTTGGTAGCTCTGGAAAAGGAAGAAATGGCAAAAATGGGAAAAAAACAGGAATGGAAAGAGTCCAACTTCTGAAATGGGATTTTCAAGATTGGAGTCTTTTGGGTTAAAAGAATTTTCTTATTCTATTTTTTCTTTTGTTCTTATAATATTTTGATGTTACTGACTGTTTGGCTGGGCAAGGAGAGATTTGGACTTTCTTTACTAGTCATCAGCCACTGGTGGGTGACCCACACCCAATTTTTGTTTAGGGGATTACTACTTTTTGGTAGTTTTTTTTGGGGGTGGTGGGTTTTCTTTTTTTTTCCTTTTTCTTTATTTTTAAATTTTTTTTATTTTTAATTTTTTTTTAGTTTTTAATTTGTAATTTTTTTATTGGAGGGCCTATATACATTAATTTGAGTTTTTAGATAAAGATATTATTGGTACTTAGTAATAATAGTAGATATGTCAAAGTTGAGGTTTGCTACTTTTAATGTTCGAGGATTAAATAGTTAGGTTAAACGTAAGCGGGTCTTGGCATATATTAAGAAAATGAAAATTGATATTGCTTTTTTACAAGAAACACATTTGAATGTGAAGGAAAGCGTGAAATTAAAAAGGAACTGGGTTGGGCATGTATATTCTTCATTTAATTCTAAGGCTAAAGATGTAGCTATTTTGATACGTAAAAATGTATCTTTTGAATTACAATCAAAGGAGAAAAAGGCAGAAAAAATAAAAATTTAAAGAAGCTAAAAGTAGATATTGTATTTTTGCAAAGGACTCATTTGACAGAAAAAGAACATTTGAAGTTGAAGAGAGATTGGTCAGGATATATAATTTTTTCTTCATTAAACTCTAAAACTAGAGGCGTGGTGATATTAGTTAATAAAAATAAACTTTTTGCTGTGGATTTTTTTTTGATAATGTTGGAAGAGTACTGATTGTTAATTGGAAGATTTTTTTTCTGAAAGTTGGACTTTAATGTATGTTTATGCACCAAATGAAGATGATCAGACATTTTTTTCAGGGACATTTTTAAATTCGAATCAGGCATATGGGAATGTGTTAGTCGGAGTAGATTTTAACTGTTGTTTGGATCCCTTGTTGGACAAATCTCCAAAAATTGTTGAAAGAACTAAAATGGCAAAAAGACTGTTTAAGATGATGGAGGATTTAAATTTAGTGGAAATTTGGAGGAAATTAAATCCAACTGAGAAAGATTATTCACTTTATTCAGCTCGGCATAATTCTTTCTCTAGAATAAATGTATTTTTGATTTCTGTGCATTTACAAGTAGATTTAATTTTGCAGAATATAAAAGTAGGTTATTCTCATATCCTTCATTAAATGTTTAGGGACTGAATTAACTGAGACAGCTTATCGATGGAGGTTTAATGAAAAGTTATTGAAGAGACCAGATTTCATTTAGTAGATGAGAGATCAAATTATTTTTTATTTACAAATGAAAGAAAATTCAGTTCAAAGTAAATTTATTTTGTGGGATGCTTTAAAAGCATATTTGAGGGGACAAATTATTAGCGATACAACTAAGAGAGAAAAAAACTATTTATTCGTAAGTTTAAATTTGGAAAAGGAAATCGAAGGCTTGGAGAAAAAAATTTAAAAAAATTATACAGAGGATGAAAGGATAAATTTATCTAAAGTGAAATTACGTTATAATTTACAAACGTATAAATATGAGAAAATGATGTTGGAGTCTAAACAATGTTATTATCAATTGGGAGAAAGAGTGCATATGGTTTGGCATGGCAACATAAAACTGAGCAAGTATCAAGGACAATTAATGCTATTAGGAAGAATGGAGAAATTACATAAATGAATACTGATGAATTTTTAAAATTTAATGAAAATTTATATATGTCAGAGGGTTATCAAAAAATGGATCAAATTGATTTATTTTTATCTAGTTTAAATTTGCCAGTGTTGAATGAATTTGAGGTAAAGAATTTAGATATTTTATTTACTGAATTAGAATTGAGAGAAGCTTTGCAATCGATGCCTGATGGGAAATCTCCTGGAGAGGATGGATTTAAGGTGGTGTTTTATAAAAAAATTAATGATTTATTATTTCCATTATATAAAGATGTTTTGAAACAAGCAACTAAAATGGATGTATTTCCAGAATCTTTCTCAAAAGCATTGATTACAGTTATACCTAAAAAAAGAAAGGAACTCTTTAAAAGTGTCACCTTACAGACCGATATCATTATTAAATGTTGATTATAGATTGGTGTCAAAAGTTTCAGATAATAGGTTAGTGAATTATTTGCCAAATTTTTTTACGTAACAATCAGGTAGGGTTTGTCAAAGACAATGTAGTTAAATTGTCATCAGATAATATAGTTAAATTGATTTCATTAATTAATGCTAAAAACAACAAGATAATCAACCAACGGATATATCTTTGGATGCTGAGAAGGCATTTGATCGAGTTGAGTGGAAGTTTTTGTTTAAAGTATTGGAAAAATTTAATTTTGTTCCATTTTTTAGGGGTTGTGTTAGGGCTTTATATGCAGAACTTACGACAAGGGTAATAACGAATGGTGAGATTTCAAAATCTTTTAATTTATCTTGTTCTACAAGACAGGGTTTTCCTCTTTCACCTGCTTTACTTGCTTTGGTGACAGAACCTTTACCTCAGGCTGTTTGACATGATTTTGGTGTTAGAGGACTTAAAGTGAGAGAAAATGAAAATAAAATTAGCTTATTTACACATGATGTTTTTGTATATTTAACTAATCCAAAAACTTCACTAAAATTATCACAGGACTTGTTGAATAAGTATGGTAAATTATCGGGATATGAGATTAATTGGGAAAAGAGTGAGGTTTTACCAATAGCAGAAGAAGATTTTATGGATTGTAGACAAATTACTAAATTTAGATGGTCAAATAAAATTAAATATTTAGGAATAGTTGTAAATAAAAATGATCATGAATTATTTATTTTGCATTATGTACCTTTATTAAATAAGGTTAAAATTGATTTAGATAAGTGGAAAGATTTACCACTGACCTTAATAGGAAGAGTGAATTGCATAAAGATGAACATTTATGCTCGAGCACAATACTTTTTTCAATCTATTCCTTGCATAGTTGGGTTATTCTTATGGAAAGGTAAATTATCGAGGGTTTCTTTCCAAAAATGGACTTGGCATTATAAATTGGGTGGTTTGCAATTACATTGTTTTTATAATTATTATGAGGTGGCACCGATGAAGTTTATTAATTGGTTATTTGATAATCAACAATCTCCTAGGTGGGCAAAGATAAAGATGGCTCAGATTTTGGAAAATAATATTAATCATTTCATTTATAAATGGAATCCTTTATTGTTACAAGAATTTAAATTATCCGTTTTTCGACATATAATGAATATTTGGTAAAATCGCAATTTAATTCTTGATTCTATCGGAATAGTTTCGATAAGATCACCATTATATCAGAATAAATTAATTCCCTTTTCATGATAGAATCCTTACTTAAAAGATTGGGAAATTAAAGGATTAGTGAATGTAATAGATTGTTTTGAAGCAGTGAGGTTTTGTTCATTTAAAAGGTTGCAGGAAAGATATGGTATTGCATCAAATTCTTTGTTTATTACCAACTTTGAGATTATTTAAAGAAGAATTATGGGAAGGAAATAAATTTACCAGGTCAAAAGAAATTTGAATTATTAATTGCAGATAAAGGTGAAAAATGCTTTATTTCTGATATGTATAGGTTGTTGCAGGAGAAAATGGAAAAAGACAAATGGGAAAGAATTAAATATTATTTTGACATGGGAGGAATGGTCAAAACTGTGTGTTGACGGTGTTACCAAGTTAATTAATGTGAGGTATACTATGGTCAATTAGAATTTTTTGCATCAATTATATTCAACCCCTGAGAAATTGAAGAGATATGGATTCAGTTTAACAGATTTCTGTTTTAGATGTAGAGAGCAGAAAGTTACTTTTGTACATTCAGTTTGGTCGTGAAAGAAAATTAAGCATTTTTGGGAGGAAATTATAAAATTTTTGAGGGATTTGTTTCAAAGGGATATTTAATGGATCCAAAAATATGTTTGTTGGGTTATGTTAATGTTCCATTTGTTGATTCAAAATGCCTAAACCATATTTGGCTTTGTTAAGATTTGGGTTAGCAGTAGCGAGAAAATATATAGCTGTCACATGGAAGAATATAAACTTGCAAAGATGGCATAACGGATTGCACTCTTGTCTATATTTAGAAAAATTAACATATAATGTAAGTAATTACTCTTTTTTATTTATATGTGGTGTTTATATTTGAAACACATGGCTATAGAAATTAAATCAATGTTGTAATGTTGGCAGACCAATCAGGGAATATTTGATACATTTCTCTAAGGTTTTGGGGGAGGAGAGGTTGTTTTTTTTTTCTTTATTTTGGTTATTTTTTTCTTTTTTTGGTTTTTATTGTATTAGTAAGGGGGAGGGGATGTAGTTTACAGTTATTTTATGTGTATTTGATTTTCTTTATGTAATTTGAGAATATTAAATAAAATCTTTCAAAGAATCGAGTGTGTATGTGTGTGTGTGTGGGGCGTGTGCGTCAGGGTTTGTGTGTGTGGGGGTGTGGTAGGAACTGCCGCTGATCCCCGAGTCCTCCCCACTGCCGCCGCTGATCCCCGACCCCTCCCCACTGCTGCCTGACACATCGATTCCTCCAGACGCTCGAGATTCCAGCCGGCTTCTCTGAGCAGGGTGTCACGGTTGATGTAGTGGTTAGGGCAATGCCTTTACATGGCCAGTGGTCAGGACTGGACCTCAGTTTGAATTCTGCGCTGTCTGTCAGAAAGTTCTCCTCCTCGTTGCTATCAAGTGGCTTCTGTGTTCAATCTTGCCTTTGAAAGTTCTTCTGCATTCAGGACAGGTTGTTCCAGATGGCAGATCAGGCTTGGGTTGGTACGGCCTCTCCTCTCATCTTCTTCTATTTCTGCACATCTGCTGGCTTCAAAGGTTGCTGTTCCCTCTCAGATGATGGTTTGCCAGACCTTTCTGTCCATGGTTCATCCACCCTTTGACAGGTCTTGTTTTTCATCCTGCAGGGTGTCTAGCCACCCTCCTCACCAGGCAAGCCTGATGGGGGAGCCGGTTTAGTCGCCGACCACTCGACCATGCGACAGGTAGTACTGGGTTACATGGTACCAGTAGCACTCAGGCGAGTGACCTGACACAGATCCTTGTTTACTCTTCACTTCATGCAAAAAGGCTCCCAAGTACTCATGTTGACCATGACTGTGGCCAATATGCCTTTGTTGAAGAGCCTCAGGATCCGTACTTCCATTTCAGTTCATCTAATACTAGAAGGGGTGTCCTATAGTTGTTTCCTTGATGCAGAGTTAAAGGCTTTGGTGTGGGTGATGAATGATGTGTACAAAGGTTGGATCTGTTCACTACATTTTTTTGGAGTTGTCGAATTTTTAGGTGTTGGCAGAAATCTCCTTGAACTTTGTTGAGATCCTCCAGGACTGGATGTAGAAATACCTGAACATGTTGATTGTGTTTCCAAGTGTGGCTGCCTTATTGACAGTTGGTCCTGCTACCAGCTCGACTTCCAGCACAAGTTGTTGTCCTCCCTTCTGCGCTTCACGAATCTACAAGCAATGGAAACAAAAGTCATTCAAGGGAAGAGATGAACAGAGCTGAGGAAGATCACGCGAAGACGACCAATGGTCTTCAGCTCAAAATCATCTTCACTTTTTCGTAAAGATTCAGAGACAATAGAAACCCATTAATCCCCTATCCCTCTATCCCTCCCCCTTCGTCGACAACTCTTCCTCCCTCTCCTTCCCCTCTAACTCTCACTCTCTACGAATATCCCTCCCCATCCTCAAAAACTCTCCTTTCCTCTCCCTCTCCTTTTCCCCTCACCCTCTCCCTCTATCACTCCCCTTTCCTCAACAACTCTCCCTCCCTCTACTTTCCTCTCCCTCTCCCCCTCACCCTCTCCCAAAATCCCTCCCCTCAAAAAATTTCCCTCCCTTTCCTCCTCTTTCCCCTCTCCCTCTCCTTCCCCTCTCCCTCTCCTCCTGCCCTCACTCTCTCCCTATATCCCTCCCATTCCTCAAAAACTCTCCTCTCCTTTCCTCTCCCTCTCCTCCTCTTCCCCTCACCCTCTCCCAAAATCCCTATCCCTTCCTCAACAACTCTCCCTCCCTCTCCCTTTCCCCCTCCTTCCCCACCATCTCCTTCCCCTCCTCACCCTCACCCCATTACTCCCCCTTCCTCGAAAACTCTCCCTCACTCTCCTTTCCTCTCCCTCTCCTTTTCCTCTCCTCCTCTTCCCCTCACCCTCAGCCTATATCGCTCCCCCTTCCTCACCAACTCTCCCTCTCTCCTTTCCTCTCCCTCTCCATCTCTTATCGCTCTCCTTCTCCTCTTACCCTCACACTCTTCCCTATATCCTTCCCCATTCCTCGACAACTCTCCCTCCCTCTCCCATTCCTTCCACTTTCCATCTTCTTCTCCTCCCCCACTCTCTCCCTATATCCCTCCCCCTTCCTCGATAACTCTCCCTCCCTCCCTCTCCTTCCCTTCCCCTCACAATCTCCCTATAACCCTCTGCCTTCCTTGACAACTATCCCTCATCCTCTTTCCCTTCTCCTTCTCCTTCCCCTCACCCTCTCCCTATATTCCTTACCCTTCCTCGACAACTCTCCCTCCCTCTTCTTTCCTCTTCCTCTCTTTCCCCTATCCATCGACTTCTCCTCTTCCACTTCCCCTATCCCTTCCCTTCTTTGACAACTCTCCCTCCCTCTTCTTTCCTCTTCCTCTCTTTCCCCTATCCATCGACTTCTCCTCTTCCACTTCCCCTATCCCTTCCCTTCTTTGACAACTCTCCCTGCCTCTCCCTCTCCTCTTCCCCTCTAACCCACCCCCTTCTTCGACAAGTCTACCTCCCACTCCATTCTTCTCTCTCTCCTTCCCCTCTCTTATGCCCCTCACCCTCTCCCTATATTCCTCCCCCTTCCTTTACAACTCTTCCTCCCTATCCTTTTCTCTCCCTCTCCTTCTCCACTTCCTCTCCTTCTCCTCAAACTCTCCCTGTATCCTTCCCCCCTTCCTCGACATTTCTTCCTCTCTCCTTCCCCTTTCCCTCTCCTCCTCTTCCACTCACCCTCTCTCCCTCTATCCCACCGCCTTCCTTGACAACTCTCCCTCCCTCACCTTCCACACTCTCTCTCTTTTTCCTCTTCCCTTCACCCTCTCACTATATCCCTCCCCCTTCCTCGACAACACTCCCTCCCTCTCTTTTCCTCTCCCTCTCCTTCCCCTCTCCCTCCTCTTCCCCTCTCCCTCCCCTGAGTGAGGTGCTGGATTTGGGAGGGGGGGAGGTCAAATGCAAGGGAAAGTCTACAATATATCCTTTCTAGCATTGATGGAGAGAAGGATTTTGAGCTGAACGCTCTCTGCACCCTGAAAGAGACAACATGGTGGAGAGGATTGTAAAAAAACATCCAGCCTGCTGGACTTCATGATTTGGGGAACTGAGTGTAAAAGTTGGTGAGTCAAGTTACAGCTGTATAAAATTTTGGTTCGCCGCATTTGGAATATTACGTAGTGTTCTGGTCCCTGAATTCACGGGAGGATGTCGAAGATCTTGTAGACCTCTATCACGTCTCCTCTAATCCTTCTACACTCCAGCTCTGCGAACCTTGCCTCATGAGAATTGTTTCCCAATCCAGGCAGCATCCTGGTAAATCTCCTCTGTCCCCTCTCCTTCCTGTAATGAGGTGACCAGAACTGAACATAATATTCTAAGTGAGTCATACCAAAGATTTATAGATTTGCAACATGACAACTCTACTCCTGAATTCAAACCACCTATGAAGGAATCTCAGCACACCATAATCCTTCTTCACTCTCCTATCAAACTGTGCGGCAACCTTGAGAAATGTGTAGATTTGCAACCAAAGGTTCCTCTGTTCATCCACACTCTTAAGTAATTGACCATTAACTCTGGACTCAGCCTTCTGGTTTGTCCTTCCAAAATGCATCAACTCTTAGTTATCTGGATTGAAATCCATCCACCACTTTTCTGCCTAACTCTGCATCCCACCTTCATCATTTTGTAACCTTTAACAGCCTTCATCTCCATCCACAACTCCTCCAAACCAACCTCCGTGACATCCGCAAACTTACTGACCTATCCATCCGCCTCTTCATCCAGGTGACATGAAAATCACAAAGAGCAGGGGTCGCAGAACAGATCCCTGCGGCACCAACCTCCAGGCAGAATACTTTCATTCCACTACGACACTCTGCTTTCTTCCGACATGACAGCTTTTATTTCATGCAGGTAATTTTTCGCTCATCCCATGACTCAGGACTTTCCGAAGGAGTCTCCTGTGACCGACCTTCTCAGACGCCTTGCTAAAATCCTCGTAGACCTCATCTATCACCGTACCCTCATTAATTTCTTTTGTAACCTCCTCCAAAGACTGAGTTAGATTTGTGAGGCCCAAGCTTGCCTTCACAAAGACATGCTGACTATCCTTGAGTAGAGTGTATTTCTCCAGATCTTCATAGATCCCATCCTTAAGAATCCCTTACATTAGTTTACTCACCAATAATGTAAGACTAACCCTAATTCCCAAGATTCTCCCTATTACCTTTTTTAAACAAGGGGACTCTATTTACCATTCTCCAATCCACCCGAGTCGCGCTGCCGTCTATCTCCCTCCTTGCCCACGTGAGTGGTGCTGCTGTCTCACCCCCCCCCCACTCATCTGGGTCACGCTGCTGCCTCTCCAACCCACCCCCCCACCCCTTCACCAAGGGTCGATATCGACCACTTTGGAGACCCCTAATATGTTATTTAAAGTAACTTAATGTCACTTTATTCGATTCAGCAAAGAGTGGGGCAGGGAGGCAAGGTTAGGGGGGCTTTACTAAAGCTCAGCCTGGAGTGGTAGTTAATCCGCCACAGTTGACATGGCGTTGCAGTCGTGCTCCAATCTTCAAATATGCCTGGATGCAGCAGGCATGGATAATTGCCGATGATTTGCCACAACCCATTTTTTATACACTTGTGGATGCATGAAACTATGCACCAGCTTTGATCTTTTTCAAACTTCGAACATGCGAGGCAGAAGCTTTAATAGTAAGAACCCATTTACTTGTTTCAGATGGTGAAGAGAAGCAACATCCACGTCATTCTGTGCATTTCTAAATGGCACATTGGGGAAGTAGTGAAATCAAATTGCATGAGTGGATGCAATTGCTTTGGATGAGACCTTAAACCACATCCTATGTGGTTTTTAAAGAACATACAAGATTCTATCGTACAATAAATTCTGTTCTTTACCCGGCCTCGGGCCTAGTCGGTTCGAGCAGTGAGTCGGAGGAGGCGGAGACCAGAGTTTGGGCAGTGTTCGGAGGTGGAGCGAGTTGAGAGTGACAGGTTTAATTGGTCAAGGCCGATAAAAGGAGGGAAACGCAAAGGAGAGGCCAGCGAGGAGTGGCCCAGTGAGTAGTGGCCTGGTGAAAGAGTGGGGTTTCGAGGCTTTGGCTCGAGAGGGTTCAGCGAGTAGAGGCTGAGGTCGAGTGTATCTAGATTAAGGTAAGACTATATTTTTTTTGTTATTTTCTCTTTCTAAGGTGAGGGGGAAGAGAGAAGGGTTGAGTGTGAGAGCAGTTTGCTCTTTTCAGTGTCAGATGTGAAAGGTCCTGGAGTCTTCGACCTCCTGGACATCCACGATTGCACTAGGTGTACTGAGCTGCAGCATCTCAGGGACCGTGTTAGGGAATTGGAGCTGCAGCTCAATGACCTCGACCTGGTCAGTGAGAGTGAGGCCATCATAGATAGGAGCTATAGCCAGGTGGTCTCAACAGGGCCACAGGAGGAGGATCAGTGGGTTCCAGTTAGGAGAGGGGAAAGGGAAGAGACAGATACAGGAGGGGGCACCTGTGACTGAAGCACTCAACAAATGGTACACCTCCTTGAGGAGCATTCAGGCTGGGGAAGGAATCAGTGGCTGTATCTCTGGCACAAGGTCAACCTCTGTTGCCCAAAAGGGTAGGGAAAGGAAGAGGAGGGTAATAGTTATAGGGGATTCGATGGTCAGGATGACAAATTGTGGATTCTGTGGATACGATTAAGGAAACAGATTGGTGCCAGGGTCTGGGATGTAACTTCCTGTGTCATTTCAGAACAAGTTGGATAGCTGCCTGGATGTGAGGGGATTGGAGGTTTATGGACAGGGAGTGGGTAAGTGGGGCTAGAGGAGCCCACTTAAATCGGTGTGGACTCGAGGGGCCGAGATGTCCTGTATCTGGACTGTAATTGTCTCAGCCAAGATTTATCTTGCAATCAACATCATCTGGTCATTCCTGCATTGCTATTAGGGACCAGTTATGTGTGCAAAATAGCAATGTTTCTCAACTAGGTCAACGACCCTGCTTCATCAATCCAGAAATAAAACATTTCCAAAATCGCAGTGGTGAGAAGTGCCAGGTAAAAGTAAACCTTCAAGATCTTCCACTTGGACATTTGTCCGTTCCAACGTCCTCTTCTGCTCTGATGTTTCCTGACGCAAACGCTGGAATCTCTGTTCGATGGTAGCTAAAATGAACACAAGGTTCTGTTACACATACATTTAAAAATGTCTTCAAAGATTTACCATGTTTCCGGTGTTTTCTTCCCAACAAACACATTTTTTTGGTTTGGAGAGAGAACTGTGGGTTTAGTAATATTTAAAGCAATGCAGAACAGAAGATGACGAGAGAAAAGGTGAGCAAGGAATGAAAAAAGTTTGGAGGGAATCAGCGTGAAATAGCAGACAAGTGAAATGAAGAACAGTGAAAAGGAATGGACATTTGCAAAAGAAAATGGAGAGAGAAAGAGAGGGACAGTTGTGCAACTCTGTTGAAAACATGTTGACTTCAAGGCCTTTTACTCATCGAGAGGAGCAGGTGAAGTGGGGGGGAGCTGGGGCCGGGGAGGAGCAGGAACAACAAAGAATACCCTGCTGAATAGAGAAGACTCTGAGAGCAGCTGCAACCGTTCTCACCAGAACTCTATCCCGCCCTTCAGGTGCTCAGATGCATGGATCTTCAGTGCCCTCCCAGCACAGCATGAGAAATCCCCTCTCATTGGGGGGTCTTTGAGACATCACAGCCCTAAACACTTCCTTGGCTGCATGTTTGCCAGATGTTCACACTTGGTAAATGGCCGCTGCTTAACCTTCTACCATTTCTACATACCCTCTATTTCTATTAATAACTGATCAACAAGACAAACGGAAAATATAGAATTTCTGAGGTTTAGGAAAGGAAACAAAAATGTATAAAAATAAATGAGCTGATAGAGCATCTGGAAAAAAGAAAAGCAACATTAACATTTCGATGGAGCTCGTGACTTCACCGCCTTGCTGGCATATTTTAACATATGTTTCCTATTTCCAGTCTTGTTTCTATGATTGGAAGTTGTCTGGTTTCCAATCATTCAATCTTCTCTTTAATTGATGAGCCACGGACAAGTATGCATGACTGGAGCCTGGCTGCTTTATTAAATAATCGCAGAGCATCACTTTCAACGAATTCACTGCAAGAATTCCCATTTGCCGCCATTTTCATTTCCAACGCTCCAAATATGGTTCTCAATTCAGTACCTTTAATGCAACAATTTTATAAGACCCAACACTTCTAAGATGCACCACTCGAGCAGAAATTTCATTCAATAAACACACATTTTGCAATACTATTGCGATTCTGGCCTACGAGTCTGAATCACTGACCACAATTCAGTGGAGAAAGTTCGATTGAACTTTCTTAAATACTGCATTTTATTCAAACATTGAAGTGTGCACAGTTCTTTAGTAAATGGTCATTTTCAGAGCTGTTTATGAAATGATAGCCTATTTATGACGTGCTAGGTAAAGATGATTCAACATTTGAAATCCAATCAATTGCAAGAAATATTTTAGAATGGTTCAAAGAGGTTGGTGGGTCCCCACTGGTAATTTGCACAATTTGAAAATGTCTAATTTACCAGCTGGAAGCATCACTTGTATTTGTTGGAATTAGAGAACCACCTTTTGATCTAAACATCAAATGTTGAAATGGTACCTGTGGTCTTTCGAAGCTGGACTATATTTGGAACAACGTCATTGCTCAAATTCAGCAGGCACTTTGCTGCCTCCTGTAACTTTTCGACACCATCTTCATGTTCAGAAATTTCTCCCTGAAGAACCTGTGATTTCAAAATGACACAATGACTCATTCACAATAAAATTAATATTTATTTCTGTATATCTTAGATTTGCCGATGCCTTGGTTAATTTCGATATTGTCTTTGGGTCAAGGAGATAAACAGCCTGTGAAGGCGATTCTATAAATTATCATAAATACCAACAACTCTCTGGCCTGCTTTGGGGTGAGGAGGCGAACATTTTCAAGGACCCAATAACCACAGGATATTGGAATTTTCTCAAACAACCAGATCAAACTTTCTATTGATCATTACTCATTACTCATTAATGCTTCGAGGTATTTAATACGCCTGATGTTTGAGCATTTTCTGATGCTGTTGAGCTCATCATCTTTATCTTGTCTACATCTCTTGACCGGCCCTGAAGTCCCCTTGCAAACCATCAAGGTCACAAGAAAATATTTAAAAATGTTCTGATGCTTAGATTTACATCAGCATTGATAAAATAATGCTGAAGAACTCATTTGGCTTTTCACCACTAATGGACATAGATTTGGCTGCAGAGGGTTATTCTGCATTATCGTTTTTCTGCCTGTCTACTTTTACTCCAGATGACCCCTCTCCCCAATCCATCATCCTTCAAAGGTAAATATGTGTTCTCCCTCAGCAATCCGACCCGTTTGCAACTCCTATTCTCTCGAGCACTTAATGGCCCACAGCTTTTCTCCATGACCATCAATCCCAGGCCATTATTGCAATAAATGGTCCGATTTTTCTCTGACTGCAAGACCAGAAATGCCCTCCACCTCAATAAAGCAAAACTTTCTGATTTGTCTTTCTGATGCAAATTCCAATTCCTCAAACATCAACTCCAGTCAACATGATGCCATTAGTTTCGTTAATGATAGAAAAGGATAGGTCTGGGACTCGGGTTGAGATTTTAAATTGGAGAAAGGCCAATTTGAGGAAATTAGAAAGGAATGAGAAGGTGTTGACCTGGAAAAGTATGTGCGGGGTGAGTGGAAGACCTACAAAGGTGAAATTTGGAGAGTACAGACTTTGCATGTTCCTGTCAAGATTAGCAGGCTTAGGAATCTGGTTTGGAAGAAGAGAGGTGTGCAGCAGGTATAGACATCACAGAGCAAATGAGGTGCTTGAAGAGTATAGAAAATGCAAGAAAAAACCTCAAGAAAGAAACCAGGAAGGCTATGTGGATGATAATGGGGTAAATTGGATGAGTAAGCTTGCAGGTGTTGTGGACACTAAAGAAGGTTTTCAAAGCTTGAAGAGGGATCAGGACCAGCTGGAAACATGGGCTGACAAATGGAATTTAATGCAGATGAGTGTGAGGTGTTGCATTTTGGAAGGACAAGCCAAGAAAGGACATACATGGTAACCAGTCGGGCAGTGAGGAGTATGATAGAACAGACGGATCTGGGAATACAGACACCTCATTCTCTGAAAATGGTGTCACATGTGGATAGGGTTGCAAAGAGAACTTTTGGCACATTGACCTTGATCAATCAAAGGATAAAGTATAATTTTCATTGGTGAGACCCAATTTGGATTATTGTGTGCAGTTTGGATCACCTAACTGCAGGAAGGATGGCAATTGTGCAGAGATTGACTTGGATGTGGCCTGGACGTCAGGAGCAGAGTTGTAGGAAAAGGTTAAACAGGTTATGATTTTATTCCCTGGAGTGTAGAATGAGGGAAGAATTGAGAGAGAGATTTAAAATGATGTGGAGGACAGAGTAAATATAGGTAGGCTTGTTCCACTGAGAGCAAGTGAAATACAAACCAGAGGACATGGGATAAGGGTGAAGGGGATAAATTTAGGGGGAACATGAGGGAGAACGTCTTCACACAGAGTGAAGAGGTGGGAGAGTGGAACAAGCTGTCCGTTGAAGTGGTGACTGTGGGCTCAATTTTTAATTTGAAAAGAATTTGGACTGGTACATGGATGGGAGAGGTATGGAGGGCTATGGACTAGGTGCGTCAGAGGGCCTCGGCAGAAAAAGGGTTCGGAACAGACAAGAAGGGCCAAAGGGGCCTGTTTCTGTTCTGTAATATTGTAAGGTTCTATGGTTCGAATACTTCTTTGGAATAAATCAATCTCTGCCACTTTGCAAACAAATCTTACCTCCAAATGTGCTCCAAATCACCACTTTCCTCCCACCCCCCTTCACCTGTTCCTGAAACCCCCATCTATGGAGTTATCGTCTCTGCACCTGATGATCCCATTAATGATTTGCTGAGATTTTTTGCTCTGCTGTTATAATCTTGGAGGTCGTCCAAAATTCTGCCACCATTTTCTTAGGCCCCCATTAAACATGGATAAGGTCTGAGGAAACCCATACTGAAAATAGACACACAATGAGAGCAGAACTGTTTGGCTTCTTTGTTACAGTTTCCAATCTCGCCCCCACCATCTGGAAGCAAATTGGCTGTTGGATCTTCATC
Source organism: Narcine bancroftii (assembly GCF_036971445.1). Taxonomy (NCBI): domain Eukaryota; kingdom Metazoa; phylum Chordata; class Chondrichthyes; order Torpediniformes; family Narcinidae; genus Narcine; species Narcine bancroftii. The sequence continues at coordinate 42,906 of NW_027211900.1, read as the reverse complement.
AGGCTCCCATTAAAACCTGATCAAGTTGGAATGAATGGAGCTCAACTTCCTATTTCAGGTGCCAAACTTACAACCTCCCATGTGGCCTTAACCACTGTTATTGGATGTGCACATTATCATTATTTCAAAGCATTCATCATTCTACTCGTAAATTAGAATAAGCAACATTACACAGTCATTTATGAAATAACAACTTTAATTTACCATGATATTTTCAAGTTCTTGCTGCAAGATTTCTGGATTAGGGATGGCCTCCAGCTGAACCATTCGTCTTTCTCTTTCTACTCTCTCTAGCCACAAACGCAGCTCATCTGCCTTCTCTTGCCATTGTTCAAATACCTTGGTGCTAAGACGGATTCCAAGTCCAATGCACTATAGAGTGAAAGAAATGAATGAGTATGTGGATTTTTAAAATGTACGATTTTGTGATGCGATCAAATATCGAGTGTCCAATCGATCCAAAATGGGTCAAGCGATACATTACTGGTCCATTACTTATGCCAACTATCATTTTTTTGTTCCCTGCATCAAGTTTTTTGAGGGTCACAGACAAAAAGGCAATGTTCACTCCTCACCAAAGGTGAAATGCCTGTTACCCTGCCGTACTGTTCCATTTTCTTGTTATGTCAATAAATCTTTTAATTAATATTTTGAGTTTGCTTTCAAAATAAACTGATGGTCAGGAATATATCAGAAGCATTGAAAACCTTCACAAATTTAGTGTGTCAGTGAAGATTAGACAGAAATTCTTTTGGGGCTGGGCTTGTTCCAGACGAACACTCTGCATTTCTGTTATGCCATTCAAGCCTAACCCTTGGGTTTAGGACATACTGAGCCAGCGAGGTGACCTTTGTGGATTGGACACATTACACCGTGTTCAGTGACAAATACACGTGGGAGGCCAGTCTGGAAAATCTTCACCAATTATGATCTGTTCGACATTTGATTTTATTAAAAGGAAATGAGTTCATGACTTATTTTCTGCAGTGGTCTCTGTCCAACTCGAGTGAATTTGGCCACCAAGAGAGCTCCACAATACTGGAAAGATTTGATCATTGTTCCTGTTCTTCATGGGTATTAAAAATCACAGCCGCAAACCTTTTCCAGAGCCACTCTTATAAGACTAAAACTTACACAAGTTGCTCAGTCTATCAAAATGCTCTCATGTTACTGATCTAAAGTAAAATTGGAGTTTAAATGCTATTAGTCAAAAAAAAGGAGATATGTCATACTTCTGATCGAAGTGCGTTGAAGCGAGCATCGGCGCTTTCAACCGTCTCCTCCACACGTTGGCTTATGGCATCAGGATCAATTGGGATCTTGTAGCTTTCAATTGCATTCCTGATTTCAAAGAGAAAGGCAGCATCGAAGAGACTTTTCCAAGATCGTCTGAGGTATCTTAGATCCCCTTTGAGAAACTGAAGATCATTGAAGAGGAATTTCTGCTTCTTAAGTTTGAATGTCAATGACGTGGAGTCAAATTCCTCAGCTTTTATTTTTCGTAGTTCCTTTTCTGAATGAATCATTAATGTTTCAAATTCATCATGATCTGTTTAAAGGAATATAATGGTGAAATAATCAAAATGATCAAATAATACCAGATTATATAGACTTTGACACATTGACAGGATCCTGTAATAATTACAAGTTGGGGTTATTCCAAACCACATGTAGCTTTCAGTTGTCTTACTTAGAATTCTTTTTAACTCTCAGTAAATAGTATTTTATAGTAATCTGGAAAATAAATGAATACTTTCCCTCACCTTTTCGGAACTTCTGCAGTTCTAGATGCAGATCCTCAATCACGTTTAATTGAGAATCCGCACTTGATAAAGCGGATTCGTACTCCTCCATCAAGACATTCAAGTTCTCCTGCAGTGCAACTTCCTCGTCTCGCAAAGGGTCCTGGACATTTTGTTCCAGGAAAGTCTGAGCTGCCTCTATGGCCAAAACCAACTCTTGCTCTTTCTGGGACAACTTTTGGCGATGTTCCTAGAAAAGAAACAATCCTAGGTTCATTTTTATTGCTCCAAGTTGTCTTGGGGGAGGTAAGGTTTCTATTTATTGCATTTGCAATTGAAATAAAATATTCAGGTTTCCCAATTTATTAAAAATCAGGGTACCAAAACACCCTTAAATACACACAGGAAACGTACTTCAAGTCCAGAAATCTAAATGGTTTTATGCTTTCGGAGGTTTAATCAACTACCTTGATCTACAATTCTTTGCTTGTGTCAAAGGATGAATCCTGCTGAGATGGAGTAGAATATATTCCATATTTAATTTGACTGACAAGAAAATAAATCCTCTCCTTCAGTATTTGTACACAGTCCCTTCCCTGTCAAACAGACTTACTTTTATTTAAACTTAAGCACATTAAACTTTTGTCATTTGAATGATCTCATCCTTAACTTTCAATTCAGGGATTTAATATTCTTTCATGATGTGTAAAAGAGAACACGTGAAATCTAACGAGAGGTGACTGTGATCTAGTCAGGAGAATGTGAACTAGTTTGTAACTGTGTAAGAATGCACCCTTCTCACTGAAGTAACTGTGGGGTGGATGTCTATGTATATGAGTGTGTCAACATTTTTAAGAGATGGTGGATCTTCTTGTCTTTTTTCTTCACTGGTATCACTGTTTCCTTCACGCCAGACTTGCACATCTTCGCCCAGTGGTTTGCTATGCCGTAGGCTCCACATTCAGAACCGTATGCGGGGCAATCATTTTGGTCACGGAGGGGTGTTGTCCGCTGCCCTTCCTACAGGTCCTGGGGGTGGCACTTTTCTGATTGTATTTTTTATAGCATCAACCCTTCCTTCTCTTTGCTGTGGGTGGGTCTGCATTGATAGGGATTTCATTTGCGTCCTCGTGGCTTTGAAGACTCTGGCTGTGTCAGAGTCTTTGGCCAATTTCAAGCTATCCTTCCCTAGAAGAGACTTTTGCACTTCAGGATGGGCATATTAATGGATCAGCTAATCTTTCCTCTATATCCTTCCATCTGCATTTTGCAGCATTAATTTTTGGTGTAGTAAGGAAGTTAGTAACAGTCTCATCAGTCTCTTACACAAAACCTTGAAATTCATTGCATTCAAGTCTAGGATTAGAGCTGAGTTCAAGGTGAGAAACAACCTTTGCAAATATCTGCTCTGGATCATTTTTCTCCACCCCGTAAGCTCTCAGCTATTAAATAAGTCACGGCCTGGCTCCCCTGTCCAGACATGTATAGAACTAACCTTCTCCTCGCTGTTGCATTTTTAAAATAGCTTTTCACTGCTAAATTGTACATCTGCTGAAACGTTTTAAACGATTCAACCATGTCTTCAGCCTCCCGTCCATCACTGGGTGAACTGCTATTGCACCAGCCATTCATTTCCAGGTGTACTTTTTCTCTTCTTCCCCTTCAGATTTCAGTCACTTCCAATCAATTTTATAGTTTTATTCTTGTTCTCTTAGACCGACCACTGCCAACATGTTCTGTCTCCGTGTTACCTGGGAGGATTCTTAAATAACTTAAAGATGCAAGATTCAAATAACAGAAGGGAGTTTACTTACTGATGCCTTCCACCATCTCAGGAAACTGTTCGCACTCATACTCATGTATAGGTGCCCCCCAGTAGTGCACGACGGTTACCACAGTGAGAAGGGTGTATTCCTAGGAAGTTACAAAAGAGTTCACATGATCCTGACGAGATAACACACCCGTCTCACTGTCGTAAATGTCGTGCACCAATGTGGGGTGCATGTCTATGTGAGTATGAACATTTCCTGGCATGGTGGAAGGCATCAATAAGTAAAATCTCTTCTGCTATTTAAAAAGCCTCCCACACAGAGACATAACGGTGACTTTATTGTATTTATCTTTACCATTTGGTTCAACATCCTTTGGACTTGACAAGACTTTATTCAAGTCGCCTTATTCCAAAACAAACCAGGCTGTCAAGCACACACAGGGCAATAATTTGCATACATGTTAAGCAATGCTTTACGAAAAGAAGATAACATCAATTGGTAAATGTTTAAAGATCTTTGCTCTTTTTTAACGATGAAAATCTGACTTGAGCACTGCATATTAAGGAATGACAAACGTGAAAATCTATCCCCATTTTAGTGAAAACATTCTGGGTAATTATCATTTTCACATTAGTGCTTCAAGATGCAGGTGTCCCTGCCAGGGCCCAAACTGAACGAACGGCAATATCTTTCCCAGTTAGAAGGGAGAGGAGTGTGGAGGGGAATCAGCAGGTAGTAATGTTCCTACGGACCTAATGCACGTCCCTCTCCATGTCAGAAGGCTCCTCTTTGGACATATTCTTGGAGTCGAGTAGATGTCGTTCACTCCATTGATAGAATACAGGACTACCTCAGTGGAGAGAATGAATGGAGGGCTAATCAAGCCAACTGCTTTGCTCTGCTGTTGAGGTCCTTGGGCCCTTTGGGAATTGTGCTCATCCAGTCAAGTGCGGAGCAAAGGTTCGCCACCTACTGCTTGACAGGTAGCCTCTGATCTGTTTTAGTTATCACAGTACTCAAAGTGGCTGGTCCATGTTAGGACCACAGTGAGAAGGAGACCTGGAGTCATGTGACAAAACCCAATTGAAGTACCATTATGCAGGTTATTGGTGAACAATGCCACTTTATGTCACAGTGTGTGCGACACACTTTCCATCGGGCAGCTGATTAAATAAAGTATGGCTTTGTCCTGCTTTTGGTAGATGGACCAGATACCTGAAGAATTTGCCACTTTGTCAGAAGGATGTCAGTGGATCAACTGTGACAAGAGGTGCAAAAAAATCTAGACTGAACTTCTCCAGTACTTCGAATGTGATGGAGTCTGGTCCTATTTGTCTGCTGCACTTGGTGTTCCTAAGTAAATCAAATAGGGTGAAAGTGATTTCTGTGATGGTGTCGGAAGAACCTGATGGAACATGCTAGAAAGTGTCTTAACCCCAACATTGTTATTCAGAAGCTGAGGCCTACCACCACTGAGAATGAGGAGACCCTTGGTCCCTCTTTTCCTGTTTACTGTTCATGACCCAGCCGGAAGGACGACAGAGCTCAAATTTCATCAGCGGTTAATTCTGTCTTTGGAATGTTATTTTTTTTTCTGCATTGCCTGCCCACTGTCCAGTGTTGTAAGATTATCAGTCTGGCACCTCATGTGCATCTGCATTCCCTATTAAACCATGGTGATGACTTGTCTTGGTTGTAATGGGAGAACTAACGATGGTAAGTAACACTTTCCTGCTGCAAATGTTAAAGGCCCATCGTACCTTTTGGCCACTGTGATTCCAGCTGTCAATTTATTCTGAATCTATCCCATTTAGCACAATGGTGCTACCACACATCAGAATTGAGGGAGCCCCTGGAGAAACATGGGATGAATCTTTCTGCTCCTGCTGTCACCAACAGTTGCCTCAACAACAGGAAAATTGTGGTAGTGAGGGGGTGTAGCCTTACTCACTCTCTTTTCCAAACCAATCCCTAGATCTGCACAAGGATCTGGCCTGGTTGAGTGGACGAACAGTGACGTTGCTACGCCAGAATTCATTCCGGTGGTGTATGCTTCCTCAACCCTTTTTGGTTGTGAATAGCTTGCATGGCCCATTCAATGGGTTATAAAGAGTTAATCACATGAGTGGGTGCTGGAGTTATCAAAATAGGGGAGGAGGTTCTTCCCTTTACAACATCAAGATCCACATTATCTGAGAATACAGCATTACTGAGGTGAAGAGTTTTTGTTAAGAAGCTGCCATGGTGAGATTGTTAGTGAAGGGCCTCTGTGACCATCGTCAATCACTGCCCCTTCACTAGTGAGTTAATCATATTCCCGTCATCTCTCATCACTTGCGTGACTGGGCCAGAGCAAAGAACAGAAAGTAGGACTGAGTTAGAAAGAGGATCTGCTAGATCTTTGAATAGGATTGGGAGAAGATCGTCAAAATTCAATTCAACATTATTTAGAAATTGTGTTAGTCATTATTTAAGTGAAATTTATTTAGTCGCCTTTCATCAAATCTGTACTGATCAGAGGTTCTGATGAAAAGTCCAATCCAAAATAGTTTTACAATTGTTCGAATATACACTTATCCAAAACACCTGGAAGTGTTCATACCTTCAGGCCTTGCTGGTGGTCATTCAGTCTTTCGCCCATCTCAGCAAATGACCCCATCGCATCGTCCTCTTCCTCCATCTGGAAACCATCACCTAATGCGTAGAATTCGTCTTCGGTGATATGAACTCCATAGTGACCCTCGACTGCCAACCATTTCAGAAGATCACCTACTGTCTTCTTATGTTTTTGTAGGTGACCTTCTGTTGTTTCCTACAAATTGCAAAATCCTGTTAGTTTGAAGACGTGTTGTACTTTCCTGGCAGCAATTCCATATTCCCTCATCTATTTGCAAACCCTTGGGATTGAGGAGGATGTGAAACCACTTGAGTGGAAGATGCCTGTTTATAAACAGGGGCCATTCCACACCATTTCATCGGAATATGCACATGGGCAACACGTGGTCTTGCCCAGTCTTCGATCAATACGAAAAGGATGGAAAATACTAAAGACCAGCCTCCTATACACACACACGGGCATCGACGGAATTCCGCTTCATCATTTCCCTGCTCATGTCTCCCTAACACTGCCTTCATTTCTCGGGCCCCTTCGTCTAATCCCTCCCCTTTCATTTCAAAGGCCTTCTCTGCGTCTAAAGCAACTGCTACTGTTGGCGCTTTACTCCCTTCTACTGCATGAATTAAGTTAATAAATTTACAAATATTGTCTGTTGTGCATCTTTTTTTAATAAATCCAGTTTGGTCTAGATTTACCATTTTAGGTACATAATCTGCTAATCTGTTTGCTAATAGTTTAGCTGTTATCCTATAATCTGTGTTAAGTAATGATATTGGTCTATATGACGCTGGTGCGAGTGGATCTTTCCCTGCCTTTGGTATTACTGTAATTATTGCTGTTTTACATGAATCTGGTCAGCTTTGTGTTTTGTCAATCTGGTTGATTACTTCCAGGAGGGGAGGAATTAATAAATCTTTAAATGTTTTATAGAATTCTATTGGGAATTCATCCTCTCCTGGTGTTTTATTATTTGGTAGTTTTTTTTTTTATTATCTCTTGTATTTCTACTATTTCAAATGGTTCTGTTAATTTATTTTATTCCTCTATTTGTGATTTTGGTAGTTCAATTTTAGTTAAAAATTCATCTATTTTGCCTTCTTTCCCTTCGTTTTTAGTTTGGTATAATTGTTCATAAAATTCTCTAAAGTTTTCCTTAATTTCTTTTGGATTATATGTGATTTGTTTGTCTTTTTTCCTTGATGCCAATACAATTTTCTTAGCTTGTTCTGTCTTAAGCTGCTATGCTAGAATTTTGTGCGTTTTTTCCCTTAGTTCATAATATTTCTGTTTTGTCTTCATTATGTTCTTCTCCACCTTATATGTTTGTAGTGTTTCATATTTTATTTTTTGATCTGCCAATTCTCTTCTTTTAGTTGTATCTTCCTTCATTGCTAATTCTTTTTCTATATTTACTATTTCCCTTTCCAACTGCTCTGTTTCCTGATTATAGTCCTTCTTCATCTTGGTTACATAACTTATTATTTGCCCTCTAATGAATGCTTTCATTGCATCCCATAGTATAAACTTATCTTTCACTGATTCCGTATTTATTTCAAAGTACATTTTAATTTGTCTTTCAATGAATTCTCTAAAATCCTGCCTTTTAAGTAGCATGGAGTTTAATTTCCATCTATACATTCTTGGAGGGATGTACTCTAACTCTGTTGTCAATATCAAAGGTGAATGGTCCGATAATATTCTAGCTTTATATTCTGTTTTTCTTACGCTATCTTGCATACGAGCTGATAACAGAAATAGGTCTATTCTTGAGTATGTTTTATGTCTACCCGAATAATATGAATATTCCTTTTCCTTTGGGTGTTGTTTCCTCCATATATCCAAAAGTTGCATTTCTTGCATCGATTTAATTATAAATTTGGTTACTTTGTTCTTTCTGTTAATTTTTTTCCCAGTTTTATCCATATTTGAATCCAAATTAAGGTTGAAATCCCCTCCTATTAATATATTCCCTTGCGTATCTGCTATCTTCAAAAAAATATCTTGCATAAACTTTTGATCTTCTTCGTTAGGTGAATATACATTGAGTAGATACCAAAACTCCAAATATATCTGACATTTTATCATTACATATCTCCCTGCTGGATCTATTATTTCCTCTTCTATTTTAATTGGTACATTTTTACTGATTAATATAGCTACTCCTCTTGCTTTTGAATTATACGACGCTGCTGTTACATGTCCTACCCAATCTCTCTTTAATTTCGTGTGCTCCAATTCAGTTAAATGTGTTTCTTGCACAAATGTTATATCAATTTTTTCTTTTTTCAGTAAATTTAGCAGTTTCTTCCTTTTGATTTGGTTATGTATTCCGTTAATATTTAAAGTCATATAGTTCAACGTAGCCATTTCAAACTTTGTTTATCTTCCCTTTCCGTTTCTCCATCATCACCTTTCCTTCTTATCCATTTCTGTTTTCTTGTTTTGAACACTTTATAAGACAACATTTCTAAAACATCAAACATTTTCCTTATTCTCCTATTTAAAACTTCTTTAACCCCATTCTCCCCTCCCCCTCCTGAGTTGCCCTTTATCTCTTGTTGGGCAAACACATCTCCCCTCTCCATTTGGATTTGCGAATTCACTCGCAAATGTCAACTGATTTTGCAGTGACCGTAACTCATCCCCACCCAGCCCCCCACGGAAAAGATTTCAATTTTCATATGTAACAAAGGTCACTCTTTTAATTCCCTCCTTATTCCCTCTATTCCCTTTCATTCCCTTATTAATTCTTATCTATACTCTATATATTTTCCTCTAAATACGTATACATTCATGTATACACACACATACATACACATCTACATATATATATATATATATATATATATATATATATATATTTTTTATATATATAATATATACATACATATACCCATATACACACATACATATAGTTCGTGGTCATTTTTACTCTCATTACATGTCTTCATCTCTCTGCTTGTTTTGTAGTTGTTCTGCAAATTTTCGTGCTTCCTCTGGATCCGAGAATAGTCTGTTTTGTTGCCCTGGAATAACTATTTTAAGTACTGCTGGGTACTTTAACATAAATTTATATCCTTTTTTCCATAAGATCGTTTTTGCTGTATTGAACTCCTTCCTCTTCTTCAGGAGATCAAAACTTATGTCTGGATACAAAAAAAAATTTTGACCTTTGTATTCCAGTGGCTTTTTGTCTTCTCTTATTTTCTTCATTGCTTTCTCCAAAATATTTTCTCTTGTATATCTTAAAAATTTTACTAAAATGGATCTTGGTTTTTGCTGCGGTTGTGGTTTCGGGGCTAATGTTCTATGTGCCCTCTCTATTTCAATTTCTTCCTGTAATTCTGGTCTTCCTAGGACCCTGGGGATCCAATCTTTTATAAATTCTCTCATATTCTTGCCTTCTTCATCTTCCTTAAGGCCCACAATCTTTATATTATTTCTTCTAATGTAGTGTTCCATTATATCTGTCTTCTGAGCTTACAGCTCATGTGCCTCTTTAACTTTTTTATTAGATTCTTCTAATTTCTCTTTTGTCCTCTACTTCCATTTCTACGATTATTTCTCGTTCTTCCACATTCTCCACTCTTTTTCCTATCTCTGATATGACCATTTCTATTTTATTCATTTTTTCTTCTGCATTCGTAATTCTTCTTTTTATCTCATTAAATTCTTGTAATTGCCATTCTTTCACTGATTCCATATATTCTTTGAAAAAAGATACATCCATTGTCTTGCCTTTCTCTTCTTCCACTTCTTTCTGTTCTTCTTCTTCTTCTTCCTCTGGATTGACCATCTGTTGTTTCCTTCTTTTCTTTTTACCTTCTTCTTTCTTGTTGTCGTTATTGTCTCTGTTCTGCACCAGCTGCTGTGCTGCAGGTGTCTCTCTCAGCTGTGGAGATCGACTCCGCAGCTGTTTCCCCCTCCCGTCAGTGTGTTTTTTTTCTTGCGCGGTTGCGCACTTTTACTCGGCTCTGCGAGCCATTTTTGTAGTCCCGAGCCCGGGACTTCCACTGACCTGAGGGAGCGGGCTTCTCTCTCCGCGGCGGGCCTCCTCGGACAGGTAAGGCCTTCACCTTCTTCTTCCGACGTTTTTTCTTCTTCTCTTCTTCCCGTTGTTTTCGACTTTTCTCTCTTCGCTGCCATTTTCTTCTCACCTTTATTTTTACTTTGTTTTAAATTTTAATCTTGTACCTTTGTGTTTTGTGCGTTTTTTAACTTTTCCGGAGAGGGCTGGAATTCCCTGAGCGGCCACTACTCCATCACGTGACTCCCCCCATCTGGATCATCTTCAGCTGTCATCATTTTCTTAGTCACAGATCTAGTTACCGCACATGCAGGATATATCTCACCATCCTCTCTAACCACATCCTTACTAGGCCAATTTGTCAATCTTAAAACTGACCCAACTTTATTCTCTGACAAATCATTCCCCAGCAAAAACGAGACACCTTGCATGGGTAACTCCTACTACAACAGTTCCTTTGACTAATTCTGAATTTAGCACAACCTTGTGAAGCAATATTGACCCTACCTCATCTCCAACACCTTTAATCAAAGTTGTCTCATCTGTGTCTGTCCTTTGATCCACAGTTAAAACGGTTTCTAACAACAATGACTGAGCAGCCTCAGTATCTCTAAGAATGTTAACTGGAACCTGTGGTTCTCCCTCCTTTATTAAGACAAAGCCCTCTGACACAAAAGGCTTGAAAACATCCATGACCTACTGATCAGGTTATGCACCTCTGCTCTCCTTAAATTCCACTGTTTCTGTATACATGGTTCTGGTTAAACCTGTTTTTACCTTTTCTGCTTCAAGACTAGACAATTCACAGTCACATGACCTGCTTTCTTACACAAATTGCATATAAATACAGAAGTTCTGTCCTTTCCTACCTTTCCTTCATCTTTTTACTGAACATTTTCTCCAGACTTTATTTCAGCCCTACTATCCTGCTCCATCCTAACCTTATGAACAGGTTTATTAATCTGGTCCACATGAGCTCTCTGAAAATGCCTATTATTCTGGAATGTCCTTTTGTGAGTCTTCCTCAACAAATTTTCCTTCACATGTAATATTTCACTATTATAATCCTCTACGTTTGTACTTTTCTCATCCAATGTTTAATTTCAACAATTTTCAATGCCTCAGAAATAGCCATCAGTTCCTACTTTCTCACCTTCTGCAGTTCTGCAGGTGATGGTTGTAACAAAAATGTATCAACATCCATTGCTGCAGTTTTTCCAGACACAAGCTTTCTGTTAGCTTGTAAAAATAGCCTGCAAAAACAACCCAATCAACTAATAAATCATGAAACTACAATGTTCAAATCCTAAAGGATGAGCCCCCATAAAATGTTACGGAGTCCAGATGACCCCAAAAACCAGTAGCAATAGATATGCACGACAACACAGGGTTATTTAAACAAAAGTTGTTTAGAATTTTATTTGAACATGAAAACAGAATTGAACTTTAACTTATTACTTAACCTACCTAACCCACTTAATCCGCCCTCAAATACTAAGTGCAGGTGAGTGTAATGTGTATTGAAGATTAGAAAAGTTCTTTGGATCACAGTCCAATCTCGCTGGTTGCAGGCAATTCTTGCAACAGTGCTCATACATTAGCATTAACAAAGTTCACCAAGCTTTGGTGTTTAACAGACAAATGGTTACCACTCAGAAGGGCTCTTGCTGGTTTTCAGAGAGAGAGATTCCATTTCCAGAGCATCTGCAACTGATTTCTTCTTAGTTAGTCTTTCTGACAAAACTTGTCCCCTTCAGGGTTCTCCGGATGATCCTTTTTCTTTCAGGTCATCTTTCAGACCATCAGTCTTCTCCTTTGACCAGGCAGCCTTCCAAAGTTTGGCAGCTTGTCCCTCTGGAACAGATTTATCTGACTCCTTCTCTCTCACTCCCTCCCTCTCTGAGAGCAAAGCTGTTCTAACTCTGCCTGCTAACGCCACATGCTCTCCTAGGCAAGCTGTATGTGGATACTTTGTTGCTCCTTTGCAAAAAGCAGGATGCAATAAGCCTGCTAAAATTCTGGGTTTTCAAATGTGTGTGTGTGGAAGCTGCTCGAGTAATTCATTCCAAGCTACCTCTAAAACTCTTGTCACACTGCACATTCAGAGATCTGAGAAGAACCCTTGGCCGAGCCAACTTTGCTTGAAAGAAAACAACAATCACTAGCGATCTGTGGTCGTCTCAGCCTTCCTTAAGATAGGTTGCAGACACCACCTTATCAATTAGTGCATTGGATCAGGTAGTGCCGGAAATACACAGAGAAGCCGCTGTGTGGAGATTTCACAGAAATACAGTTTAGAAGCAGGAAAGGATCAGATGTTATTGAACAACAATGAAAGGAACTATTAGCATGTGGTCTACAAAGTAACCTTCTTTTTGTATACTTTATTTAAAATCAAATTCAAAATCCACAATAAAATACATCATATTAACATACAAAAATTTCCCCCATATATACCTCCCTCCCACCCCCTCTCTTAGCTCCCTCCCATCCTCTACAACCTCAAACTAAAGAAACAAACCATCATAGTCGGGTTTGATGTCACCAATCAACCATGACATATTTAGACCCATACACTTCACAGAGGGACCCGCACATTAACAAAAATGGTAGACGGATGGCGTAAATTGTAAGTTATCTTTTCCAATGTAATACATGATTGCAAGTCCATGTGCCATCTCTGAATACTTAATTCAATTTCATCTTTCCAGGTTATAGCTTTACATTTTCTCGCTACTGCCTATTCCAACTGAATAAATGCAATTTGAAATGTATCCAATTTCATTTCCAAACTCCATTTTACTTCATATGTCCCAATAAAAATACTAACGGCTCTAATGAAAGCTTAAATTTAAACAACCCCTGCAAAAGTTCCATAATTCCATTCAGAAAGGGTTTCACCTGATCACATAACCATACTGAATGTAAAAAAGACCCTATCTATTCTCCACATTGAAAACACATATCCAAAGAGATAAATCTATACCTCTTCAACTTCTCAGGTGTTAAGTAAAGTTGATGAATAAAATTATAATGAACGAATCTTTATCTTACGTTTACTGGCTTAGTCACACTGTCCTCACATAATGTCATCCAATCATCCTGAGAAATTAAAACCGACAGAACCTCCTTCCTTTTACTTCTCACTTTATAAATATCCGACTTAGGCATCTTATTTTGTAATAAAGCATACATTTGTGTAATCAATCCCATTTCCCCTCCTTCAATAATTAAACATTCAAATCTCATCCTTCTAGGTAATCTCAAACTGTGTCCAAAATTATCTAGTAACAAAGTTACTAAGCATGGACCTGATCCATTTTTTCATTCTATCACTGATATGAAACAAAATTTCCAGCTTCATAACAATCTTCGACCAAGATAATACCTCTCTTTTCCCAAATATTCAGGAATACATGATTTATTTTAATACAAAGCTTATTTTAATACAAAGGGTTTTAGCCGAAATTTTGCCCTCAGCACCAATAGCAACGTTGGTCCGATACCATATTTCCATGAAATGTTTTAACACCGGTAAAGGATAATTTTGGAAAAGTTGAGCATTCCATTTATAAATAAACTGTTGCATTCTTTGTTCATGAAGCTGAGCCATTTGGATTTTAGCCCAACGTAAAGATTGTTGTGATCCAACCATTCTATTAATAAACTTGAATTGTGCCGCTTCATAATAATCCTGAAAATGTGGTAATTATAAAACTCCAAGTCAATTTTTGTATAGATACTCTTGCCTATTTACCTTTTCATAATAAAGATCTTCCCAGCACATGGAAATCCTTAAAACCTTTTAGGAATCCCACATGTAATTGATTGACAAAAATACTGAATACGGGGGAAAAAATTCATTTTAAAACACTGTCGTGCTGGACACAACCAAGAAAGACTCAGCCACCACATTGAAAGCCATTAATGATGTTTTTATTCAAATTCAGCCCGCGCCCTCTTAAGGGCAGCCTAAGCTCAATCACCTCGTGCATTGTGATATCAGAATCGCTGCCACAGGCGTGCGCTGGGCAGGTGAATTGAGGCAGGGACATCTTCCCATGGCTGCTCCGCCATGTGGCGTTATACACCATGAGAGACTGTGCCAACACAGCGCCCTATTAAAGTTATCGGTAAATCTTTCCACCTATTTAAATCTTATTTAATTTAATGTAATAATGGTCTATAATTCAACTCATATAAATGATTATAATTATCATCTACATTTATCCCGAAATACTTAATTTTATCCAACCACTTAAATGTAACAATATCTCTGCAGTTTGCATAATCCATTCTTGTCAAAAGCATCATTTCACTCTTATCCCAATTAACCTTATATCCTGATAATGCACCACACTGTTCCAACCTTCCAACTCAATAAAAACATTTTACCAAGAACAAGCATGTGGTCTTGAAGGTAAAAATCACAGTTAAAACTTAATGACTATTTTCAAATTCACTGCGTCATGTGAACCATGGCAGTGAACAGAACAAAAGTATCTGGAAAAAGCAAGGCAAAACACCTTTCAGGATTGGCCCAAGGCATTGCAACTGAACACATGGCACAGGGTCAATCCCCAGAGACATTCAGATTTCACACCTATACACTCAAGGCTGAGGTTTCTGACTTGAATTTGATGAAAGGCAAACCACAGATTCTTGGTGCATCTTTACGAAGAACACTCTTGTTTTGATTTCAGCCACAAAACCAGGACTCCAGTCTCTCACCTCATCTCATTCCAGGGCAGAAACCAAAGGAAAGGGCACATTCTTCTGGGGGTCCTTGGTTAATATTTACTCTTAAATCACCATGGCAGAAACACAGAACATAGAACACTGCAGCATAGTACAGGCCCTTCAGCCCTTGATGTTGTGCCAACCCATATATTCCTTCCTAAAAAAAGCACTAAACTCTCCCTACCCCAAAACAATAAAGAGTATTTAATTCCTGCCTTTGACAGCCAATTGTTCCCAGAAGAAATATTAAAAATAATTATACTTCAAATGTAACAACAGAAAATGTTGGAAATAGTCAGCAGGTTGGTCACCTCCTGACTTGCTGGGAGTTTCCAGCCTTTTCTGTTCTTATTGAAATATCCAGTAATTCCAGTTTTATCATTTACACTTTAAAGCTTGGGGATCCTTTGTGCTGTGAAAGGAAAGAGAATGTTTTTCATTTTAATTTACAAAAATAAGACTATCTGGACCCATTTATTAAGTAGGCATGTATAAATTCCAAGTAGGATTCACTTGTTGAAGACCTTGTTTAAGTTTCAGAATAAATGAAGCACCCAATCTGTAGATGCTTTGGAAAAAGATAAGACAAAGCATAACTGATTTACCAACACTGAATTGGAGGTAATTAGCTGCGAAACACCAAACTCTCCTTATAGGATGAGTGTCTGATGTTTACGTGAGTAATGAACCTTGTGCACACAGTACAACTTATGTTCATTTCGACATTGCCTCATAGAAGGGTTCACACGTGACCGAGAGTACCTGCTGCGTGTTTTCTTCCCTGCGGTCGACATTGAAGTCTGACGATTCCTCTGCAGCAACTCGGGAATGAAACCACCTGCCTCTGATCTTCTTGCAGCAGTTGCACGTCATTCTTTTCCGAGGAGTGAGGGATCTCCTACTCTGCTCCTCTTCCCCAGCCACTCGTGCCACTCGTAGACAGCACAAGGCATTGCCCATTCTCCTGCAAGTCACACGCGAGGTGTTTCCAGTGACGTGTGATGTAGTAATTCAAATACGTCACCACCGTGAGCCTCACTTGGCCAAAAAGCCCTGGTATTCGGCAAAGACTGTGCCACGCGCTCGCACCACGTTCAACCCTCACAATGAACACGACTGCAGTCTCAGCAACTGGGTTTGCTGGCTGTGTGATGTCATCAATGGGTTCATTGTTACACAATAATACAGAAAGACAAGTGAAACCATGGCAATCTCCCAATATTTACTCTCTCCCTATGATGTCACAATGAGACCCCAACCCCCCACATTCTTGGAATGAATGTACTCAAGGGGCAGTTTATATTTGAGGGTCTCCCGCCAACCATTGTTGTCGGGGCAGCCAGGTGGACTCCTCTTGTCATTGCCCCTCCCTCCCAGGTAGTCTGCACCCACCTGGATCGGGTGCCGGGGGCTATGAGGAGATCGGGGAAGTGATTGATACCCTCCTCTATGAGGGACTGTGATAAGACCCGCCGTGCCCCCCAAAAACACCCCATTCTGGCCTGTCTGTAAGAAAAATGACACGTGGTGAATGTTATTGCAAATTGGACAAATTCACTCCCCTCCCCAACTCACTCTTGCTGTGGTCGTTTCCGATGTGGTTGAACCACTTCATTGGATTCCAGATGATGGAATGTTTATTTGACACCATTACATCTCCCAAAATCATTAAACTGCTCTGGGAGGGGAAAAAAAGTTTGGTATCAGAGATGATTTACTCTGGGAGAACATGGCACCATAAGAGTGACCCAACTTATCAAAGGCTTGTTTCATGGAGCTAGGATCGCAGATGTTTAATTCACATTAGTTAGATCAACAGGGGTTAGGAAATGGCCTTGTCTTTGTCACATTATGAAAGCTCCAAATCCCAGAATATTCCCTAACTAAAGTCACTTTTGGCAACAGTGCATTGAAAAGGTTTCTTTTGCCATGTCCAGACGTGTAAAACATCTGACATTTCCAATTTCGGATTTCAGATTTTTTGTCAGAGTTCATACATGACGTCACATCCATCCCTGAAATTGTTTTTGCTGTGGGCCATGCAGAATTAACCCTTCTTGGCAATGCCATATAAAGCTGACTCAACACTGAGATGTAAACAAATAAAGAAATTTAAACAAACCGACTGTACGATACAGAGAGAAAAACATCAATAAAGTGTAAAAGTACCCTCCTTACATAAGTCCCTGAACTGAGTTTGTTGTTGAGGAGTCTGATGGTAGCAGCTGTTCCTGAACCTTATGGTGCGGGTCTTGTGGCACCGATATCTCTTTCCTGAGTGTGTGCTGCGTGGTGTGGATTCTTGAAGATTGATGCTGCCTTCCGATGGCAGAGTTCCAGATGTTTTCGTTGGTGAGGAGGGTTTTGCCTGTGATGTCTTGGGCTGTGTCCACTTCCTTTCAGAGGGCTTTTCAGTCAAGGGTATTGATGTGCCTATACCCAACTGGGATGGAGCCGATCAGCACACTTTCTACCACACCTCCGTAGAAACTTGCCAGGGTTTCCGATGTCGTACCAAAGCTCCGCAAATCCCTGAGGAAGTACAGGTGTCGACGTCTTTTTTTCACAATGCCATTTGTGTGTTGGGTCCAAGATAATGACTTTCAAGATCTGAAATTTGCTCACCCTCTTCACCACTAATCCCCTGATGATCACTGAACCATACAACTCTGGATTTCCCTTCCTGACGTCCACAATCAGCTCCTTGGTTTTGGTGGCATTGAGTGGGAGTTGGTTGTTCATGCACCATTCAGCCAAGTTTTCATTCTCCCTTCTGTATGCTGTCTCATCGCCCCATTATATACAATCCACTACCATGGTAGCATCAGTTGCATTGGCTTTGTTGTACTGAGTCACGCAGTCATAAGTTTATAGAGAGAAAGCAGGGACTAAGAACACAGCCCTCTGGTACTGGTGGAGATTGTAGAGGAGATGTTCTTACTGATCCTCACTGATTGTGGACAGGAGGAGAGGGAAATTCAGCATTCAATTACACAGTGGGGTGTTGAGTCCCAAGGTCTTGGAGTTTGATGATCAATTTTGAGGGAATGATGGTGTTAAATGGCAAACTGTTGTCGATAAAAAGCATCCTGAAGTATGCATCTTTGCTGTCCAGGAGTTCCAGGGCTTTGTGTAGTGCCAGTGAGATGGCATCCACCATAGACCTACTGCTACGATTGCAAATTGGAACCGATCCATTTCACCGCTCAGAGAGGAGCTGATAGGCTTCAGCACCCAGCCTTTCCAAACAGCTCCTCACTTCTGACTGAGGTTCAAGGTTCAAGACTCCTTTTATTTTAGGCAGACGGAGAGTCACCACTTTGTCCAGCTCCCCTTGCAGAAATGAGGCCCCAGCAAGGAATGGTTGACAAGGCCAGTGCTCTAAGCACTGAGCTATTGGAGTAGAAAGGAAATCAAAACAACCTCTGTTCAGAGCCACGGTCTGTGAATTCTCCTCCTATGCTCCCTCAGCCTCTGCGGCTGCACAGTCTCCTGTTTAATTCATTGACAACATCGTGGCCCATCCCTTCGCAAGTGAACATGAACACGGTGTCTTGTCGCTCTTCTGCCCTCACGGAACTTTTTGTAGTCGTTGGCACATTGTGATGTTCCACTGCGAATCGCAGAACGCCATGCAGTGCGATTTTTTCGGTGAGGTCCCCCCAGTCAATATGGTTGACATGGAATGACTGGAGATTGCACTTGATTACGTCTTTGTAGTGAAAACGTGGGCGGCCAACATTGCGGGGAGCATCTGGTAGCCCACCGTAGAGGACATCTTTGGGCAATCGGCCATCCTGCATACAGACAATGTGGCTAGCCCACCGCAGGCAGTGAGCGCGAATGATTGAGTAGAGGTCCGTACCTCCAGTCTTCTCCAGGACTTGGACGTTTGTGACTCTGTCGTGCCATGAGTAGCCTAGGATGGATCTGAGGCAGCAGAAATGGAATGCGTTAGGCAGTGTTCATGCTTTATGTATGTGACCCAGGTTTCAAGGCTGTAGAGAAGCATACTCAGCACGCAGGCCTCGTAGACTCGGATTTTCAACTTGGTGGAGAGGTGGCAGTTTTCCCACACATGGGCACGGAGACAGTGGATGCTTTTCCCAGGCTTGTGTCCAGTTCTGCATCAAGTGAGTTCGTTGTTGTCACAGTGAAGCCTCAGTAGCAGAATTTGTCTATGTTGGCGAGCACTGACCCATTGATCGTAACTGATGGAGTGTCGTGGGTTTGTTGGCTAAAGATGCCCGTCTTGCCCAGGCTCATTTTCCGACCAAATTCAGTGCAGGCAGATGCAAATGCATCACACAATACTTGCAGCTCTGGCTGGGAGTGAACCATGAAGGCAGCATCATCTGCATAGAGCAGTTCTCAAATCATAACTCTTCTGATTTATGTCCTGGCCCGGAGCCGTGACAGATTAAAAAGTTTTCTGGAGCTCCTTGTGTGCAGCGCTGTGCCTGAAGCTTCTGGAAAGGCATGGCGCAGAAGAGCAGAGATGAAAATGCCAAACAGAACTGGAGCGAGTACGCAACCCTGTTTTATGCTGCATTGGATTGGGAACTCTTCTGATCTCAAGCCATCGAATTGGGCAGTGGCCTCTATGATGTTGTGAAACTGGACGATGATGGACAGTAGTGTGTCAGGGCAGCCAAGATGTTTTAAGACATGGAATAGATGTGAGTCAAAGGCCTTGGTCAGGTCGATGAAGCACATATAGAGAGGTTTGCGTTGTTTAATGCATCTCTCTTGCAGTTGTTGGAAGTCGAAGGCCAAATCGATAGTTGATGGAGATGGCCGAAAGCCACATTGGCTTTCAGGCAGTATTCTGTTGGCGATGGTTGGCAGACGTGGGGGTGGGGGGGGGGGGGTTGAATGGGATTGCACAACAGAGTATGTTGTCTACAAGGCTGAGCAGTGAGATGCCATGGTAGTTACTGCAGTCTTGGTGGTCACCTTTGTTCTTGGAAAGGGTCACAATATTTGCGTCCCGCAGATCTTTGGGGATGTAACGGTGGAGCCAACATGTTTTGAATAGTATTGTGAGCTCGGAGGTAAGTGCTTCGCCACCAATCTTCAAGATCTCAGAAGAGATACCATTGATTCCAGGTGATTTGTTATTTTTCATGCAATGGACTGCTTTTATGACATCGGTGATGGTAAATTCAGCATCTAGCTCCGCTAGGACAGGTAGTTGCGGCAGTGTGTTGTTGATGATGTCAGGGTCCACAACGATTGGTGTTGTGTAACACAAGCTCCAGATCCAAACCTCCGACATGATCAGGAAGCCTTCAGCATCCGAGACCATTCAGAAGCCCTTTTTGCCCTCAGCACCCTCTCGTATCCCATTTCCTACGGGGATTCCCATGAGCCAGTCTCCAGCAGCCCGCAGCCTGAGCGGTTCCCATGAACATAACTCATGTGCAGCCTGTGTGGCTCCTTTAGCCGCTGAACCCATTTCTGATCCACTGTTATGGTCACTGGCCGGTGGAATCATATCCCAAGCTTCACCTTCTTAACAGGGATGTTCTCTCCATTTCTGGTGCCCTGCTCCCCAGAGTATGCTGAGGGGGTGTAGGGCTTCCCATCGGTTGCAGGGTGGGAATATGATGATTGGGTTTAGGGCTTCCCGTCAGTTGCAGGGTGGGAGTATGCTCAGAGGGTGTAGGGCTTCCCATTGGTTGCAGGGTGGGAGTATGCTGAGGGGGTGTAGGGCTTCCCGTCAGTTGCAGGGTGGGAGTATGCTGAGGGGGTGTAGGGCTTCCCATCGGTTGCAGGGTGGGAGTATGCTGAAGGAGTGTAGGGCTTCCCGTCAGTTGCTGGGTGGGAGTATGCTGAGGGGGTGTTCCCATCGGTTGCAGGGTGGGAGCATGATGAGGGGGTGTGTAATGGAAGATTTAAACCATGTTTCTTACTTTTGCAGCCTTTGCTCCTGCAAGGCTGAGAACCTGCTTGTTGCATATGAATTAGTAGACATTATCTAAATTTACACTATGGGGCCCAGGGATGCATATGAATCAGTAGACATTATCCCACTTCCCTCATGAGGCCCAGAGATGCAGTTGTCTTTTGTTGGTCGCAGACTGTCAGGAGACCTTGAAGATAATTAAATCATTTATTCAAAGAGATAAGATCTGAAGTAAACAACTTTTGGGGTAATATAAGCCATGGTCCCACTGCTGAAGTTTGAGACTCTCCAAGAGGTGGCAACATCTCTCAGCAAGAAGAAGAACTTCAAGAATCCAGCTAACGTCCCGGTCAAGGGAGGTGGAGAAGCTGCTACCAGCGCCCCGACAACCTTCTACAAATGTGCAGTCGTTGCCTTGCTTCAGCAGTTGGGACCAGTCCAGGTGTTGATGTATAATTGGGAAGGGCTTGCATATTGTAGTGTGAATTCAGATTTAAATTTAGTAATAAAGCCTTGTATAAACTGAACTGCTCTCGGTGTGTGTGTGTCTATTTTCTTTCGGTAGCTCAAACACTGTGACCAATCTAAAACGAACAAAATGAGAGGTATAAGTTTACCCAAGACAGGGTGTAGGGCTTTCCGTCGGTTGCAGGGCGGGAGTATGCTGAGGGGGTGTAGGGCTTCCCGTCGGTTGCAGGGTGGGAGTATGCTGAGGGGGTGTAGGGCTTCATGTCAGTTGCAGGGTGGGAGTATGCCGAGGGGGTGTAGGGCTTCCCGTCAGTTGCTGGGTGGATGTATGCTGAGGGGGTGTAGGGCTTCCCATCGGTTGCAGGGTGGGAGTATGCTGAGGGGATGTAGGGCTTCCTGTCGGTTGCAAGGTGGGAGTATGCTGAGGGGGTGTAGGGATTCCTGTCGGTTGCAGGGTGGGAGGGGGTGTATGGTTTTCTGTACGAGTACTGGTTGTTGGGAGTGTATTGTTTGGCGGGGCCCTTTGGGGTGATGTGATGGTTGGCTGTCCTAGTGTCTGTTGCCTTCATGCTGATCCATAGGGGACTGTGAGTCTCCCACATTGTCCACGATTGCAACCGGTGCGAAGTCCCTGGTGGCCACCGAGTCTTCCCGTCCGTCCCTGAATGTGACAAATGCATAGTGGGGATTCGACCTGGCTCAACTCCACTGGGTCCACCCGTGGGTCCATTTTGTGGGGCTGGGCAGTGCTTCCAGAGGAGTGCTGGTCCCAGTGTCATCAACCATCTAGGCAGCACTGTGCCTGTCGCGGCTTTCCTCGTAAAGGAAAACATATGGTCATGTGGTGTTGTGTTAGTGGTGGTACACAATAACGAGCGTATAGAATGTAAAGCCTCTGGTAACACATCTTGCCATCTTGTCACGAGTAGGTCTTTTGCCTTTCAGATCAACAGGATGGTTTTCCAGAGAGAGGCATTTTCCCTTTCTACTTGCCCATTTCCCCTGGAACTGTAGCTTGCGGTGCAGTTGGTGGCAAAACCTCTGTCCTGTAGGTACTGGGTCGACTTCGGCATTCATAAAGCGGAACCCCTCTTTGTGTACATAGCTGGAGTACTCACACATGCTGAAAATGGATTGCAGGCACTTTACTACTGTGGCTGCCGATACGTGGGGACATGGGATTCCAAAAGATCAGTGGGAGTATTCGTCTATGGCATTAAGGAAATAGACATTCCTGTCGTAGGAAGGGTGCGGGCCTTTAAAGACAAGGCTGAGGTGCTCAAAAGATCTAGTAGCTTTCATAAGTGTAGCTTTATCCGGCCAGTACAATTGTAGTTTGCATTCCGCACAGATGGGACAGCCCTTGTTTACTGTCCTTACTTCCTCTCCCGAGAATGGGAGATTTTGGGTCCTTATGAAGTGAAACAGTCTAGTGACTCCCGGGTGGCCCAGCTCATTGTGCAAGCTCTGCAGTTGGGACATGTGGTTGAGGGCCTCACAGTTGTCCCTGGACAGTGTATCTGAGGGCTCATTGAGCCTCCCTGGATGGTAAAGAATGTCGTAATTATATGTAGTCAATTCTATCCTCCAGCACAAGATTTTATTGTTTTTTTATCTTCTCCTGTTCTGGTTGGCGAACGTAAAAGCCATAGATCATTGGTCCTGACAAGGTTTCCATGCCAGATAATCTCTCCAGTGCCTTACTGCTTCCACAATGGCTTGAGCCTCCTTTTCCACTGCTGAGTCTCTCACCTCTGACCACTGTAGGGTCCATGAGAAAAAGGCTACCGGTCGCCCCTCCTGGTTCAGTGTAGGAGCTAGCGCTACATCTGATACATCGGTCTCCTCTTGGAATGGGATCGTCTCATCTATGGATGGCAGGATTGCTTTTGCAGTCAGGTCCTTAATATCTGTGAAGGCTTTGACAGCTGCTGGGCAGGTTGGGAACCGGAGGCTTTTATCAGTGGGCAAGCCCTGACCTCATAGTTGGGGACCCACTGTGCATAATATGCAAAATGTCCCAAACATCTCTTTAAGGTTTTCTGTTAGTGTGGGACTGGGAGGTCTGGGAGCAGGTGCATGCGGACAGGGTCTGGGCTGATTTTCCCCGTTCTGTACCACATATCCCAGGATGGCCAGTTACCTAGTGCTAAAGACACACTTGTCCGTATTATACATTAGATTGTGTTCCTCTGCTGCCTGAAAACAAATGGAAGGTTAATGTCATGGTCAGATTGTGAGTGGACACCTACCAACTGATCCCTTCGCCATGCGGACACTCGGTCCTGGGCAAGCGTGTGCACCCTGTGGGAAATTGGGGTTGGCTAGGGGTGTCTCAGAGTTAGCAACCCATCCAGGAGATCCTGGTAGTAGATCATGATCAGGAGGGCGACTTGTCGTACGCCTTCTGCCCGTGCTTGTCGCGATCCTTAATTGTAAGTCAGAAACCCAGGTGGTTGCACGGCCAATCCCGGTTCCGTGGAATTAACTAACAGGCGGAGCTGTATATATATATATATATATATATATATATATATGTGTATATATATATATATATATATATATATATATAAATATATATATATATTAGTCTATTAAATTGTGACTAACGTCAACCACATTAGACAGAGTCCAAGTTAAATGCTAGTTTTAATAGACAAGTATATAAAGCAAGTTCTTGCCTCTGTGCAAGCCCAGGTCAGAATGGAGGAGCCTAGGATTGGTCGGCTTTATATATGAGGTTGTCAGGTGGTGGTCCTGGTGACCTAGAGGAGTAATAGCATATCACCACAGTATATTCTCCACTTATATAAATGCAGAACATTTATAAAGAAGGGCAAGACAGGTCAGGTGCCTATTCTTTGAAGGTGAAAAGAATGATGTCATTAGAACATAGAACACTACAGCACAGTAGAGGCCCTTATGCCCTTAATGTTGTGCAGACCCATATATTCCTTCCAAACTAAAATACTAAAGTCTTCCTGCCTTGTGACCCTCTATTATTCGCTAATCTAGGTGCCAGTCTAAGGGTCTCTTAAATGCCCATAGAGGGGAGGCAGCACCCACTTTGGGAATCACTATGCGATGTTAACTTTTGGTTTATGGTATCTTGACCTTTTCTCCAGCACGGTGAAGGATGTGAATGTGTCGTAACGGCGCTTTGTCACAGAATTTACTATCTTCCATTCATCTTCACGTCCAACCCAAAACTGTACTCTCCGAATGTGATCTTCCCAGCAAGAAGCCAGTGCAATCCTCTGGTGTTCCATAAATGGAAGAGAGGTATTTCAGCCCCTGAATGCTGCTGTCCTGGTCAGCCTGCCTGAAGGGCAGTGCCCACAGAACACCTGTGTAGGGATCCACTATTGTCCTGGGAGTTGGGGCTTAATGGGTTAGAGAAGAACACATTGTCGATGTTGACCACGGCATACCAGGGTTTGTCGCCCCTGCCCGTGATATCCTCCACCAATTTAACCACATCGAAAACGACTGCAGCAAGAGTGAGTGGGGGGGGGGGGGGTGGGGGTGGGGGGGTGGGGAGTAAATTTGTCCAATTTACAGTATCATACACCACGTGCCATTTTTCTTAAAGACAGGCCAGATTGGGCTGTCTTATCACACCCCCTCATAGAGGAGGGTATCAATCACTTCCCCGATCTCCTTATAGCCCCCTGGCACCCGATCCAGGTGGGTGCAGACTACCTGGGAGGGAGGGGCAATGACAAGAGGAGTCCACCTGGCTGCCCCGACAACAATGGTTGGCGGGAGACCCTCAAATATAAACTGCCCCTTGAGTACATTCATTCCGAGAATGTGGGGGGGTTGGGGTCTCATTGTGACATCATAGCGAGAGAGTAAATATTGGGAGATTGCCATGGTTTCACTTGTCTTTCTGTATTATTGTGTAACAATAAACCCATTGATGACATCACACAGCCAGCAAACCCAGTTGCTGAGACTGCAGTCGTGTCCATTGTGAGGGTTGAACGTGGTGCGAGCGCGTGGCACAGTCTTTGACGAATACCAGGGCTTTTTGGCCAAGTGAGGCTCACGGTGGTGACGTATTTGAATTACTACATCACACGTCACTGGAAACACCTCGCGTGTGACTTGCAGGAGAATGGGCAATGCCTTGGGCTGTCTACGAGTGGCACGAGTGGCTGGGGAAGAGGAGCAGAGTAGGAGATCCCTCACTCCTCGGAAAAGAATGACGTGCAACTGCTGCAAGAAGATCAGAGGCAGGTGGTTTCATTCCCGAGTTGCTGCGGAGGAATCGTCAGACTTCAATGTCGACCGCAGGGAAGAAAACACGCAGCAGGTACTCTCGGTCACGTGTGAAACCTTCTTGAGGCAATGTCGAAATGAACATAAGTTGTACTGTGTGCACAAGGTTCATTACTCACGTAAACATCAGACACTCATCCTATAAGGAGAGCTTGGTGTTTCACAGCTAATTATCTCCAATTCAGTGTTGGTAAATCAGTTATGCTTTGTCTTATCTTTTTCCAAAGCATCTACAGATTGGGTGCTTCATTTATTCTGAAACTTAAACAAGGTCATCAACAAGTGAATCCTACTTGGAATTTATACATTCCTACTTAATAAATGGGTCCAGATAGTCTTATTTTTGTAAATTAAAATGAAAAACATTCTCTTTCCTTTCACAGCACAAAGGATCCCCAAGCTTTAAAGTGTAAATGATAAAACTGGAATTACTGGATATTTCAATAAGAACAGAAAAGGCTGGAAACTCCCAGCAAGTCAGGAGGTGACCAACCTGCTATTTCCAACATTTTCTGTTGTTACATTTGAAGTATAATTATTTTTAATATTTCTTCTGGGAACAATTGGCTGTCAAAGGCAGGAATTAAATTCTCTTTATTGTTTTGGAGTAGGGAGAGTTTAGTGCTTTTTTTAGGAAGGAATATATGGGTTGGCACAACATCAAGGGCTGAAGGGCCTGTACTATGCTGCAGTGTTCTATGTTCTGTGTTTCTGCCATGGTGATTTAAGAGTAAATATTAACCAAGGACCCCCAGAAGAATGTGCCCTTTCCTTTGGTTTCTGCCCTGGAAGAAAGACTGATGAAAGACTGGAGTCCTGGTTTTGTGGCTGAAATCAAAACAAGAGTGTTCTTCGTAAAGATGCACCAAGAATCTGTGGTTTGCCTTTCATCAAATTCAAGTCAGAAACCTCAGCCTTGAGTGTAGAGGTGTGAAATCTGAATGTCTCTGGGGATTGACCCTGTGCCATGTGTTCAGTTGCAATGCCTTCAGCAACCCTTGAACCAATGTTCATTGGGCCAATCCTGAAAGGTGTTTTGCCTTGCTTTTTCCAGATACTTTTGTTCTGTTCACTGCCATGGTTCACATGATGAAGATAATGCTTTGCAGTGGATTTGAAAATAGTCATTAAGTTTTAACTGTGACTTTTACCAGCAAGACCACATGCTTGTTCTTGGTAAAATGTTTTTATTGAGTTTAACATATAAGCATACATACAGAAATCTGAAAACCACGTGACAATTCATTCCATTACGAGTAAGGACACGCGAAGAAAACAAAGTTAATGAAACTACATTCAGGATGACTTGTTAACCTCCAAAACAATTACACTCCAACTCCAATCATCCAAAATCAGATTCGCTGAAATCCTCATTTATCCAAAAGTTTACAAAAATTCAAATAAATGAAGATATCCAAAACAAATCAAGAATCTGCATTTATCTGAAATATTTTTCAGAGACAAACTAACCTCTCAGGTTGAAAAAAAAATTATTGCACGTGAAATTAGAACATCGAATGTTCTCGTTTCAGGTAACTCCCTCCCGTCTCTTTTTCTATTCCTTCTTTACCTTCCCCTATTGACTTTTCTCTCCAACTCTCCCATCAAACTGCACACCACTCACTCCCAGCAAGTGGTTGGAAGAATCCCTTGTCCTGCCGTCGTCCAGGAGAGCGGCCTCTCGGCAGCAGCCGGTTGGTCACAGCCCTTTCAGATAATCGGAGTTGTAATGTAATAAGAAATAATCTATATGGTGAACCCATTTATTGAAATAAATTGTACAAAACAAAAGAATAAAAAGAAAAAGAAAACAACTCGAAAAATTAAATCTAAAAAATACATCTAATCTAATGCCTCTCTCTAATCAAGGTTACCTTGCAGACAGAGTAAAATGGGGATTTTTGTTTAAGGTATTGGAAAAATTTAAATTTGGGCCACTCTTTATTGGTTGGATGAAGGCCTTATATAAAAATCCATTGGCTAGAGTGGTGACAAATGGACAAGTATCTTCTTCCTTTATATTATCTAGATCAACTTGACAGGGTGTCCTTTTTCACCGGCTTTATTTGCTTTGGTTATTGAACCGTTAGCGCGAATGATTAGACAAGATGGTGATATTAAAGATATTAAGGCAAATGAGGAAGAGTATAAAATGAATTTATTTGCCGATGATGCTTTGATATATTTAACAAATCCTACGCAGTCGTTAGGAAGGTTACATGCAAGGTTGGAACAGTGTGGTGCATTATCAGGATATAAGGTTAATTGGGATAAGAGTGAAATGATACCTTTGACAAGAATGGATTTTGCAAACTGCAGATATTGTTACATTTAAGCGGTTGGATAAAATTAAGTATTTTGGGATAAATGTAGATGATAATTATAATCATTTATATGAGTTGAATTATAGACTATTATAGCATAAAATTAAATTAGATTTAAATCGGTGGAAAGATTTACTGATAACTTTAATAGGGCGATGTGGCGGCGCAGTCTCCCATGGTGTATAACGCCACATGGCGGAGCAGCCATGGGAAGATGACGCTGTCAAGGTTTTCTCCCTGCCTCAAGTCACCTGCCCAGCGCACGCCTGGGGCAGCGATTCTGATATCACAATGCACGAGGTGAATGAGCTTAGGCTGCCCTTAAGCGGGCGCGGGCTGAATTTGAATAAAAACGTCATTAATGGCTTTCAATGTGGTGGCTGAGTCTTTCTTGGTTGTGTCCATCACGACAGTGTTTTAAAATGAATGTTTTCCCCCGTATTCAGTATTTTTGTCGATCAATTACATGTGGGATTCCTAAAAGGTTTTAAGCATTTCCATGTGCTGGGAAGATCTTTATTATGAAAAGGTAAATTGGCAAGAGTATCTATACAAAAATTGACTTGGAGTTTTATAATTACCACATTTTCAGGATTATTATGAAGCGGCACAATTCAAGTTTATTAATAGAATGGTTGGATCACAACAATCTTTACGTTGGGCTAAAATCCAAATGGCTCAGCTTCATGAACAAAGAATGATACAGTTTATTTATAAATGGAATGCTCAACTTTTCCAAAATTATCCTTTACCGGTGTTAAAACATTTCATGGAAATATGGTATCGGACCAACGTTGCTATTGGTGCTGAGGGCAAAATTTCGGCTAAAACCCTTTGTATTAAAATAAGCTTTGTATAAAAATAAATCACGTATTCCTGAATATTTGGGAAAAGAAAGGTATTATCTTGGCCGAAGATTGTTATGAAGCTGGAAATTTTGTTTCATATCAATGATAGAATGAAAAATATGGATCAGGTCCATGCTTAGTTACCAACTTTGTTACTAGATAATTTTGGACACAGTTTGAGATTACCTCGAAGGAAGAGATTTGAATGTTCAATTATTGAAGGAGGGGAAAGGGGATTGATTACACAAATGTATGCTTTATTACAAAATAAGATGCCTAAGTCGGATATTTATAAAGTGAGAAGTAAAAGGAAGAAGGATCTGTCGGTTTTAATTTCTCAGGATGATTGGATGACATTATGTGAGGACAGTGTGACTAACCCAGTAAACGTAAGATAAAGATTCGTTCATTATAATTTTATTCATCAACTTTACTTAACACCTGAGAAGTTGAAGAGGTATAGATTTATCTCTTTGGATATGTGTTTTCAATGTGGGGAATAGATAGGGTCTTTTTTACATTCAGTATGGTTAGGTGATCAGGTGAAACCCTTTCTGAATGGAATTATGGAATTTTTATTGGGACATATGAAGTAAAATGGAGTTTGGAAATGAAATTGGATACATTTCAAATTGCATTTATTCAGTTGGAATAGGCAGTAGCGAGAAAATGTAAAGCTATAACCTGGAAAGATGAAATTGAATAAAGTATTCAGAGATGGGACATGGAATTGCAATCATGTATTCCATTGGAAAAGATAACTTACAATTTACGCCATCCGTCTACCATTTTTGTTAATGTGCGGGTCCCTCTGTGAAATGTATGGGTCTAAATATGTCATGGTTGATTGGTGACATCAAACCCGACTATGATGGTTTGTTTCTTTAGTTTGAGGTTGTAGAGGATGGGAGGGAGCTAAGAGAGGGGGTGGGAGGGGGGTATATATGGGGGAAATTTTTGTATGTTAATATGATGTATTTTATTGTGGATTTTGAATTTGATTTTAAATAAAGTATACAAAAAGAAGGTTACTTTGTAGACCACATGCTAATAGTTCCTTTCATTGTTGTTCAATAACATCTGATCCTTTCCTGCTTCTAAACTGTATTTCTGTGAAATCTCCACACAGCGGCTTCTCTGTGTATTTCCGGCACTACCTGATCCAATGCACTAATTGATAAGGTGGTGTCTGCAACCTATCTTAAGGAAGGCTGAGACGACCACAGATCGCTAGTGATTGTTGTTTACTTTCAAGCAAAGTTGGATCGGCCAAGGGTTCTTCTCAGATCTCTGAATGTGCAGTGTGACAAGAGTTTTAGAGGTAGCTTGGAATGAATTACTCGAGCAGCTTCCACACACACACATTTGAAAACCCAGAATTTTAGCAGGATTATTGCATCCTGCTTTTTGCCAAGGAGCAACAAAGTATCCACATACAGCTTGCCTAGGAGAGCATGTGGCGTTAGCAGGCAGAGTTAGAACAGCTTTGCTCTCAGAGAGGGAGGGAGTGAGAGAGAAGGAGTCAGAGAAATCTGTTCAAGAGGGACAAGCTGCCAAACTTTGGAAGGCTGCCTGATCAAAGGAGAAGACTGATGGTCTGAAAGATGACCTGAAAGAAAAAGGATCATCCGGAGAACCCTGAAGGGGGCAAGTTCTGTCAGAAAGACTAATTAAGAAGAAATCAGTTGCAGATGCTCTGGAAATGGAATCTCTCTCTCTGAAAACCAGCAAGAGCCCTTCTGAGTGGTAACCATTTGTCTGTTAAACACCAAAGCTTGGTGAACTTTGTTAATGCTAATGTATGAGCACTGTTGCAAGAATTGCCTGTGATCCAAAGAACTTTTCTAATCTTCAATACACATTACACTCACCTGCACTTAGTATTTGAGGGTGGATTAAGTGGGTTAGGTAGGTTAAGTAATAAGTTAAAGTTCAATTCTGTTTTCATGTTCAAATAAAATTCTAAACTACTTTTGTTTAAATAACCCTGTGTTGTCGTGCATATCTATTGCTACTGGTTTTTGGGGTCATCTGGACTCCGTAACATTTTATGGGGGCTCATCCTTTAGGATTTGAACATTGCAGTTTCATGATTTATTAGTTGATTGGGATGTTTTTGCAGGCTATTTTTACAAGCTTACAGAAAGCTTGTGTCTGGAAAAACTGCAGCAATGGATGTTGATACATTTTTGTTACAACCATCACCTGCAGAACTGCAGAAGGTGAGAAAATAGGAACTGATGGCTATTTCTGAGGCATTGAAAATTGTTGAAGTTAAACATTGGATGAGAAAAGTACAAACGTAGAGGATTATAATAGTGAAATATTACATGTGAAGGAAAATTTGTTGAGGAAGACTCACAAAAGGACATTCCAGAATAATAGGCATTTTCAGAGAGCTCATGTGGACCAGATTAATAAACCTGTTCATAAGGTTAGGATGGAGCAGGATAGTAGGGCTGAAATAAAGTCTGGAGAAAATGTTCAGTAAAAAGATGAAGGAAAGGTAGGAAAGGACAGAACTTCTGTATTTATATGCCATTTGTGTAAGAAAGCTGGTCGTGTGACTGTCTAGTCTTGAAACAGAAAAGGTAAAAACAGGTTTAACCAGAACCATGTATACAGAAACAGTGGAATTTAAGGAGAGCAGAGGTGCATAACCTGATCAGTAGGTCATGGATGTTTTCAAGCCTTTTGTGTCAGAGGGCTTTGTCTCAATAAAGGAGGGAGAACCACAGGTTCCAGTTAACATTCTTAGAGATACTGAGGCTGCTCAGTCATTGTTGTTAGAAACCGTTTTAACTGTGGATCAAAGGACAGACACAGAGGAGACAACTTTGATTAAAGGTGTTGGAGATGAGGTAGGGTCAATATTGCTTCACAAGGTTGTGCTAAATTCAGAATTAGTCAAAGGAACTGTTGTAGTAGGAGTTACCCATGCAAGGTGTCTCGTTTTTGCTGGGGAATGATTTGTCAGAGAATAAAGTTGGGTCAGTTTTAAGATTGACAAATTGGCCTAGTAAGGATGTGGTTAGAGAGGATGGTGAGATATATCCTGCATGGGCGGTAACTAGGTCTGTGACTAAGAAAATGATGACAGCTGAAGATGATCCAGTTGGGGGAGTCACGTGATGGAGTAGTGGCCGGTCAGGGAATTCCAGCCCTCTCCGGAAAAGTTTAAAAAAAACACACAAAACACAAAGGTACAAGATTAAAATTTAAAACAAAGTAAAAATAAAGGTGAGAAGAAAATGGCAGCGAAGAGAGAAAAGTCGAAAACAACGGGAAGAAGAGAAGAAGAAAGAACGTCGGAAGAAGAAGGTGAAGGCCTTACCTGTCCGAGGAGGCCCGCCGCGGAGAGAGAAGCCCGCTCCCTCAGGTCAGTGGAAGTCCCGGGCTCGGGACTACAAAAATGGCTCGCAGAGCCGAGTAAAAGTGCGCAACCGCGCAAGAAAAAAAACACACTGACGGGAGGGGGAAACAGCTGCGGAGTCGATCTCCACAGCTGAGAGAGACACCTGCAGCACAGCAGCTGGTGCTGAACAGAGACAATAATGACAACAAGAAAGAAGAAGGTAAAAAGAAAAGAAGGAAACAACAGATGGTCAATCCAGAGGAAGAAGAAGAAGAAGAACAGAAAGAAGTGGAAGAAGAAGAGAAAGGCAAGACAATGGATGTATCTTTTTTCAAAGAATATATGGAATCAGTGAAAGAATGGCAATTACAAGAATTTAATGAGATAAAAAGAAGAATTAAGAATGCAGAAGAAAAAATGAATATAATAGAAATGGTCATATCAGAGATAGGAAAAAGAGTGGAGAATGTGGAAGAACGAGAAATAATCGTAGAAATGGAAGTAGAGGACAAAAGAGAAATTAGAAGAATCTAATAAAAAAGTTAAAGAGGCACACGAGCTGTAAGCTCAGAAGACAGATATAATGGAAAAGTACATTAGAAGAAATAATATAAAGATAGTGGGCCTTAAGGAAGATGAAGAAGGCAAGAATATGAGAGAATTTATAAAAGATTGGATCCCCAGGTTCCTAGGAAGACCAGAATTACAGGAAGAAATTGAAATAGAGAGGGCACATAGAACATTAGCCCCGAAACCACAACCGCAGCAAAAACCAAGATCCATTTTAGTAAAATTTTTAAGATATACAAGAGAAAATATATTGGAGAAAGCAATGAAGAAAATAAGAGAAGACAAAAAGCCACTGGAATACAAAGGTCAAAAATTTTTTTTCTATCCAGACATAAGTTTTGATCTCCTGAAGAAGAGGAAGGAGTTCAATACAGCAAAAACGATCTTATGGAAAAAAGGATATAAATTTATGTTAAAGTACCCAGCGGTACTTAAAATAGTTATTCCAGGGCAACAAAACAGACTATTCTCGGATCCAGAGGAAGCACGAAAATTTGCAGAACAACTACAAAACAAGCAGAGAGATGAAGACATGTAATGAGAGTAAAAATGACCACGAACTATATGTATGTGTGTATATGGGTATATGTATGTATATATTTTATATATATATATATATATATATAGATATATATATATCTATATATATATGTAGATGTGTATGTACGTGTGTGTATACATGAATGTATACGTATTTAGAGGAAAATATATAGAGTATAGATAAGAATTAATAAGGGAATGAAAGGGAATAGAGGGAATAAGGAGGGAATTAAAAGAGTGACCTTTGTTACATATGAAAATTGAAATCTTTTCCGGGGGGGGCTGGGTGGGGATGAGTTACGGTCACTGCAAAATCAGTTGACATTTGCGAGTGAATTCGCAAATCCAAATGGAGAGGAGAGATGTGTTTGCCCAACAAGAGATAAAGGGCAACTCAGGAGGGGGAGGGGAGAATGGGGTTAAAGAAGTTTTAAGTAGGAGAATAAGGAAAATGTTTGATGTTTTAGAAATGTTGTCTTATAAAGTGTTCAAAACAAGAAAACAGAAATGGATAAGAAGGAAAGGTGATGATGGAGAAACGGAAAGGGAAGATAAACAAAGTTTGAAATGGCTACGTTGAACTATATGACTTTAAATATTAACGGAATACATAACCAAATCAAAAGGAAGAAACTGCTAAATTTACTGAAAAAAGAAAAAATTGATATAACATTTGTGCAAGAAACACATTTAACTGAATTGGAGCACAAGAAATTAAAGAGAGATTGGGTAGGACATGTAACAGCAGCGTCGTATAATTCAAAAGCAAGAGGAGTAGCTATATTAATCAGTAAAAATGTACCAATTAAAATAGAAGAGGAAATAATAGATCCAGCAGGGAGATATGTAATGATAAAATGTCAGATATATTTGAAGTTTTGGTATCTACTCAATGTATATTCACCTAACGAAGAAGATCAAAAGTTTATGCAAGATATTTTTTTGAAGATAGCAGATACGCAAGGGAACATATTAATAGGAGGGGATTTCAACCTTAATTTGGATTCAAATATGGATAAAACTGGGAAAAAAATTAACAGAAAGAACAAAGTAACCAAATTTATAATTAAATCGATGCAAGAAATGCAACTTTTGGATATATGGAGGAAACAACACCCAAAGGAAAAGGAATATTCATATTATTCGGGTAGACATAAAACATACTCAAGAATAGACCTATTTCTGTTATCAGCTCGTAAGCAAGATAGAGTAAGAAAAACAGAATATAAAGCTAGAATATTATCGGACCATTCACCCTTGATATTGACAACAGAGTTAGAGGACATCCCTCCAAGAATGTATAGATGGAAATTAAACTCCATGCTACTTAAAAGGCAGGATTTTAGAGAATTCATTGAAAGACAAATTAAAATGTACTTTGAAATAAATACGGAATCAGTGAAAGATAAGTTTATACTATGGGATGCAATGAAAGCGTTCATTAGAGGGCAAATAATAAGTTATGTAGCCAAGATGAAGAAGGACTATAATCAGGAAACAGAGCAGTTGGAAAGGGAAATAGTAAATATAGAAAAAGAATTAGCAATGAAGGAAGATACAACTAAAAGAAGAGAATTGGCAGATCAAAAAATAAAATATGAAACACTACAAACATATAAGGTGGAGAAGAACATAATGAAGACAAAACAGAAATATTATGAACTAAGGGAAAAAACGCACAAAATCCTAGCATAGCAGCTTAAGACAGAACAAGCTAAGAAAATTGTATTGGCATCAAGGAAAAAAGACAAACAAATCACATATAATCCAACGGAGATCAATGAAAACTTTAGAGAATTCTATGAACAATTATACCAAGCTAAAAACGAAGGGAAAGAAGGCAAAATAGATGAATTTTTAACTAAAATTGAACTACCAAAATCACAAATAGAGGAATAATATAAATTAACAGAACCATTTGAAATAGTAGAAATACAAGAGATAATAAAAAAAAACTACCAAATAATAAAACACCAGGAGAGGATGAATTCCCAATAGAATTCTATAAAACATTTAAAGATTTATTAATTCCTCCCCTCCTGGAAGTAATCAACCAGATTGACAAAACACAAAGCTTACCAGATTCATGTAAAACAGCAATAATTACAGTAATACCAAAGCAAGGGAAAGATCCACTCGCACCAGCATCATATAGACCAATATCATTACTTAACACAGATTATAAGATAATAGCTAAACTATTAGCAAACAGATTAGCAGATTATGTACCTAAAATGGTAAATCTAGACCAAACTGGATTTATTAAAAAAAGACGCACAACAGACAATATTTGTAAATTTATTAACTTAATTCATGCAGTAGAAGGGAGTAAAGCGCCAACAGTAGCAGTTGCTTTAGACGCAGAGAAGGCCTTTGAAATGAAAGGGGAGGGATTAGACGAAGGGGCCCGAGAAATGAAGGCAGTGTTAGGGAGACATGAGCAGGGAAATGATGAAGCGGAATTCCGTCGATGCCCGTGTGTGTGTATAGGAGGCTGGTCTTTAGTATTTTCCATCCTTTTCGTATTGATCGAAGACTGGGCAAGACCACGTGTTGCCCATGTGCATATTCCGATGAAATGGTGTGGAATGGCCCCTGTTTATAAACAGGCATCTTCCACTCAAGTGGTTTCACATCCTCCTCAATCCCAAGGGTTTGCAAATAGATGAGGGAATATGGAATTGCTGCCAGGAAAGTACAACACGTCTTCAAACTAACAGGATTTTGCAATTTGTAGGAAACAACAGAAGATCACCTACAAAAACATAAGAAGACAGTAGGTGATCTTCTGAAATGGTTGGCAGTCGAGGGTCACTATGGAGTTCATATCACCGAAGACGAATTCTACGCATTAGGTGATGGTTTCCAGATGGAGGAAGAGGACGATGCGATGGGGTCATTTGCTGAGATGGGCGAAAGACTGAATGACCACCAGCAAGGCCTGAAGGTATGAACACTTCCAGGTGTTTTGGATAAGTGTATATTCGAACAATTGTAAAACTATTTTGGATTGGACTTTTCATCAGAACCTCTGATCAGTACAGATTTGATGAAAGGCGACTAAATAAATTTCACTTAAATAATGACTAACACAATTTCTAAATAATGTTGAATTGAATTTTGACGATCTTCTCCCAATCCTATTCAAAGATCTAGCAGATCCTCTTTCTAACTCAGTCCTACTTTCTGTTCTTTGCTCTGGCCCAGTCACGCAAGTGATGAGAGATGACGGGAATATGATTAACTCACTAGTGAAGGGGCAGTGATTGACGATGGTCACAGAGGCCCTTCACTAACAATCTCACCATGGCAGCTTCTTAACAAAAACTCTTCACCTCAGTAATGCTGTATTCTCAGATAATGTGGATCTTGATGTTGTAAAGGGAAGAACCTCCTCCCCTATTTTGATAACTCCAGCACCCACTCATGTGATTAACTCTTTATAACCCATTGAATGGGCCATGCAAGCTATTCACAACCAAAAAGGGTTGAGGAAGCATACACCACCGGAATGAATTCTGGCGTAGCAACGTCACTGTTCGTCCACTCAACCAGGCCAGATCCTTGTGCAGATCTAGGGATTGGTTTGGAAAAGAGAGTGAGTAAGGCTACACCCCCTCACTACCACAATTTTCCTGTTGTTGAGGCAACTGTTGGTGACAGCAGGAGCAGAAAGATTCATCCCATGTTTCTCCAGGGGCTCCCTCAATTCTGATGTGTGGTAGCACCATTGTGCTAAATGGGATAGATTCAGAATAAATTGACAGCTGGAATCACAGTGGCCAAAAGGTACGATGGGCCTTTAACATTTGCAGCAGGAAAGTGTTACTTACCATCGTTAGTTCTCCCATTACAACCAAGACAAGTCATCACCATGGTTTAATAGGGAATGCAGATGCACATGAGGTGCCAGACTGATAATCTTACAACACTGGACAGTGGGCAGGCAATGCAGAAAAAAAAATAACATTCCAAAGACAGAATTAACCGCTGATGAAATTTGAGCTCTGTCGTCCTTCCGGCTGGGTCATGAACAGTAAACAGGAAAAGAGGGACCAAGGGTCTCCTCATTCTCAGTGGTGGTAGGCCTCAGCTTCTGAATAACAATGTTGGGGTTAAGACACTTTCTAGCATGTTCCATCAGGTTCTTCCGACACCATCACAGAAATCACTTTCACCCTATTTGATTTACTTAGGAACACCAAGTGCAGCAGACAAATAGGACCAGACTCCATCACATTCGAAGTACTGGAGAAGTTCAGTCTAGATTTTTTTGCACCTCTTGTCACAGTTGATCCACTGACATCCTTCTGACAAAGTGGCAAATTCTTCAGGTATCTGGTCCATCTACCAAAAGCAGGACAAAGCCATACTTTATTTAATCAGCTGCCCGATGGAAAGTGTGTCGCACACACTGTGACATAAAGTGGCATTGTTCACCAATAACCTGCATAATGGTACTTCAATTGGGTTTTGTCACATGACTCCAGGTCTCCTTCTCACTGTGGTCCTAACATGGACCAGCCACTTTGAGTACTGTGATAACTAAAACAGATCAGAGGCTACCTGTCAAGCAGTAGGTGGCGAACCTTTGCTCCGCACTTGACTGGATGAGCACAATTCCCAAAGGGCCCAAGGACCTCAACAGCAGAGCAAAGCAGTTGGCTTGATTAGCCCTCCATTCATTCTCTCCACTGAGGTAGTCCTGTATTCTATCAACGGAGTGAACGACATCTACTCGACTCCAAGAATATGTCCAAAGAGGAGCCTTCTGACATGGAGAGGGACGTGCATTAGGTCCGTAGGAACATTACTACCTGCTGATTCCCCTCCACACTCCTCTCCCTTCTAACTGGGAAAGATATTGCCGTTCGTTCAGTTTGGGCCCTGGCAGGGACACCTGCATCTTGAAGCACTAATGTGAAAATGATAATTACCCAGAATGTTTTCACTAAAATGGGGATAGATTTTCACGTTTGTCATTCCTTAATATGCAGTGCTCAAGTCAGATTTTCATCGTTAAAAAAGAGCAAAGATCTTTAAACATTTACCAATTGATGTTATCTTCTTTTCGTAAAGCATTGCTTAACATGTATGCAAATTATTGCCCTGTGTGTGCTTGACAGCCTGGTTTGTTTTGGAATAAGGCGACTTGAATAAAGTCTTGTCAAGTCCAAAGGATGTTGAACCAAATGGTAAAGATAAATACAATAAAGTCACCGTTATGTCTCTGTGTGGGAGGCTTTTTAAATAGCAGAAGAGATTTTACTTATTGATGCCTTCCACCATGCCAGGAAATGTTCATACTCACATAGACATGCACCCCACATTGGTGCACGACATTTACGACAGTGAGACGGGTGTGTTATCTCGTCAGGATCATGTGAACTCTTTTGTAACTTCCTAGGAATACACCCTTCTCACTGTGGTAACCGTCGTGCACTACTGGGGGGCACCTATACATGAGTATGAGTGCGAACAGTTTCCTGAGATGGTGGAAGGCATCAGTAAGTAAACTCCCTTCTGTTATTTGAATCTTGCATCTTTAAGTTATTTAAGAATCCTCCCAGGTAACACGGAGACAGAACATGTTGGCAGTGGTCGGTCTAAGAGAACAAGAATAAAACTATAAAATTGATTGGAAGTGACTGAAATCTGAAGGGGAAGAAGAGAAAAAGTACACCTGGAAATGAATGGCTGGTGCAATAGCAGTTCACCCAGTGATGGACGGGAGGCTGAAGACATGGTTGAATCGTTTAAAACGTTTCAGCAGATGTACAATTTAGCAGTGAAAAGCTATTTTAAAAATGCAACAGCGAGGAGAAGGTTAGTTCTATACATGTCTGGACAGGGGAGCCAGGCCGTGACTTATTTAATAGCTGAGAGCTTACGGGGTGGAGAAAAATGATCCAGAGCAGATATTTGCAAAGGTTGTTTCTCACCTTGAACTCAGCTCTAATCCTAGACTTGAATGCAATGAATTTCAAGGTTTTGTGTAAGAGACTGATGAGACTGTTACTAACTTCCTTACTACACCAAAAATTAATGCTGCAAAATGCAGATGGAAGGATATAGAGGAAAGATTAGCTGATCCATTAATATGCCCATCCTGAAGTGCAAAAGTCTCTTCTAGGGAAGGATAGCTTGAAATTGGCCAAAGACTCTGACACAGCCAGAGTCTTCAAAGCCACGAGGACGCAAATGAAATCCCTATCAATGCAGACCCACCCACAGCAAAGAGAAGGAAGGGTTGATGCTATAAAAAATACAATCAGAAAAGTGCCACCCCCAGGACCTGTAGGAAGGGCAGCGGACAACACCCCTCCGTGACCAAAATGATTGCCCCGCATACGGTTCTGAATGTGGAGCCTACGGCATAGCAAACCACTGGGCGAAGATGTGCAAGTCTGGCGTGAAGGAAACAGTGATACCAGTGAAGAAAAAAGACAAGAAGATCCACCATCTCTTAAAAATGTTGACACACTCATATACATAGACATCCACCCCACAGTTACTTCAGTGAGAAGGGTGCATTCTTACACAGTTACAAACTAGTTCACATTCTCCTGACTAGATCACAGTCACCTCTCGTTAGATTTCACGTGTTCTCTTTTACACATCATGAAAGAATATTAAATCCCTGAATTGAAAGTTAAGGATGAGATCATTCAAATGACAAAAGTTTAATGTGCTTAAGTTTAAATAAAAGTAAGTCTGTTTGACAGGGAAGGGACTGTGTACAAATACTGAAGGAGAGGATTTATTTTCTTGTCAGTCAAATTAAATATGGAATATATTCTACTCCATCTCAGCAGGATTCATCCTTTGACACAAGCAAAGAATTGTAGATCAAGGTAGTTGATTAAACCTCCGAAAGCATAAAACCATTTAGATTTCTGGACTTGAAGTACGTTTCCTGTGTGTATTTAAGGGTGTTTTGGTACCCTGATTTTTAATAAATTGGGAAACCTGAATATTTTATTTCAATTGCAAATGCAATAAATAGAAACCTTACCTCCCCCAAGACAACTTGGAGCAATAAAAATGAACCTAGGATTGTTTCTTTTCTAGGAACATCGCCAAAAGTTGTCCCAGAAAGAGCAAGAGTTGGTTTTGGCCATAGAGGCAGCTCAGACTTTCCTGGAACAAAATGTCCAGGACCCTTTGCGAGACGAGGAAGTTGCACTGCAGGAGAACTTGAATGTCTTGATGGAGGAGTACGAATCCGCTTTATCAAGTGCGGATTCTCAATTAAACGTGATTGAGGATCTGCATCTAGAACTGCAGAAGTTCCGAAAAGGTGAGGGAAAGTATTCATTTATTTTCCAGATTACTATAAAATACTATTTACTGAGAGTTAAAAAGAATTCTAAGTAAGACAACTGAAAGCTACATGTGGTTTGGAATAACCCCAACTTGTAATTATTACAGGATCCTGTCAATGTGTCAAAGTCTATATAATCTGGTATTATTTGATCATTTTGATTATTTCACCATTATATTCCTTTAAACAGATCATGATGAATTTGAAACATTAATGATTCATTCAGAAAAGGAACTACGAAAAATAAAAGCTGAGGAATTTGACTCCACGTCATTGACATTCAAACTTAAGAAGCAGAAATTCCTCTTCAATGATCTTCAGTTTCTCAAAGGGGATCTAAGATACCTCAGACGATCTTGGAAAAGTCTCTTCGATGCTGCCTTTCTCTTTGAAATCAGGAATGCAATTGAAAGCTACAAGATCCCAATTGATCCTGATGCCATAAGCCAACGTGTGGAGGAGACGGTTGAAAGCGCCGATGCTCGCTTCAACGCACTTCGATCAGAAGTATGACATATCTCCTTTTTTTTGACTAATAGCATTTAAACTCCAATTTTACTTTAGATCAGTAACATGAGAGCATTTTGATAGACTGAGCAACTTGTGTAAGTTTTAGTCTTATAAGAGTGGCTCTGGAAAAGGTTTGCGGCTGTGATTTTTAATACCCATGAAGAACAGGAACAATGATCAAATCTTTCCAGTATTGTGGAGCTCTCTTGGTGGCCAAATTCACTCGAGTTGGACAGAGACCACTGCAGAAAATAAGTCATGAACTCATTTCCTTTTAATAAAATCAAATGTCGAACAGATCATAATTGGTGAAGATTTTCCAGACTGGCCTCCCACGTGTATTTGTCACTGAACACGGTGTAATGTGTCCAATCCACAAAGGTCACCTCGCTGGCTCAGTATGTCCTAAACCCAAGGGTTAGGCTTGAATGGCATAACAGAAATGCAGAGTGTTCGTCTGGAACAAGCCCAGCCCCAAAAGAATTTCTGTCTAATCTTCACTGACACACTAAATTTGTGAAGGTTTTCAATGCTTCTGATATATTCCTGACCATCAGTTTATTTTGAAAGCAAACTCAAAATATTAATTAAAAGATTTATTGACATAACAAGAAAATGGAACAGTACGGCAGGGTAACAGGCATTTCACCTTTGGTGAGGAGTGAACATTGCCTTTTTGTCTGTGACCCTCAAAAAACTTGATGCAGGGAACAAAAAAATGATAGTTGGCATAAGTAATGGACCAGTAATGTATCGCTTGACCCATTTTGGATCGATTGGACACTCGATATTTGATCGCATCACAAAATCGTACATTTTAAAAATCCACATACTCATTCATTTCTTTCACTCTATAGTGCATTGGACTTGGAATCCGTCTTAGCACCAAGGTATTTGAACAATGGCAAGAGAAGGCAGATGAGCTGCGTTTGTGGCTAGAGAGAGTAGAAAGAGAAAGACGAATGGTTCAGCTGGAGGCCATCCCTAATCCAGAAATCTTGCAGCAAGAACTTGAAAATATCATGGTAAATTAAAGTTGTTATTTCATAAATGACTGTGTAATGTTGCTTATTCTAATTTACGAGTAGAATGATGAATGCTTTGAAATAATGATAATGTGCACATCCAATAACAGTGGTTAAGGCCACATGGGAGGTTGTAAGTTTGGCACCTGAAATAGGAAGTTGAGCTCCATTCATTCCAACTTGATCAGGTTTTAATGGGAGCCTGATGAAGATCCAACAGCCAATTTGCTTCCAGATGGTGGGGGCGAGATTGGAAACTGTAACAAAGAAGCCAAACAGTTCTGCTCTCATTGTGTGTCTATTTTCAGTATGGGTTTCCTCAGACCTTATCCATGTTTAATGGGGGCCTAAGAAAATGGTGGCAGAATTTTGGACGACCTCCAAGATTATAACAGCAGAGCAAAAAATCTCAGCAAATCATTAATGGGATCATCAGGTGCAGAGACGATAACTCCATAGATGGGGGTTTCAGGAACAGGTGAAGGGGGGTGGGAGGAAAG
The DNA here is from genome assembly GCF_036971445.1 of Narcine bancroftii. NCBI lineage: Eukaryota > Metazoa > Chordata > Chondrichthyes > Torpediniformes > Narcinidae > Narcine > Narcine bancroftii. Next base: position 352 of record NW_027211900.1, on the reverse strand, counting down.
TGGTGATTTGGAGCACATTTGGAGGTAAGATTTGTTTGCAAAGTGGCAGAGATTGATTTATTCCAAAGAAGTATTCGAACCATAGAACCTTACAATATTACAGAACAGAAACAGGCCCCTTTGGCCCTTCTTGTCTGTTCCGAACCCTTTTTCTGCCGAGGCCCTCTGACGCACCTAGTCCATAGCCCTCCATACCTCTCCCATCCATGTACCAGTCCAAATTCTTTTCAAATTAAAAATTGAGCCCACAGTCACCACTTCAACGGACAGCTTGTTCCACTCTCCCACCTCTTCACTCTGTGTGAAGACGTTCTCCCTCATGTTCCCCCTAAATTTATCCCCTTCACCCTTA